>NW_025533498.1:374030-748060 GCF_020615455.1 Coregonus clupeaformis
GCGCTTGTTCTCCAGTACAATGGCGGCTAGCAGCGTGCCTCTTTCCACTGTTTTATGCATCACTACAGCTGAGGTGCATCTAACAGTTGAAGCTCTGCTACAAGAAAAGAAAGGGAAAGTAACTGAACTGAATGACTACCGACCAGTAGCACTCACATCCTCCCTCCACGACACACTCAACCCTCTCCAATTCGCATACCGCCCTGACAGATCCATGGACGACGCAATCGCCATTGCATTGCACACTGCCCTCACCTACCTGGACAAAATAAATGCATATGTGAGGATGCTGTTCATCGACTACAGCTCGGCCTTCAATACCATAGTGCCCTATAAGCTCATTAGAAAGCTCACGGCGATGGGTCTGAACTCCTCCCTATGTAACTGGGTCCTGAACTTCCTGATGGGCCGCCCCCAGGTGGTGAAGGTAGGCAACATTACCTCCTCAACACTGATCGTCAACACGGGGGCCCCACAAGGGTGCGTCCTCAGTACCCTCCTGTATTCCCCTGTATACCTATGAATATGTGGCCTCACACAGTTCCAACTCCATCATCAAGTTCGCTGACGACACAACAGTAGTAGGCCTGATTACCAACAACGACGAGACAGCCTACAGGGAGGAGGTAGGCACTCTGACGGCGTGGTGCCAGGTAAGCAACCTCTTCTTCAACGTTAGCTAAACAAAGGAGCTGATTGTGGTTTTCAGGAGGAACCAGGCTGGACACGCCCCCATCCTCATCAACGGGGCCGCCGTGGAGACGGTCAATAACTTCTAATTCCTCTGCGTACACATCTCAGAGAAGCTGAAATGGTCTAACAACATGGACACCGTGGTGAAGAAGGCACGACAGCGACTCTTCAACCTCAGGATGCTGAAGAAATTTGGCCTGTCCCCGAGGGCCCTCACAGTGTTCTACAGGAGAACCATTGAGAGCATAATTTCGGGCTGCATCATAGCCTGGTACAGCAACTCCACCACTGCGGACCGCAAGGTGCTTCAGAGGGTGATACGTGCAGCCGAACGCACCATTGGGTGCACACTGCCTGCCCTACAGGACACCTACAACACCAGGTGTCACAGGAAGGCCGATTCTCAGGGACCCCAGCCACCCAAGCCATGCCCTGTTCTCCCTGCTTCAATCACTCAGACACAGTCAGTACAGGAGCATCATGGCAAAAACTGGAAGACTGGCCAATAGTTTCTACCCTCAGACCATCAGGCTGCTGAATAGCCACCACTAGTCAGCTACCTGCTCCCCCCGCCCCCTGCTACTCCCACTATGGACCCCCCCTCTCCCAACGACATTCATCGCTTTTGCAGTTGTTAATATATATATTATAGATTTTTGAAATATAATTTTTATTGTTGTTTTTTCACACCCCCTCAATGGTCATTCCCCCACACCCCCTCAACAGTCTTTACTCTGCCTCCACACCAATGGACATTTTTTTTATTCATCACTGCTACAGTTATGATGTATATAGTGCTATTTCTACTTATATTGTTGTTGTTTTTTATTACAATTTTCATGGTTTTATTTCACTTAGTCCTACATGTTGGAGCTCAGAGCCTAAGATTTTCACTGTACCCTGCAATAACACCTGCAACCCCTGTACATGTGATTATTAAACACTCTGAATCTGAATCTCTGAATCTGAATCCTGCAAACAAAAATATATATATATATATATATATATATATATATATATATATATATATATATATATATACACTACCATTCAAAAGTTTGGGGTCACTTAGTAATTTCCTTTTTTTTGTCCATTAAAATATCATCAAATTAATCAGAAATACAGTGTAGACATTGTTCATGTTGTAAATGGCTATTGTAGCTGGAAACGGCTGATTTTTTTATGGAATATCTACATAGGCGTACAGAGGCCCATTATCAGCAACCATCAGTCCTGTGTTCCAATGGCACTTTGTGTTTGCTAATCCAAGTTTTTCATTTTGAAAGGCTAATTGATCATTAGAAAACCCTTTTGCAATTATGTTAGCACAGCTGAAAACTGTTGTGCTGATTAAAGAAGCAATAAAACTGGCCTTCTTGAGACTAGTTGAGTATCTGGAGCATCAGAAATTGTGGGTTTGATTACAGGCTCAAAATGGCCAGAAACAAATAACTTTCTTCTGAAACTCGTCAGTCTATTCTTGTTCTGAGAAATGAAGGCTATTCCATGCGAGAAATTGCCAAGAAACTGAAGATCTCGTACAACGCTGTGTACTACTCCCTTCACAGAACAGCGCAAACTGGCTCTAACCAGAATAGAAAGAGGAGTGGGAGGCCCTGGTGCACAACTGAGCAAGAGGACAAATACATTAGAGTGTCTAGTTTGAGAAACAGACACCTCACAGGTCCTCAACTGGCAGCTTCATTAAATAGTACCCGCAAAACACCAGTCTCAACGTCAATAGTGAAGAGGCGACTCCGGGATGCTGACCTTCTAGGCAGAGTTGCAAAGAAAAAGCCATATCTCAGACTGGCCAATAAAAATAAAAGATTAAGATGGGCACAGACACTGGACTTTTTCTTTGGGACTGCAATGAATGATGCAGAGCCATATATACAGTATATAGACAGATATAGATACAGTATCTGCATGGCTCTGGATCATGGATTATTGTCTTTATTCATCTTTAGATTAGTTGATCTGGTTTGATCATGATGGTATTGGACTATTATTACATGCTAATATCTGTTTTGCTAATGACCTCACTGTTTCCTCTCTCCTCATCCTCGATGGGAATCAACCAGTCTAAGTCTGAGACTGAGGGACATGGAGGACAACCCTATCTATGGGAACATCAGCTACACCCAGACTAGTGAGAAGAAGTTCCCAAAAGATACTTGCTTGCAGAATTTCAGTTGAATTTCATTTTGAATGTCAATGTTTCACTGTTGTCAGAGTATATCGTAAGCCCCAGAAAGCAAAGCATTGTGAATTGTAATGTAATAAAACAGGTAATTTTGTTTTTCAAATGTATTTTGTAGTATAGTTACTATGTAGTTACATGTAATAACACCAAGAAAACACAATTCCATGTGATGAGTGACCCAGGGTTGAATGATCCTCTTTTTCACAACTGGTTTCTCTTTGTTGACAGGAGTAGAACTTCCACTCAGTTCGTCATCCGTCAGAGATCGTCCGGTCAAAAGTGGTCAGGTGCTACTTTTTCTACACCTTCTCCTTGTGAAGCACAAATGTCTCCTGTTATTGTTAATTATTTGTGTTACCTAGCTCTTTGTGTCATGTATAGGCCCATACCAAAAGCTTCTACAGTATATTAAACATAACCTTGTCCCCAGGCTCAATTGCTAGAGAGTGCTGGCTGGTGGAGAAGATTATATTAAAGGACCAGTGCAGTCAAAAACGTGATTTCCCTACGTGGTTGGAATTATACTGCGAACTTGTGAAAATTATGATAATACCCTTTTAGTGTAAGAACTGTTTGAAAAGACTGCCTGAAATTTCAGCCTGTATTGGTAGGATGAAGTTTTGGCCTGCCTGGTAAAATCACCAAGCGGTAAATTAGTTAGCAGACCAATAGGAAAGAGAGTTCCAAACCTCTCTACAGCTAATTTTCAGGTTTTCCCCTCCACACTCAGACCACTCCCAGACAGTCCTAGCAAAATTCTTTCTTGAGAAATTGTTATTTTCTAAGAAGCTATTTTTGTTTCTTTTTGACCATTTTAATTAAAACAATCACAGTAAGGTACTTAGTTGTTACCCAGAAATTATTTGATATTCAGATAAAAAGGGCTGCATTGGACCTTTATTAAACATACATTTACCATGTTTCTTCTTTCTGTCAGGCGCCTTCTAAAGGCCAGGACTGTTATGCCAACCTGACTCTGAAGGCCCCAAAGATGGTGTCTGGCCGCAGCTCCCCACAGCCCCAGATTGAGTACTCTGACGTGGTGACACTACAGGGGCCACAGGAAGCGGAGAAAGTGACCGTGGCCAACAACAACGCCGACACGGTCTCTGTGCTTTCTGACCTCTACGCCTCAGTGCAAACGGATCGCACCAAAACTCTGGACACAGTGGATGGCAATGACGGCTATGCCAACCATGTCTGAGAGACAAAACATTGGTGATACGCTTTCCAATCTGTTATTGAAATTTTGTGTTTTTATTTGGCAAGATTTGGAGATGACGTTGGTTGTCTAGCCGCAGTTTCACTTCATAACCACTGAGTGTCGCTATTTGTTAGCTTTAAAAAAATATATCCCCTTGCTCTTCCTAATATCAAAATCTGCAGAGCAGTGTGTGTATGACAACTGTGTGGTTTAACTTCAGTAATCAGTACATGCAGTCAGACATTATTACAACTTGTTGAGGCCCGTACTTACTTATCTAAGTCCCCTGACCCTTTGTCTGAAGTTGAGGCTCAAACAAGAAGCCAGTAGGAGGTAAGAGGCTACATGCAAAGCACAGGAGGTTGGTGGCAACTTAATTGGGGAAAACGGGCTTGTGGGAATGACTGGAGCGGAATTAGTGGAATGGTATCAAATACATCAAACACACCGTTTCCAGGTGTTTGATGCCATTCCATTGGTTGCGTTCCGGCCATTTTTATGAAATAATAGGGTTATTTCCTCTATTATTTCAATGCCACATTTTCAGATGGCTGTGCCTATCTTCCGGGGAATGTTGTTTGCCGTTCTATAATCTCCAGATCCTGCCTAACAGTAAGGTTGAACTGATAATGAAATGTATGGAGATAAAATTGTGAAAAGCAATCAATTTCTATATCGTTGAGATATTCATCCATGTTGTTTATGTCTAAATTGTTAATACCTCCTTTCGTAATAAACAAAAAACTGATCATTTATTTAAGTTCTCTGCATATTTATTTTCAGTTCATTTGACGGTCGGATTCTCCTGTAAGGGTAATAATGTGTCATAGACCTTTTGATATGTTAATGTTTAAACTCATTAGTGATTGTGAGTGACTAGGCCTTGAGATACAGGCATGAGGCTTTGCAAGTTGTAATCACTATACAACGTGTTTGTTATCACTGTATTTGATAAGTTTGTCTGAAATTCATTTGAAATCTAGAATTCATTACTGTACTACATATACCACATATACCACACATATACCACTAATTTAGAGGGTACCAGGGTATTAAATTGCTTGTTTTTTTGGGGGTTAAAACTTTTATGAAAATGTTAAAGATATCATTGATTTTAAATGATTACACATTTGGGTTATGGAGTGTTTCTAAGGCCTTAACTGTATTGAGGTCAAATTCTTGAGACATTTGCAACCAACATTGGCAGCAAGATCATCTCAGGGTGAGCTCTTCGTTTAAAGGGGTGTTCCATTCAAAATACAACCTAACACGATTCATCCACACACTGTATCTGGACTGCATTAGAAAGTTGTCTGCATTAAAATGTTTGTCCTATGTTGTTATAATGGATCCATCTTTGAATTGTGCTGTTTTTATGCAAAATTCTAAAGTGGATTTGCCTGCAGTAACCACAGGTGTTTATTTTGTATCTGCTTAAGGGATGTGTCAATTCCTTCTCAAGTCAGTGAATTCAGTAGGTGAATTGAATTCCCAAATCCTCATTGAAAATAATTATAATTTTCAATTGTTGATTTGGAAATCCAATTAAACTCCTAAACTGATTTAATTTAAATGAACCCTTAGCCTACAATGGTCACGCCCCTGTGGAAATCTAATTAACATAATACAAAAATCCCCATCAAAATCCGTCTGTTTAAACTGTGCTTTTTTGCATGAGCTACATCTCAATCCACCGCATCTGCTGATATCGCCCTTCTGCATCTGCTGTGAAAGGTGACAGAGCTAGAGAGGTGTTTGTCAGACCATGAGACATCCCGAAAATCGGTCTTGTGACAAAATCGTATGTAGCATCAGAACGGTTTTGCTATATGACGCCCACAAGCCTCACAAGACTCCTCTGAAGTCGGTACAACCTCTTCTGCCAACTTCTGTCTGTAGCATCGGAACGGTTTGGGCTACACACTAATATGACCCTTCTGTGGAAAGCTGATACTCTTCGTTTTGCTCTAGGATGCCCACAAGCCTCACAAGACTTGTTCGAAGGTCCCGGTACCAGTTTAAAGAATGAATGGAAGTATATATGGAGATAGTTTAGTGCCTAAAATAAGGGGATAAATACATGTAATAAAAAATAAACAAAAGTTTCCTGATCTTTCTTATATTTCACAGATGTAGGACAGAATAAACTTCCTTTCGATTTATTTTGGGGACTATCTGTTGTTCCATGTAGTGAATCTGTTATTCAATGTGTTTCTATTGGCTAATAGCAGTAATGCCAAATTCAATGTTTAATCCATTATTTTAAAAAAATTATTTTTTGTATACCTTAAGCGGTCTTAAAATTCAAAATCAAATAGCTAAATAATCCTTGGTATGACCATTTTAAAACAATTCCATATGTTATTTTAGAACCCCTCCCCCGGCTTAGACAGGGCTTAGACTTTATAATAATAATATTATAATATGCCATTTAGCAGACGCTTTTATCCAAAGCGACTTACAGTCATGCGTGCATAAATTTTTTTGTGTACGTGTGGTCCCGGGGATCGAACAGGGTTAATAACAAAGTATACTATATGTTCACAAAATATTCACCCAATATATATTAGATATGATGTATTATTTGTATGGATAACTGTTCATAGATATAAATGTACTATAATGTTCTGTTATCTTGTAGACTTTGTGTTGTCCAGCATCTTATCTCAATCAGGATGGCAGACGAGTAATAATCCACAAGCGATAATTGTTCATGAGAAAATACTTTATGGTCAAAATGGTAAATTAACGATGATCAATAAAATAACGATAATCCCATAATAAAGAATGAATACCTTGGTAAAACTGTTTTTGCAGACTATTTTTGCAGATTATGTGTAGGACCGTCCATAGAAATGAAAGTGGACAGAAAGTTCAAAGTAGTTTGAAGTGATGCTGCTCTGTACTCTCTACCAGAGATAATGGGTAATGTGGATGATATTGTCTTAAAAGCCTTACTAAACTCTGGGTGAAATCAATGATGTGGACATAATACAATGTTTTGACCACTTTGAACCTGTGTATCCGGAAACCCAGCAATCCTTCATGGCTCTGTTCCCAGAGCTTCTGTGAGAGGGGACCAGTGACAAAGGGCTTCACACACAAGACTGCTTTATCAAGTGCAAAAGCAACAACACTGACCTGCTAATAAAAATTGTTGTATTCCTAATGTGTGGGGCCAGGGTTTTTTCCTGACCATGTGACCTGACCAGGAACAACTCTGGGCCTTGGCCTTGCAATGGCAATTAAAAGATCCAACAAAGATATGAAGGACACATGGTCCCACCACCGCAAACACTGTGTAGTTAAGGGAGTCATCAATAACGGCAATTCACTTTTGAAGAGTGATTATTTTATTATTCAACAAAGATAGTCCACTCAGCAACAATAGTCACTATCAGTGGTGGCTGGTGCCACTTTAAATCGAAGGATGGGCTTATTGTAATGGTTGGAAGGGAATTAATGGAACGGTATCAAACACATGAAACACATGGTTTCATGGTACTTGTTGCCTTTTCCAATAGAACACCTTGTGCCGGTCAACAATACAGATGTAGGATCTTAATTTGATCACCCTGTTGCAGGAGAAATTACAAATTTGTAGTGTATTTGAGGTTTAAACAGGCTTTTGAAGTTTGTATTTCCACTTACTTGATTTTCATGAAAAATGTATCAACCCCTACAAAAATGTAGATTAATTATAATCCACATAATAACACAGAGAGAACAATGAGACAGATATTTCACCGGATGTATAAATGTGAAGCATCGGCTTGGCGTTTCCACTCACTACCAAATATGTGGCCGGCAGTGGCTGGCAGTGGGAGAAGATAGAACAAGATGGATTTTGGCCGACATTCTGCTAATTTTCTCATTGATGAAACATTTGATCTCAATACAGTTTTCTGTCCCCAAAACTAGAATCTGTTATGAACATAGTTGACTACGTTTTGTAGACTATACCCTTTGCCAAAGTTGTAAAAAATTGCGTTGTTTAGAAGGAACTCAAAGGCAAATTGAGTTATTGCACACGCACACGTAACAAACAATAGGATCTTGCTAGCTCGTGTTTGACTCTGCCCACCTCCTTTCTTGTTCTGCCCACTATGACTCATTTGTTCCCATTTGAAATGACGGGCTGTGGAATATCTTGGTTAAGTTATACAAATCTTTGATAATAATTCACATTTCCTGTTGCTGCAGGATTCTTTTCCTACTGTAGCAAACTGGCTCAAATTAAGATAATACATAGTATGTGGGTATCACAATGAAAAGAGACACTGTACACAAATAGATACATATCTGTCATAAATAGCTGTTCATCATCAATGTTATTATCAGGGTAGACTTTCCTTGGTCCTTCAACCAACACTTCTGGCACTGTTGCAATTTTAACATTAGCCGCTGGTGCTGATATAGAGTGGTACGATTATTGAGGTGCTGATAAGATAGTAAACTATAGATTAAAATTGTAAACAGGAGATTAAGACTGTAAAAGAGGTTGAGTATTATATGTTTCTTTTGAGCTTCACTTTTTCTAATTCAGCATGACCTGAACTTGATAGATAGGTATTCTGTAACTAGGCCACTCAGGAACATTCAATGTAATCTTTGTAAGCAACTCCAGTGTATATTTCGCCTTGTGTTTTAGGTCATTGTTCTGCTGAAAAGTGAATTTGTCTCCCAGTGTCTGTTGGAAAGCAGACTGAATCAGGTTTTCCTCTAGGATTTTGCCTGTGCTTAGCTCTATTCCATTTATTTTTATCCTAAAAAACTGCTTAGTCCTTGCCGATGACAAGCATACCCATAACATGATGCTGCCACCACCATGCTTGAAAATATGAAGAGTGGTACTCAGTGGTGTGTTGTGTTGGAATTGCCTTATTGCAAACAGGATGCATGTTTTGGAATAGTTTTTTCTGTACAAGCTTCCTTCTTTTCACTCATTTAGGTTAGTATTGTGGAGTAACTACAATGTTGTTGATCCATCCTCAGTTTTGTCCTATCACAGCCATTAAACTCTGTAACCAGAGGTGTAAAGTACAGTGCCTTGCAAAAGTATTCATCCCCCTTGGCGTTTTCCTATTTTGTTGCATTACAACCTGTAATTTAAATTGATTTTTATTTGGATTTCATGTAATGGACATACACAAAATAGTCTCCAAATTGGTGAAGTGAAATGAAAAAAATAACTTGTTTAAGAAAATTATAAAAAATAAATAACGGAAAAGTGGTGCTTGCATATGTATTCACCCCCTTTGCTATGAAGCCCCTAAATAAGATCTGGTGCAACCAGTTACCTTCAGAAGTCACATAATTAGTTAAATAAAGTCCACCTGTGTGCAATCTAAGTGTCACATGATCTGTCACATGTCTCAGTATATATACACCTGTTCTGAAAGGCCCCAGAGTCTGCAACACCACTAAGCAAGGGGCACCACCAAGCAAGCGGCACCATGAAGACCAAGGAGCTCTCCAAACAGGTCAGGGATGAAGTTGTGGAGAAGTACAGATCAGGGTTGGGTTATAAATAAATATCAGAAACTTTGAACATCCCACGGAGCACCATTAAATCCATTATTAAAAAATTGAAAGTATATGGCACCACAACAAACCTGCCAAGAGAGGGCCGCCCACCAAAACTTATGGACCAGGCAAGGAGGGCATTAATCAGAGAGGCAACAAAGAGACGAAAGATAACCCTGAAGGAGCTGCAAAGCTCCACAGCGGAGATTGGAGTATCTGTCCATAGGACCACTTTAAGCCGTACACTCCACAGAGCTGGGCTTTACGGAAGAGTGGTCAGAAAAAATCCATTGCGTAAAGAAAAAAATAAGCAAACACGTTTTGTGTTCGCCAAAAGCCACGTGGGAGACATATGGAAGAATTTATTCTGGTCAGATGAGACTATGTCTGGCGCAAACCCAACACCTCTCATCACCCCGAGAACACCATGTTTTTCCATCGGCAGGGACTGGGAAACTGGTCAGAATTGAAGGAATGATGGATGGCGCTAAATACAGGGAAATTCTTGTATAGCTATACACGCTCAAGTTTTCTGTTTGTCTTATTCCTTGTTTGTTTCAGATTTTTATTTATTTTGCATCTTCAAAGTGGTAGGCATGTTGTGTAAATCAAATGATACAAACCCCCCAAAAATCCATTTTAATTCCAGGTTGTAAGGCAACAAAATAGGAAAAATGCCAAAGGGGGTGAATACTTTCACAAGCCACTGTAACTAAGTAAAAATACTTAGAAGTACTACAGTGGGGGAAAAAAGTATTTAGTCAGCCACCAATTGTGCAAGTTCTCCCACTTAAAAAGATGAGAGAGGCCTGTAATTTTCATCATAGGTTCACGTCAACTATGACAGACAAATTGAGAAAAAAATTCCAGAAAATCACATTGTAGGATTTTTAATGAATTTATTTGCAAATTATGGTGGAAAATAAGTATTTGGTCACCTACAAACAAGCAAGATTTCTGGCTCTCACAGACCTGTAACTTCTTCTTTAAGAGGCTCCTCTGTCCTCCACTCGTTACCTGTATTAATGGCACCTGTTTGAACTTGTTATCAGTATAAAAGACACCTGTCCACAACCTCAAACAGTCACACTCCAAACTCTACTATGGCCAAGACCAAAGAGCTGTCAAAGGACACCAGAAACAAAATTGTAGACCTGCACCAGGCTGGGAAGACTGAATCTGCAATAGGTAAGCAGCTTGGTTTGAAGAAATCAACTGTGGGAGCAATTATTAGGAAATGGAAGACATACAAGACCACTGATAATCTCCCTCGATCTGGGGCTCCACGCAAGATCTCACCCCGTGGGGTCAAAATGATCACAAGAACGGTGAGCAAAATCCCAGAACCACACGGGGGGGACCTAGTGAATGACCTGCAGAGAGCTGGGACCAAAGTAACAAAGCCTACCATCAGTAACACACTACGCCGCCAGGGACTCAAATCCTGCAGTGCCAGACGTGTCCCCCTGCTTAAGCCAGTACATGTCCAGACCCGTCTGAAGTTTGCTAGAGTGCATTTGGATGATCCAGAAGAGGATTGGGAGAATGTCATATGGTCAGATGAAACCAAAATATAACTTTTTGGTAAAAACTCAACTCGTCGTGTTTGGAGGACAAAGAATGCTGAGTTGCATCCAAAGAACACCATACCTACTGTGAAGCATGGGGGTGGAAACATTATGCTTTGGGGCTGTTTTTCTGCAAAGGGACCAGGACGACTGATCCGTGTAAAGGAAAGAATGAATGGGGCCATGTATCGTGAGATTTTGAGTGAAAACCTCCTTCCATCAGCAAGGGCATTGAAGATGAAATGTGGCTGGGTCTTTCAGCATGACAATGATCCCAAACACACCGCCCGGCAACGAAGGAGTTGCTTCGTAAGAAGCATTTCAAGGTCCTGGAGTGGCCTAGCCAGTCTCCAGATCTCAACCCCATAGAAAATCTTTGGAGGGAGTTGAAAGTCCGTGTTGCCCAGCAACAGCCCCAAAACATCACTGCTCTAGAGGAGATCTGCATGGAGGAATGGGCCAAAATACCAGCAACAGTGTGTGAAAACCTTGTGAAGACTTACAGAAAACGTTTGACCTGTGTCATTGCCAACAAAGGGTATATAACAAAGTATTGAGAAACTTTTGTTATTGACCAAATACTTATTTTCCACCATAATTTGCAAATAAATTCATAAAAAATCCTACAATGTGATTTTCTGGATTTTGTCATTTTGTCTGTCATAGTTGACGTGTACCTATGATGAAAATTACAGGCCTCTCTCATCTTTTTAAGTGGGAGAACTTGCACAATTGGTGGCTGACTAAATGCTTTTTTTCCCCACTGTACTTAAGTAATTTTTAGGGGGTATCTGTGCTTTACTATTTATATTTTTGACCACTTTTACTTTTAGTCCACTACATTCCTAAAGAAAATAATGTACGTTTTACTCCAGGGGTGTCAAACGTCCGGCCCGCGGGCTGGATCAGGCCCGCAAACGGGTTTAATCCGGCCCGCGAGATGATTTTGTAAAGTATAAAAATGAGCTGCAATTTTTCAATAAAAGAAACTGCTGTTCCAATTGTGTCCACTCGATGGCGCAATAGTAATTGTGTTAAGCAAGCAAACTGTTTATACCGGGGCAGAGCAAATAGGTCAAGCAAGTGCAGCCAGTCCGGATGAGCTACTTTGTTTTGCCAGCGATATTTATTACGGCTTCTACTTTTAACATTATGTGCTTTGGCACCCTCATTGCCCCAATATGTCTCTGTCAAAAAAGAGAAAAGTGGACGCAGAGTGCAGAGTGTTCCAAGAAAAATTGTCATCCTTCTATTTATTCACGGAATTGAATGGGAAAGCTGTATGTTTGGTGTGTTCACAGCATGTTGCAGTGCTGAAAGAATATAACCTTCGTCGCCACTATGTGAGTCTTCATGCCGACAAATATGACAACTTTCAAGGACAGCGGAGAAGAGAGAAGGTGAATGAACTGTTGGTGGGTCTGAAGAAACAGCAGTCTGTGTTTACTCACAGCCGAGACATCAGTGACGCTGCAGTGAAAGCTAGCTACCTCATTGCTAATGAAATCGCAGTGGCTTCAAAACCATTTAGTGAGGGTGAATTTGTAAAAACATGCATGATGAAGGCAGCAGAGATTGTGTGCCCTGAAAAGCACCAGGCTTTTGCAAATATTAGCCTGACAAGAAACACAGTTGCAGACAGGATTTCCGATCTTTCAGTGGATTTGGACAGCAAGTTGAAGCAAAAAGTAAAGTCATTTATTGCGTTTTGGTTGCAATTGATGAAAGCACGGACATTACAGATGTTGCACAACTGGCCATTTTCATCCGCGGAGTTGATGACACATTGACCGTCACCGAGGAGTTCGTGGAGTTGGTGCCGATGACAGATACAACGACAGCAGCTGATATTTTCACTGCACTCGTCGCGCGCTGGACAGGGTCGGAGTGGACTGGTCCCGCGCTGTCAGCCTGGCTACAGATGGTGCGCCCTCAATTATCGGGAAAAAAGCAGGCGTTGTGACAAAGTTCAGAGAGAAAGTGCAATCTGCAAATGGAGGACGTGATTTTTGGACTTTTCACTGTATTTTTGCACCAGGAGGCTTTGTGTTGCAAGTCATTAAAGATGGATAACGTCATGAAAGGTGGTCATCCAAACTGTTAATTTCATCCGATCCAGAAGCCTGAATCACCGTCAGTTTGACAGCCTTCTCAGAGAGAAAGACCACATCTATGGCCTGCCATACCACACTGAGGTAAGATGGTTAAGCCGAGGTGCTGTGCTGAGGCGTTTCTTTGATTTACGAGAAGAAATTGAACAGTTCATGGAAGAAAAGGGCAAACCAGTGTTAGAATTTAATTCCGCAGAATGGATGCAAGACCTTGCATTTATGGTGGATGTTACAGAGCACCTGAATAACTTGAACAAACAGCTGCAAGGGCGCAACAAAGTTGCCACGCAGTATTATGACAGTATTATGACAGCATTATGACAGCATACTCCTGAGTGGCGCAGTGGTCTAAGGCACTGCATCGCAGTGCTAACTGTGCCACTAGAGATCCTGGTTCGAATCCAGGCTCTGTCGCAGCCGGCCGCGACCGGGAGACTCATGGGCGGCGCACAATTGGTCCAGCGTCGTCCAGGGTAGGGGAGGGAATGGCCGGCAGGGATGTAGCTCAGTTGGTAGAGCATGGCGTTTGCAACGCCAGGGTTGTGGGTTTGATTCCCACGGGGGGCCAGTATAAAAAAAAAATATGTATGTATTCACTAACTGTAAGTCGCTCTGGATAAGAGCGTCTGCTAAATGACTAAAATGTAAATGTAAAATACGTTCTTTCAAGTTGAAGCTGTCATTGTGGGAGACGCAACTCGCCAGTGGTGATGCAGCTCACTTCCCCTGTCTGAAAAATGTGTGCGCGACCCAACATGTGGCAGACATGAAGCGGTTCAAAGATAAAATAACGGGACTGTTAAGGGAGTTTGAGCAACGCTTTCAGATTTTTGGTGAACTGGAGAAAGACTTCAAAGTTTTTTGTTCGCCATTCACCGTGAATCCCTCTGATCTGCCCGTCAGCATCCAACTTGAAATAATAGACTTGCAGTGTGACTCGGATTTGAAGGGCAAATTTGCCGCAGCTGGCTTGGACACATTTTATCAGAATCTCTTGCCAGGTTACCCCAACTTGACAGCCCTCGCTGCAAAACGGTTGTGCATGTTTGGAACCACATATCTTTGTGAGCAAGTTCTCTGTAATGAGCATAAATAAAACAAAGCTGCGCTCAAGGCTCACGCACAAGCACTTGAATCACATCCTGAAGTTGGCTGCCACTCAAGATGTGACGCCTGATATTGATGCGCTGGTGAAAGCTAAAAGATGCCAGGTATCAGGAGTCAAATAAACTATGCAACCCCACTTAAAGTGCTGCATGAGACACCCTGATATAGTTCTGTGATCTGTGATATACTTCTGTGAATCACTGAGGCATTGTGTGTTTGTGTGTTGTTTGTCCTCAGAATTTCAAATAACTTGAGGTGTTTTATGATTAATAGTGATGTTGTGCTTTTGGACACACTGTCCTCAGGCTCCAGCTTTATGTTTATATGTTTTTATGTTGATGTGCTATTGTTTTTAATTGATTTTATTTTATTTGTATATTTAACCTATTCTTGACTCTGTGGTTCTTGCACTTGTTTGGGGAACAGGATTTCATTATTTGTATCTACATTTCTGCCTGAGAAATGACACCCTGATATAGTTCTGTGATCTGTGAAACAGTTATGTGAATCACTGAGGCATTGTGTGTTTGTGTGTTTTTTCTTTAGAATTTTCAAATAAACTTGAGGTGTTTTATGATTAATAGTGATGTTGTGCTTGTACTATTTTGGACACACTGTCCTCAGGCTCCAGCTTTATGTTTTATGTTGATAGTATTAAAACAAAGAAAACAATCTGAAGTTGTTGTTTTTAAGTTATATATACGATGATTTTACCGGTCCGGCCCACTTGGGAATAGATTTTCCTCCATGTGGCCCCTGAGCTAAAATGAGTTTGACACCCCTGTTTTACTCCATACATTTTCTCTGACACCCAAAAGTACTCGTCACATTTCGAAAGCAGGACAAGAAAAAAGTCAAATTCAGGCACTTATCAAGAGAACATCCCTGGTCATCTACTGCATCTGAACTGGTGGGCTCACTAAACACAAATTATTAGTTTGTAAATTATGTCTGAGTGTTGGAGTGTGCCCCTGATTATCTGTAAATAAATAAAACCAAGAAAATGGTGCCGTCTGGTTCCCTTAATATAAGGAATTTAAAATGATGTATTCTTTTACTTTTACTTTGATACTTAAGTATATTTTAGCAATTGCATTTACTTTTGATACTTAAGTATATGTAAAAACCAAATACTTTCAGACTTTTACTCAAGTGCTATTTTACTGGGTGACTTTCACTTTTACTTGAGTCATTTTCTATTAAGGTATCTTTACTTTTATTCAAGTATGACAATTGGGTACTTTTTCCACCACTGTCTGTAACTGTTTTAAAGTCACCATTAGCCTCATGGTGAAATCACTGAGGGGTTTCCTTCCTCTCTGGCAACTGAGTTAGGAAGGACACCTGTATCTTTGTAGTGACTGGCTGTATTGATACACCATCGAAAGTGTAGTTAATAACTTCACCATGCTCAAAGGGATATTCAATGCCTGCTTTTTTATTTTTACCCATCTACCAATAGGTGCCCTTCTTTGCGATGCATTGGAAAACCTCCCTGGTCTTTGTGGTTGAATCTGTGTTTGAAATTCACTGCTCAACTGAGGGACCTTACAGATAATTGTATGTGTGGGGTACAGAGATGAGATAGTCATTCACAAATAATATCAAACACAATTATTGCACACAGAGTGAGTCCATGCAACTTATTATGTGACTTGTTAAGCAAGCTTTTCCTCCTGAACTTATTTAGGCCTTCCATAACAAAGGGGTTGAATACTTATTGTCTTTAAAAAATTCAGCTTTAAATGTTTTATTAATTTGTAAAGATTTTGAAAAACGTAATTCCACTTTGACGTTATGGGGTATTGTGTGTAGGCCAATTACAAAAAAATCTTAATTTAATCAATTTTAAATGCAGGCTGTAACACAAAAAAATGTGGAAAAAGTCAAGGGGTGTGAATACTGTATCAATTAATCTTGTGATGAATTGCATCTTGTTGATCCCTAATACAGTTGAAGTCAGAAGTTAAAAAAAATTGTAGACCTCCACAAGTCTGGTTCATCCTTGGGAGCAATTTCCAAACGCCTGAAGGTACCACGTTCATCTGTACAAACAATAGTACGCAAGTATAAACACCATGGAACCACGCAGCCGTCATACCGCTCAGGAAGGAGACGCGTTCTGTCTCCTAGAGATGAACGTACTTTGGTGCGAAAAGTGCAAATCAATCCCAGAACAACAGCAAAGGACCTTGTGAAGATGCTGGAGGAAACAGTATCTATATCCACAGTAAAACTAGTCCTAAATCGACATAACCTGAAAGGCCACTCAGCAAGGAAGAAGCCACTGCTCCAAAACCGCCATAAAAAAGCCAGACTACGGTTTGCAACTGCACATGGGGACAAAGATCGTACTTTTTGGAGAAATGTCCTCTGGTCTGATGAAACAAAAATATAACTGTTTGGCCATAATGACCATTGTTATGTTTGGAGGAAAAAGGGGGATGCTTGCAAGCCGAAGAACACCATCCCAACCGTGAAGCACAAGGGTGGCAGCATCATGCTGTGGGGGTGCTTTGCTGCAGGAGGGACTGGTGCACTTCACAAAATAGATGGCATCATGAGGAAGGAAAATTATGTGGATATATTGAAGCAACATCTCAAGACATCAGTCAGGAAGTTAAAGCTTGGTCGCAAATGGGTCTTCCAAATGGACAATGACCCCAAGCATACTTCCAAGGTTGTAGCAAAATGGCTTAAGGACAACAAAGTCAAGGTATTGGAGTGGTCATTACAAAGCCCTGACCTCTAAATTTGTGGGCAGAACTGAAAAAGCATGTGCGAGCAAGGAGGCCTACAAACCTGACTCAGTTACACCAGCTCTGTCAGGAGGAATGGGCCAAAATTCACCCAACTTATTGTGGGAAGCTTGTGGAAAGCTACCCGAAAAGTTTGACCCAAGTTAAACAATTTAAAGGCAATGCTACCAAATACTAATTGAGTGTATGTAAACTTCTGACCCACTGGGAATGTGATGAAAGAAATAAAAGCTGAAATAAATCATTCTCTCTACTATTACTCTGACATTTCACATTCTTAAAATAAAGTGGTGATCCTAACTGACCTAAAACAGGGATTTTTTACTAGGATTAAATGTCAGGAATTGTGAAAAACTGAGTTTAAATATATTTGGCTAAGATGTATGTAAACTTCCGACTTCAACTGTATGTACTCCCAATGATATCCCCTCTGTGTTATGTGTGCAATCAAACTTGCAATCAAGGCTTGCCATAACAAAGGGGTTGAATACTTATTTACTCAAGCATTTTCAGCTTTTCATTTTTAACTAATTTGTTGAAATTTCTAAAAACATAATTACACTTTGACATTATGGGGTATTGTGTGTAGGTCAATAATGGTATGGTGCTGTTTTTCATGGTTCAGGCCCCTTAGTTCCAGTGAAGGGAAATATTAACGCTACAGCACACAATAACATTCTAGACGATTCTGTGCTTTGTGGCCACAGTTTGGGGATGGCCAGTTCCTGTTTCAACATGACAATGCCACTGTGCACAAAGCAAGGTCCATACAGAAATGGTTTGTTGAGATCGGTGTGGAAGAACTTGACTGGCCTGCACAGAGCCCTGAACTCAACCCCATTGAACACCTTTGGGATGAATTGGAACGCTGACTGCGAGCCAGACCTAATTGCCCAACATTAGTGCCCATCCTCACTAATGCGCTTGTGGCTGAATGGAAGCTAGTCCCCGCAGCAATGTTCCAACATCTAGTAAAAAGCCTTCCCAGAAGAGTGGAGGCTGTTATAGCAGCAAAAGGGGGACCAACTCCATATTAACGCCCATGATTTTGGAATGAGATGTTCGACGAGCAGGTGTCCACATACTTTTGGTCCTGTAGTGTAGCTGCCACCTGGCAGAAGGCCTGCTCATTGGCGGTGCGGCCCAGGCCAGACTTCAGCCCTGGGGATCAGCTGCTGCAGCTCAAGCAGCTTTGGGTCTCCCTCCATGGGTGCGCGGTGAGTGAAGATCTGGTACATACTGGGGCCATAGGTTTCTTTGTTGGCCATGAGGATGGCATAAATGCCGGTCGTGCAGGATATGAGGCCGTGGAGATTGTGGATGCCAGACTGGTCTTGGATCCTGAAGTGGCGGGCCAGGAACAGGGTGAGGTACCTGTATCCCATGAAGCAGGCGGTGCAGCCCATGACCCCCAGGGCGTAGGCGGCTGCAGGGGAGATCATCATGTCCACGGCCCCAACAGTCACACCACCCTCCAGAGTCACATTCTGAATGTCGGCCATGGTGATCTAGCCTCTCTTGTTGAATAGGGCAGATAAAGCGAAGGTGGTCATCGACAAGGAGCTGAGGCCTATGTAGGTGTGCAGGACAGGCCTGTGCTGGTCATCACCCTTTAAGGTCAGAGTTGAAAGAGGGCCAGAACACCCAAAGGAACAGGGTGCCCATCACCGACAGGATGTCTGACTTGTAAATGGTCATCTCCTTGACGTGGCATTGTTCAGGCTCGGCCAGTACAGCACAAACGTGACCCCCAGCCCAAAGTAACAGGCAAACAGATGGATGAGGATGGAGCCACCTGCATCATTGATCTTTAGGTATTTCAGCACAGCCCACTCTGTCATGGCAAAGATATGGATCATTAGCAGGGCCATGACCAGCACCTGCACCGGACTGTTCTTTCCCAGCACCGGCCCGTAGGAGATAAGCACCGCGGCGCAGGCAAACTCAGCATTGAGCAGGTTGATGACCCCAAGGTGGATCTTTCCATCGGAGTAGAACTGGAAGTAGCCCTGCCCACTGGATGGTGAAGGTGGCTGTCAGGAAGTTGAAGACGATCCCGCTGAAGCTGTAAAGCCGCAGGAAGGCCAGCAGGCAGATCATCATCTGCATGTCAGCGAAGAAGGGATAGTCTCGATACAGGGAGTTGTCCATAGGGTTGGTCTCATTGTTCTGAAACTTGCCGTTGGCATTGTCGTCATAGGTGACAAAGCTGGCATAGAGACCAAGGAAAACCACTTCCAGCACCAGTACCAGCACTGGCAAGCGCACCCTCAGGCTAGTGGACTTATTCATGGTGCAACGGACAGCTCACAGAGACCAATTACTCTAGCAGCAGCACTCTCTCCTTCCCTTTATACTGTACCTCTCCTGTGAGATAAGTGTATTGGGCAGAGAGCAGACGCACGCACACCACACAGCTACACAGGACTCCACATCTCTCACACTGAGGACAGGGTTGCACTTTGGTCCCTCAAATTAACCACAGTGGCATTTTGACAAGCCATCATGTTCTACAGTTTCACAACACAATGTGTACTGATGAAATTATTATGGATTCAGATCAAATAAATTGGTAGGGTTGTAGCCATGCAGTGTCTATTTTGAATAAATAAGTAAATGGTTTTTCAGGAGTTTTCAGTGTTTTTTCCCAACTGTTTGTTACTGTAAGCCTCAAATTAGAATTTATATTGTGAGAGGGATTAATACTGTAAAAAGCACTGAGCTAATGAGCTAATGCCTCAAAAGTATTATAGTATTCAACACATGTACAAAACAAAAACAAAAGATGCCCAAACAATTGACTTAGATTTTTTGTATTTATTGCAATTACTAGTAATTCTATTTCATTAGAATACAGCACAATATATTCAACAAAATATTTCTGCAGTCCCACCCACCAACGAATTTCTGCCTACGCCCCTGCATTGGAGTAAATACCTTTGCTTTAGCCCCTATCAGTGAATTGGTGTTGGGTTGGTTAGCAAGTGATTTTGCAAACATTGCTACATTGCAGGCAAGCGCTGTTTCAAATTGTGTTTCATTGTGTGAATATGTTGACATCTAGTGGGAATACATAGATATTACAGGAACTCTCTACAACAGTGGTCAACATTTTTTCCTGTGACCCCACCCTATAATTAATTTCTTAGAAACGTGCATACAGTTTGTACGATTCAAAGGTGTCCATACTGTAAAAAGTTATTTATCTTTTGCATTCTCACAATTTATTAGCTATGATTTATTTGCAGGGATGACTTGCACTATTTTGCTGTGCCTACTCATGCTCATCTATGACATCTCTGAGTGGGCTTTTAGAAAACAAAAAAACTGTTGTCATGAATTGTGTATGTCAGACAATAAACTTTGTGTATTTGGCATATTTTGACATATATAATGTTTTCTATAGGCTATTTCAAATGTAGCCTAGGATAACATTATCTAGTCTATCTCAATTTATCACCATCCGCTTTCTAGACTAGCCTACCCTAAACATGTTTTAGTTTAATATATGTTAGGCATATAGGTAGCAGCCTACTACATAAAATATTTGTTGTCAGAAACCTGCTCTGAGCTCACCAATTGCCATTCTCCATCGTCAGCAACCTGCTCTGAGCCCACCAATTGCGGTTCTCCATTGTGTCCCTCACTCCATCCATCCATCTATGCTGGCTGGGAGAAGAGGGGGAGAATCACCCTGGTAGACTAGACTAGATGTAACATAGTAAACGTAAATCTGTGACACTCAAATGAGTATGATATGTTACGTTTGGAATGGTTACATAAGACAGATGGTTCCATAAAGCTAAAACAAATTAGGGTGGTTGGTCGGTGTGGATGGGTGGGCATATATGTGAATGTCTAGCAACCCAAAGGTTGCGAGTTTGAATCCCATCATGGACAACTTTAGCATTTTTGCCAATTAGCAACTTTTCAACTACTTATTCCTTTTGAGCTACTTTGCAACTACTTAGCATGTTAGCTAAACCTTCCCCTAACCCTAACCCTAACCTTAACCCTTTTAGCTAAGCCTTCCCCTAACCTTAACCCTTTTAGCTAACCCTTCCCCTTACCCTTACCCTAACCTTAACCCTTTAACGTAACTCCTAAACATAACCCTAACCTTAACCCTAACCCCTAACCCTAACCCCTAGCCTAGCTAACATTAGCCAGCCAGCTAATGTTAGCCACTTAGCCACCTAGCTAGAATTCGTAACATATCATATGTTTTACAAATTCGTACTTCAAATAAAATAAAATAAAATTATATTTGCCACATGCGCCGAATACAACAGGTGTAGACATTACCGTGAAACGCTTACTTACAGCCCTTAACCAACAATGTATTTATTTTTTAATAAAAAAGTAAAATAAAACATCATGGGGGGTGGGGGGGCAGTGCAAATAGTCCGGGTAGCCATGTTTAGCTGTTCAGGAGTCTTATGGCTTGGGGTAGAAGCTGTTGAGAAGCCTTTTGGACCGAGACTTGGCGCTCCGGTACCGCTTGCCGTGCGGTAGCAGAGAGAACAGTCTATGACTAGGGTGGCTGGAGTCTTTGACAATTTTGAGGGCCTTCCTCTGACACCGCCTGGTATAGAGGTCCTGGATGGCAGGAAGCTTGGCCCCAGTGATGTACTGGGCCGTACGCACTACCCTCTGTAGTGCCTTGCGGTCAGAGGCCGAGCAGTTGCCATATCGGGCGGTGATGCAACCAGTCAGGATGCTCTCGATGGTGCAGCTGTAGAACTGTTTGAGGATCTGAGGACCCATGCCAAATCTTTTCAGTCTCCTGAGGGGGAATAGGCTTTGTTGTGCCCTCTTCATGACTGTATTGGTGTGTTTGGACCATGATAGTTCGTTGGTGATGTGGACACCAAGGAACTTGAAGCTCTCAACCTGTTCCACTACAGCCCCGTCAATGAGAAAGGGGGCGTGCGCAGTCCTCTTTTTTTTCCTGTAGTCCACAATCATCTCCTTTGTCTTGGTCACGTTGAGGGAGAGGTTGTTATCCTGGCACCACAAGGCCAGGTCTCTGACCTCCTCCCTATAGGCTGTCTCATCGTTATCAGTGATCAGGCCTACCACTGTTGTGTCGTCGGCAAACTTAATGATGGTGTTGGAGTCGTGGCTGGCCATTCAGTCATGGGTGAACAGGGAGTACAGGAGGGGACTAAGCACGCACCCCTGAGGGGCCCCCGTGTTGAGGATCAGCGTGGCAGATGTGTTGTTACCTACCCTTACCACCTGGGGGCGGCCCGTCAGGAAGTCCAGGATCCAGTTGCAGAGGGAGGTGTTTAGTCCCAGGATCCTTAGCTTAGTGATGAGCTTTGAGGGCACTATGGTGTTGAACGCTGAGCTGTAGTCAATGAGTAGCATTCTCAAGTAGGTGTTCCTCTTGTCCAGGTGGGAAAGGGCAGTGTGGAGTGCAATAGAGATTGCATCATTTGTGGATCTGTTGGGGCGGTATGCAAATTGGAGTGGGTCTAGGGTTTCTGGGATAATGGTGTTGATGTGAGCCATGACCAGCCTTTCAAAGCACTTCATGGCTACAGACGTCAGTGCTACGAGTCGGTAGTCATTTAGGCAGGTTATCTTAGTGTCCTTGGGCACGGGGACTATGGTGGTCTGCTTGAAACATGTTGGTATTACTGACTCAGTCAGGGACATGTTGAAAATGTCAGTGAAGACACTTGCCAGTTGGTCAGCACATGCTCGGAGTACACGTCCTGGTAATCCGTCTGGCCCTGCGGCCTTGTGAATGTTGACCTGCTTAAAAGTCTTACTCACATCGGCTACGGAGAGCGTGATCACATAGTCATCCGGAACAGCTGGTGCTCTCATGCATGCTTCAGTGTTGCTTGCCTCGAAGCGAGCATAGAAGTAATTTAGCTCATCTGGTAGGCTTGTGTCACTGGGCAGCTCGCGGCTGTGCTTCCCTTTGTAGTCAGTAATAGTTTTTAAGCCCTGCCACATCCGATGAGCGTCAGAGCCGGTGTAGTACGATTCAATCTTAGTCCTGTATTGACTCTTTGCCTGTTTGATGGTTCGTCGGAGGGCATAGCGGGATTTCTTATAAGCGTCCGGGTTAGAGTCCCGCTCCTTGAAAGCGGCAGCTCTACCCTTTAGCTCAGTGCGGATGTTGCATGGCTTCTGGGGTATGTACGTACGTACGGTCACTGTGGGGATGATGTCATCGATGAACTTATTGATGAAGCCAGTGACTGATGTGGTGTACTCCTCAATGCTATCTGAAGAATCCCGGAACATGTTCCAGTCTGTGCTAGCAAAACAGTCCGGTACCTTAGCATCTGCGTCATCTGACCACTTTTTTATTAACCGAGTCACTGGTGCTTCCTGCTTTAGTTTTTGCTTATAAGCAGGAATCAGGAGGATTGAGTTATGGTCAGATTTGCCAAATGGAGGGCGAGGGAGAGCTTTGTATGCGTCTCTGTGTGTGGAGTAAAGGTGGCCTAGAGTTTTTTTCCCTCTGGTTGCACAGTTAACATGCTGGTAGAAATGAGGTCGAACGGATTTAAGTTTCCCTGCATTAAAGTCCAGGCCACTAGGAGCACTGCCTCTGGATGAGCGTTTTCCTGTTTACTTATGGCCTTATACAGCTCATTGAGTGCAATCTTAATGCCAGCATTGGTTTGTGGTGGTAAATAGACAGCTATGAAAAATATAGATGAAAACTCTCTTGGTAAATAGTGTGGTCTACAGGTTGTCATAAGATACTCTACCTCAGGCGAGCAAAACCTTGATACTTCCTTAGTATTTGATTTTGTGCACCAGCTGTTGTTTACAAATATACACAGACCGCCACCCCTTGTCTTACCGGAGTCAGCCGTTCTATCCTGCCGATGTAGCGTATATCCCGTCAGCTGTATGTTGTCCATGTCATCGTTCAGCCACGACTCTGTGAAACATAAGATATTACAGTTTTTAATGTCCCGTTGGTAGGATAACCGTAATCTTAGGTCATCTAATTTATTTTCAAATGATTGAACATTGGCTAATAGGATTGATGGAAGAGGCAGTTTACTCGCTCGCCGTCGGATCCTTACAAGGCACCCCGACCTACGTCCACGATATCTCTGTCTCTTTCTCCTGTGAATGACGGGGATTTGGGCCTTGTCGGGTGTCTGTAGGATATCCTTCGCGTCCGACTCGTTGAAGAAAAAATCTTCGTCCAATACGAGGTGAGTAATCGCTGTCCTGATATCCAGAAGCTCTTTTTGGTTATAAGAGACGATGGCAGAAACATTATGTACAGAATAAATTACAAATAACGCGAAAAAACACACATAATAGTACAATTGGTTAGAGGGCTGTAAAACGGCAGCCATTCTCTCCGGCGCCATCTTAATAGTACATTTTGTAATTCGTACCATATCATACATTTTACAAATTTGTAACATATTGTACATTTTGCAAATTCATAACATATAATACGAATTGTAATTCAGAACATATCATACGAAATGGGTGATGGACATTCACATGTTAATACATACCATACGAAACGTAACATTACATTTACATTTACATTTATGTCATTTAGCAGACGCTCTTATCCAGAGCGACTTACAAATAGGTGCATTCACCTTATAGCCAGTGGGATAACCACTTTACAATGTTTTTTTTTGTTGTTTTTTTTTGGGGGGTAGAAGGATTACTTTATCCTATCCCAGGTATTCCTTATTGAGGTGGGGTTTCAAATGTCTCCGGAAGGTGGTGAGTGACTCCGCTGTAACATATCATACTAAATAATTATTCTCGGATTTACATACTTAATAATACGAAATTATCTGAGACTAGGTTGCAGCGTTGGGTTGTGTTGGTTAAGTAGACTGGAACTAACCATTTTTTTCAATGGTGAACGGCCTGAGTGAACTATCTTCGTTTATCCACCATCTTTGACTATGTGGGGAGGGGGTGTCATGTAGAAATATCTTGCTTGTCAACTCCAAGTGGGTCATATGCCTCATATTTAGTTGTCTAGATTTTCCACGACTTTTAAATGTTGCATTGAATTGTGGCGTCATTTCCAATTGTTTAAGCAACACAAAAGATAGTATGCGCACCCCTGTAGATTATTAGATATGGGTGCTCTTCTTCTGGTGATGTAGGCCTATCCCAATGGGCACAGATGTCATTTCAACGTCTATTCCACATTGGTTCAACGTCATTTCATTGAAATGACACGGAAACAATGTTGATTCAACCAGTGTGTGCCCAGAGGGATGGCTCTGATAAAGCTGTGGCTTTCCCTGATCTAGCCTTCATAAAGATTATTAGGTTTAGCTATTTTATTTGGGATGAAATATAGACTACTGTTTTGAAATGAATAAAAACTATATTTTTAATAGCCAACCGACGCATAATTGTTGCCTTTAGGTTTATCAATACATGCAGAGATGACAGCCTCATGAGTCTAACATTTTGGTTCTGTGAGTGACATTTATCTACAATAGAATAATATTGTAGCTATGTACAGTGGGGAAAAACATTATTTAGTCAGCCACCAATTGTGCAAGTTCTCCCACTTAAAAAGATGAGACAGGCCTGTAATTTTCATCATAGGTACACGTCAACTATGACAGACAAAATGAGAAAAGAAAATCCAGAAAATCACATTGTAGGATTTTTTATGAATTTATTTGCAAATTATGGTGGAAAATAAGTATTTGGTCAATAACAAATGTTTCTCAATACTTTGTTATATACCCTTTGTTGGCAATGACACAGGTCAAACGTTTTCTGTAAGTCTTCACAAGGTTTTCACACACTGTTGCTGGTATTTTGGCCCATTCCTCCATGCAGATCTCCTCTAGAGCAGTGATGTTTTGGGGCTGTCGCTGGGCAACATGGACTTTCAACTCCCTCCAAAGATTTTCTATGGGGTTGAGATCTGGAGACTGGCTAGGCCACTCCAGGACCTTGAAATGCTTCTTACGAAGCCACTCCTTCATTGCCCGGGAGGTGTGTTTGGGATCATTGTCATGCTGAAAGACCCAGCCACGTTTCATCTTCAATGCCCTTGCTGATGGAAGGAGGTTTTCACTCAAAATCTCACGATACATGGCCCCATTCATTCTTTCCTTTACACGGATCAGTCGTCCTGGTCCCTTTGCAGAAAAACAGCCCCAAAGCATGATGTTTCCACCCCCATGCTTCACAGTAGGTATGGTGTTCTTTGGATGCAACTCAGCATTCTTTGTCCTCCAAACACGACGAGTTGAGTTTTTACCAAAAAGTTCTATTTTGGTTTCATCTGACCATATGACATTCTCCCAATCCTCTTCTGGATCATCCAAATGCACTCTAGCAAACTTCAGACGGGCCTGGACATGTACTGGCTTAAGCAGGGGGACACGTCTGGCACTGCAGGATTTGAGTCCCTGGCGGCGTAGTGTGTTACTGATGGTAGACTTTGTTACTTTGGTCCCAGCTCTCTGCAGGTCATTCACTAGGTCCCCCCGTGTGGTTCTGGGATTTTTGCTCACCGTTCTTGTGATCATTTTGACCCCACGGGGTGAGCTCTTGCATGGAGCCCCAGATCGAGGGAGATTATCAGTGGTCTTGTTTGTCTTCCATTTCCTAATAATTGCTCCCACAGTTGATTTCTTCAAACCAAGCTGCTTACCTATTGCAGATTCAGTCTTCCCAGCCTGGTGCAGGTCTACAATTTTGTTTCTGGTGTCCTTTGACAGCTCTTTGGTCTTGGCCATAGTGGAGTTTGGAGTGTGACTGTTTGAGGTTGTGGACAGGTGTCTTTTATACTGATAACAAGTTCAAACAGGTGCCATTAATACAGGTAACGAGTGGAGGACAGAGGGAGCCTCTTAAAGAAGATGTTACAGGTCTGTGAGAGCCAGAAATCTTGCTTGTTTGTAGGTGACCAAATACTTATTTTCCACCATAATTTGCAAATAAATTCATTAAAAATCCTACAATGTGATTTTCTGGAGAAAAAAATTCTCAATTTGTCTGTCATAGTTGACGTGTACCTATGATGAAAATTACAGGCCTCTCTCATCTTTTTAAGTGGGAGAACTTGCACAATTGGTGGCTGACTAAATACTTTTTTCCCCCACTGTATGCATCCTGCATTTTAATTGATACAATTACTCAGGTATTTGGAATAATGCTCCATATAACAGTGTTTGAATGTGTGACTCCCTGAAAACACACCACTTCGATACAGCTATGATCGGAAGTGACTTTTTGTAGCAGGATAGGATAGCATTTTTGCTAACCCTAACCCTTTTCCTAACCTTAACCTAATTCTCATAGCCTGCCACATTACTTCTCCTAACCTGTTACAAAAAAGTCACGTCCGGTCGCAGCTGTATCTCATTTGAATGCCAGTGTCACAAGCCGTGTCACAGTCCTTTATTTTAAAAAATGGTCAGTGTTATCCGGAATCATTGGGATGTCCCTACCCCCATTGAAGTCGACATTTTAAATGGTTAAGGTAAGGGTTAAGGTTAGTATTAGGGTTAGGGTTAGGGTAGGGGTTAAGGTAGAGTGGCCAAGGAGTGGCCATATACGTAAAATCTAATTTCTTTCCGTCCCAATCTTTAAATATTTCTGTTCCCATACATTTGAGCTCCTGGTTGTAGATGTGTCCATAAACCAGAATACACATTTATTTGTTGCTGGGATTTACCATCCCCCTGTTGCCATGGCGGATGCTATTGGTTCTATATCTGAGTGTTTAACACCTTTTCTGTCCTCGGAGTTGGTCATTTTAGGGGATTTTAATCTGGATTGGCTATCCCTCAGATTAATTTAAGAGTATATGCATTGATTTGAATCTGACTCAATTTATCTCAAAACCCATACGGCTAAATGTGAAAAACCCTGTTAACTCCTCATTGATTTATATAATTCCTACTAATAACCCACATAAATATTTGTCTAGTGGAGTATTTGCAGATGATTTCAGTGATCATTGTCCCATACTATGTATTAGAGATACGAAACAGCAAAATACTAATACTCGTTTAATTAAGAAGAGACTTATCTTATAAAGTTTTATCCTCAAGGTTTTTAAATGACATGTTCTACTCTGATTTAGTCACTGTCTCTTGTATTCCTGACCCTCATTTGGCTCTAGAAAATGTATCCTCCATATTTATCCCTCTGGCAGATAAACATGCCCCTTTTAAACAATTCAGAGTCAAAGATTTTCTGAGCTATCTGAGCTCATTCAGATGAGAAATCAGGCCTGGGCCAAAGCAAGGAAAACTGACTCTGTAGTGGATTGGCAATCTTTCAGACAATTGAGAAACAGATGTACTATCCCAATTAAGAAAGCTATATCAAGCTACTTTTTAAGCTCTATCTCTGACTGCTGGTGATCCTTCAAATTTTTGGAAAACAGTAAATGCACTGAAGCGCACAAATTCCTCTTCTTCCCTGCCTAAGCAAGTTCTGTCTGACTCTGGTATCCTAACTGAGAAGAATGGGATAAAAAGTATCATTTTTTATCTTGGCAGGCTTTTTATTTGAGAGAAACTTAATTGGCCCTGGTCAGTCAATCGACTGCTCTTCCCACTGCTAGCATCTAGCTGACTTGACGGTTAACCCGCCAACTTCTAGTGAATCTTTGTTTTCATTTCAACAATTTACTATCTGTGATGTGCTAGATGCATTGTTTAAGATTTATGTTTTAAAAAATCCACTGGGGCTGGTATGCTTAACTCATTTTTGCTGCAGCTCTCTGTCCCCCCTGATTGCTGAATCATTAACCCATATTTGTAACCTGACGATTATATCTAGTAATATCCCCAAGGTTTGGAAGGCAGCCCATTTATTCCCACTTCACAAAGGTGTTGACCCTTGTGACCTAAATAATTATTGCCCTATTTCTAAACTTTCTTGCCTAGATATAATATTATAATCATTAATTAATTCTCAGCTAAGATCCTTCTTATCTTTGAAATGTATTCTAAATGTACATCAGTAGGGTTTTAGACCAGGTCATAGCACTATCTCTGCTGCCTAATGGCGTATTATTATATTATTAGTTATAAATGATGTGATTAACAACATTGTGCTGCCCTCTTCATTGGCCTGTCAAAGGCTTCCAATACTGTTGATCACTCACTGCTAATTCAGAGGCTTTCCTCAATTGGCCT
The DNA here is from genome assembly GCF_020615455.1 of Coregonus clupeaformis. NCBI lineage: Eukaryota > Metazoa > Chordata > Actinopteri > Salmoniformes > Salmonidae > Coregonus > Coregonus clupeaformis. Next base: position 403,348 of record NW_025533498.1, read on the forward strand.
AGACCAGGCTGCATGTAACTGGTTTAAAAATTACTTGACAGATAGAACTCAATGTGTACTTACTGATGGTGTTAAATCAGGTTTCTTTGATATTACGAAAGGTGTCCCGCAAGGGTCAATTCTGGGTCCTGTACTTTTTACTGTTTACATTAACAGTATCGACTTTTCTGTAAAAAAAATGTAACCTGCACTTGTATGCCGATGATACTGTTGTGTACGTTTTTGCCCCCACGGTTGACCAGGCGCTATCTGAACTACAGTCTGCCTTCATTGTACTGCAAAAAAAATATCTACCTGAAATTAGTATTGAATGCAGATAAAACTAAGTATATGTTGTTCTCTAGAGCGCATAAAAATAACAAATTTAAGCACACAGTGCCTTCAGAAAGTATTCAGACCCCTTGACTTTTTCCACATGTTATTACGTTACAGCCTTTTAAAAAAATGGATAAAAAAAACAAAAATTCTCAGCAATCTACACACAATACCCCATAATGACAAAGTGAAAACAGGTTTTTAGAAATCTTTGCAAATGTATTAAAAACTAAAAAACAGAAATACCTTATTTACATAAGTATTCAGACCCTTTGCTATGAGATTCGAAATTGAGTTCAGGTGATCATTGATCATGCTTGAGATGTTTCTACAACTTGATTGGAGTCCACCTGTGGTAAATTAAATTGATTGGACATGATTTGGAAAGGCACACACCTGTCTATATAAGGTCCCACAGTTGACAGTGCATGTCAGAGCAAAAACCAAGCCATTAGATCGAAGGAATTATTCGTAGAGCTCCGAGACAGGATTGTGTCGAGGCACAGATCTGGGGAAGGGTACCAAAACATTTCTGCAGCATAGAAGTTCCCCAAGAACACAGTGGCCTCCATAATTCTTAAATGGAAGAAGTTTGGAAACACCAAGACTCTTCCTAGAGCTGGCCGTCCGGCCAAACTGAGCTATCGGGGGAGAAGGACCTTGGTCAGGGAGGTGACCAAGAACCCAATGGTCACTCTGACAGAGCTACAGAGTTCCTCTGTGAGAGACCTGAAAATAGCTGTGCAGCAACGCTCCCCATCCAACCTGACAGAGTTTGATGTCACATAGGTTGATACATTGCTATGTTTTCATTTATAAAGCCCTTTTCCAAAAATTCCCACTGTACCTAACATCTTTACAACATGTTTGACACTTACCACACCCGGTCTCAGGGATGGCTAACTCTGGAAATTCCTTTGGTCTCTACTGAGTTAGATAAATCAGCTTTTAGTTTTCTTGCACCTTATTTGTGGAACAGTCTTCAAAATGTTCTTTAATTTGATGTTTTGATGCCCCTAGGGCAATCCAGAAAGTTGAATGAGGACCTTATTACTGATGAATGTGTTTGTTTTTTATGACTGTGTTTTTCTTTCTGCTTGCATTTTGTATTTATATTTTGATGTGTGTATTTTCTGTAACTTGGTGTCAGTATGACTCCCTGATAAAATAAAGGTTAAATAAATAAAAATAAAAAGGTTAGGCTGTGGGTTTAGGGTAGGCACTTCCAAAGGATTCTTGATAGCACTGACCACCAACAAATCGTGATGTTTGAGGACCACTGTTCCGGTTCAGGAAAAAGATGGCGGAAGTGGATGCTGAGTTCAAATCAAGCTGCGTGTTGAGCAAAGTTGGTGAAATCGAATGTTCTGAATGGACAACCGTAGTAGTGAAAACTGGAACAAAAAGGAAATTGTCTAAAATTGGATACGTGTATGATAATGAATCGCTTCTTATTGGGATGCGTTTGTTGAGTAAGGATGTAAATTATATGTTGGAAACCCGTTTGAGGTCTTGAAAATGGTGAAGTATGCGCTGGGAAAAGTGGAGTCTGTCAGAGTGACCAGGAGTGGTCTTATTTTGATTAATTGTATTTCTGAAGAACAGAGGAAGATTGCAGTGAGCCTCAAAATAATCAGAACAACAGAAGTTTTGTGTTTTGAACTTCGGAGTAGAGCACCCGTCAAAGGAGTCACCTCAGGGGTGACGACGGATATTCAGGTTGAATACCTGAAGAAAATTCCTGGTGTGGTTGGTGCCCGGCATCTGACCCGCTGGGTGAATGGAGAAAAATAAGAAAGTCTGTCGTTCCTGTTGTATTTTAATAGAGAGCAAATACCTACGCATGTGAAGCTTGGTTATGTAAGATACACAGTAAGAGCTTCGTCCCCAAACCATTTCAGCGTAAGAATTGTAAAGGATTTGACCATGTTTCAAGTGTGTGCAGACGGACAGAGTATATTGAAGAACGGTGTGTAGGTAGGACAACGGTGTTGCAATTCTGGTGGGGATCTTGACCCCGAGTTCCTGGAGTGCCCTGTAAGGGTGAAGGAGATTGAGGTGGCAAAAGTTAGAGCGGTCAATCGAATCTCCTATGTGAAGGCGATTAAAAAAGAACTGAGAAAACAAGTGATGCTAGAGAAGATATGGTAGTGGACGCACCACAGCCTGTTGTAAATGTTTGCTGCCAGTCAAAAGATACCGTGTATTAAAAAGGTGGATTTTGTGGCATTCATTGCCACAGTTATAAACTGTACGGCACAAGTCTCAAAGAAGTCTAAGAAACTGGACATTATTGTGGCTGCGACAGAAACGTTTTTGGGACTTAAGGATTTTACATCTGAAGACTTGCAAGGGGTACTGGCACCTGAAGACCCGCCCTCCCAGGTTCCTCTTGAACCTGTGTAGGGATCAGATCTGTTTTATTTATTTTTAATAAAATTTATTTGAAGTAGTTTTTATTTTTATTTTTTTGGTAGTTTTTTGGGGGGTATTTTGTTCCATTTTGAGGAATCCTGTTTCCATACATTGTGCGATCGCCAATATACGATAGAAGAAGAAGAAGAAGAAGAAGAAGAGTGATGCTTTTCCCATAATGCATTGCAATGCCAACGTAGGCAAATCTGCCATCAGCTAGCGTTCGTAGCTCTTCTCAATGGATGTAATTTGAGCTGACACATATTTTCCATACATTTTAACTCCACGTCTTTAGCAAAAAGCCATATCGAACTAAGCAACTCAGACGCTTTCTACATTACCCAGCCTGGTAAGAGACTAGCAGTAGCACAGTAGCTAACATCAGCTAGCTAGCTACCGGCGTTATCCAGACGGCGCTCCAGATACACAATATATCATACATAGACTATTGAATGTCATTCAGGTTTCTAGTTGCTGTCAGTTCGTATTTTCATTGTTTTCGAATATTGTTGATTATTTAGCTAGATAACTAGCTATGGCTTTCAAAGCCTGTCCAAGGCTGCCTAAATTAGCCGCTTGGTAGCTAGCTAGTGCCTGGTGCTTTGATGGCTCGGTGATAAGAGATAAATGGGACGTGATTTCTGTGTAAGATTGCTAATGATTACTATCTTTCAGTGTCAGTCAAAATGGCAAGCCCAAGGACTAGAAGAGTTTTGAAGGAAGTGAGAACTCAGGAGGAAAACAACGTGAGTAACTACTGTTGGATAGCTAACGACAATAGCTTGCTGTTTGAGCAGTATAGCCAAAGATACAGTGCCTTCGGAAAGTATTCAGACCCCTTGACTTTTTCAACATGGACGTTACAGCCTTATTTTAAAATTGATTGAATTTTTTTGATTGAAATCCTCAGCAATCTACACACTACCCCATAATGACACAGTGAAAACAGTTTTTTAGAAATTGTTGCTAATGTATTAAACATTACAAACATAAATACCTTATTTACAGAAGTATTCCGACCCTTTGCAATGAGACTCGAAATTGAGTTCCGGTGCATCCTGTTTCCATTGATCATCCTTGAGATGTTTCTACAACTTGATTGGAGTCCACCTGTGGTAAATTCAATTGATTGGACATGATTTGGAAAGGCACACACCTGTCTATATAAGGTTCCACAGTTGACAGTGCATGTCAGAGCAAAAACCAAGCCATGAGGTCGAAGGAATTATCCGTAGAGCGTCGAGACATGATTGTTGTCGAGGCACAGATCTGGGGAAGGGTACCAAAATATTTCTGCAGCGTTGAAGGTCCCCAAGAACAGTGGCCTCCATCATTCTGGACTAAGTTAAATTAAACTGAGCAATCGGGGGAGAATGGCCTTGGTCAGGGAGGTGACCAAGAAACTTATGGTCACTATGACAGAGCTCTGGAGTTCCTCAGTAGAGATGGGAGAACCTTCCAGAAGGACAACCATCTCTGCAGCACTCCACCAATCAAGCCTTTATGGTAGAGTGGCCAGACGGAGGCCACTCCTCAGTAAAAGGCACATGACAGCCCGCTTGGAGTTTGCCAAAAGGCATCTAAAGACTGTCTGGTCTGATGAAACCAAGATTGAACTCTTTGGCCTGAATGCCAAGCGTCACGTCTGGAGGAAACCTGGCACCATCCCTATGGTGGTGGCAGAATCATGCTGTGGGGATGTTTTTCAGCGGCAGGGACTGGGAGACTAGTCAGAATCGAGGCAAAGATGAACTGAGTAAAGTACAGAGAGATCCTTGATGAAAACCTGCTTCAGAGCGCTCAGGACCTCAGACTGGGGCAAAGGTTCACCTTCCAACAGGACAACGACCCTAAGCACACAGCCAAGACAACGCAGGAGTGGCTTCGGGACAAGTCTTTGAATCTCCTTGAGTGGCCCAGCCAGAGCCCGGACTTAAACCTGATCGAACATCTCTGGAGAGACCTGAAAATAGCTGTGCAGCAATGCTCCCCATCCATCCTGACAGAGCTTCAGGATCTGCAGAGAAGAATGGGAGAAACTCCCCAAATACAGGTGTGCCAAGCTTGTAGTCATACCCAAGAGGACTTGAGGCTGTAATCGCTGCCAAAGGTGCTTCAACAAGGTACGGAGTAAAGGGTCTGAATACTTATGTAAATGTAATATTTCCATATTATAAACATTTCTAAAAACCTGTTTTTGCTTTGTCATTATGGGGTGTTGTGTGTAGATTGAGGGGGGGGGGAAACAGTTGATTCAATTTTAGAATAAGGCTGTAACCTAACAAAATGTGGAAAAAGTCAAGGGATCTGAATACTTTCTGAAGACACTGTATATATCTAACCCAAGATGGTTCATCCATGTCTTTTTCAATGGGAGTAAATGAAGCATAGTGGGCAGAACAAGCAAGGAGGTGGGCAGAGCCAAGCACGACCAAGCGAGATCCTATTGGCATGTTCTGGCATGTATTTGCATATTTCTGTTAGGGAACACCTTCACTGTGAAGTGCATGTGTGCAATAGAGTGGTGTGGAGGAGGAGTGTCCAGAAGCGACTTCGCCATATTTTCTGGATTCAGGTTCACTCAAACATAGTTTTAAGCTTTGTTTTACTATTGACGGTTACAGCTGATTTTGGGAATGTATATCGATTTGCTCTCCTTAAATATTTGTAATCTGATGTATTCGTTTGTCACTTTAATTGTTTAATCCAACTTTTCGCCACTAGCTCCTGATATCACGGTATAAGAACTACAATCGGTGTCTTAAATTAGCCTAGTGTGCATGTGCACCCAGATATATCCTGTCCCAAGTTTGTTTTCCCTGGCTAAACTAGCTGGCTAGCTGAACTATGTTAGTTTTCGTCCTCATTACCAAACTTTATAAATACTGGACCCTCAACTTCAAAACTCCTTTGCTAGTTATACAATCATGTAACAAAGAAATTAGCTGGAAAGAAACTGGAAAAATATTTATTGTTTTGTTGAAAAGTCATGACTGGTTCGAGCTCTCTGTCATAAGACAACTGTGGCGAAGGATACCATTGCTACTTAATGTGGATCCAAGTTAAGTTTTGAGACCCATTGGCGTAGGGTAGGCTTGGGCGGTATCCAGATTGTCATACCTTCATACCGACCTTGTGCCATACTGGGATATTCAGTAATACCGGAACTAAACACAAGGGGGGCTTTTTTCAAACCCCACTGATACTCTGTAATCCAAAGGTTAGCAATGCTAACAAGTACATGTAGAATCTCATAGAGAATGCTAACTAAATGCCAATGAATGCATTGTGAACATTTTATACAGTCTCTGACCTAAAGTATACAAGTAACTAAAAAATGCTACTCACAGTTTGCTACATGCACAAAACAAATATTAGACAGCAAGTCTCTTGATCCAGGAGGGGATTCTCTGCTGTTACCAAGCAAATGCTTGATTTTGGAAGAAGCTAACCACTTAGCTTAATAGCTATTAAATTAACAAACCAAATGCACAACTGCAGAGCAATTAGCACATTTTAAACAGGTAACTTAATAGTTATAAGATATCTAGCTGGCTAACATTTAGTTGTGAATTCCATACTGTAACTAGATCACCTGGCACATGCTGCACAACAGTGAGTGACTCACAAGGTTCCGGTCTCGTTTTTGTGTGCTTGTAAACAAACACCAAGTGACTGGGGACTACCAGTAAGCTTCATAAGGAAAAATTGTGTGACAGGTGAAATAAAGAATGCAATCTTTATCTCCTAACATATTGCACAATTTGACTGCAGGTATTTAATTAAAAAGTATGTACAAATATTCACATTTATTTAAAAAAATTCAAGTAAATAGTTTTGACGATATTGAAAACCCATCCCGTCGCTTTTTCTAAATACCACGGTATACCGCCCAAGCCTAGCGTAGGGTTAGCTGGACGTTTCTGACTGGTCTAGGAACTGTGACAGTGGGCAGCCTCTCCCCACTTGGTTCGATGGGATATGTAGGGGATTTGCCAACACAGCCAGATATGTACACAGTTAAGGCTTGGCGACATGTTGAAGTAATTTGAATTTGATGTTTTTGCAAGATATTCCAAATGCCTGTATCAGAAATATCAAGGTTTTTGTATTTTTTTGTTTTTATGAACGTTTATGTCCGCTTGTTCTCATGTCTTTTTGGTCTCGTGTCCTTCGCTCCTTCTGTGCTGTGTGCACCTTCCCATTTAAATAAAATAAAATAAATAAATTGGTCATTTAGCAGACGCTCTTATCCAGAGCGACTTACAGGAGCAATTAGGGTTAAGTGCCTTGCTCAAGGGCACATCGACAGATTTTTCACCTAGTCGGCTCGGGGATTACAACCAGCAACCTTTTGGTTACTGGCACAACGCTCTTAACCACTAAGCTACCTGCAGCCCTATTTACAGCAGAGACCTGAATATAATGACGAGATGCTCATGTCGCCGCACTATCAATGGAAGTCGTTGTCCCGAAGGCGGGGCGTTTTTGCAGAGGTCTTAGTTGTGCAATTTTACATCTCAAGTGAACAAATGTGCATGAAAACGAGTGTCTCGTTGAATGAAAACAAACACTACTGTTGACCAATCACCGAAGGGGCGTAGACTTCGGCCACCAAACTTCGACTTGCCTCAATACATTTTTTGGTTAATAATATATAAATAATATGCCATTTAGCAGACGCTTTTATCCAAAGCGACTTACAGTCATGCGTGCATACATTTTTTTTTGTGTATGGGTGGTCCCGGGGATCGAACCCACTACCTTGGCGTTACAAGCGCCGTGCTCTACCAGCTGAGCTACAGAGGACCAACAAAACGAACAACAACGTCACAATGTTATCATATTATCTGCACAAACTGTTTCAACTGGGAAGCATGCGACAGGCTTTAAACAAACAAAAACGCCACAAATTTGTCATACAGACTCTCAGACCATGAGAAACAAGATTCTCTGGTCTGATGAGACCAAGATTGAACTCTTTGGCCTTAATGCCAAGTGTCACATCTGGAGGAAACCTGGCACCATCCCTATGGTGAATCATGGTGGTGGCAGCATCATGCTGTGGGGATGTTTTTCAGCGGCAGGGACTGGGAGACTAGTCAGGATCGAGGAAAGCTGAACGGAGCAAAGTACAGAGAGATCCTTGATAAAAACCTGCTCCAGAGCGCTCAGGACCTCAGACTGGGGTGAAGGTTCACATTCCAACAGGACAACGACCCTAAGCACACAGCCAAGACAACGCAGGAGTGGCTTCGGGATAAGTCTCTGAATGTCCTTGAGTGGCCCAGCCAGAGTCTGGACTTGAACCCGATCGAACATCTCTGGAGAGACCTGAAAATAGCTGTGCAGCAACGCTCCCCATCCAACCTGACAGAGCTTGAGAGGATCTGCAGAGAAGAATGGGAGAAACTCCCCAAATACAGGTGTGCCAAGCTTGTAGCGTCATACCCAAGAAGACTCGGTTGTAATCGCTGCCAAAGGTGCTTCAACAAAGTACTGAGTAAAGGGTCTGAATACTTATGTAAATGTAATATTTCCTGTTTTTTCTTTGTCATTATGGGGTATTGTGTGTAGATTGATGAGGAAAAAAAACAATTGAATCAATTTTAGAATAAGGCTGTAATGTAACAATGTGGAAAAAGTCAAGGGGTCTGAATACTTTACAAATGCACTGTATGTGTGAACTGTTTTGACTGGGAAGCATGCGTCACGCTTTAGTCACTACTTGATTGCCCAAGGCAGGGCAGGGCCTAGGCTGAACTAGCTAAAGTTTTATATGGACACTGGAGTTAACCATAGCTAAGGCTGAACAATCTCTGCTGATATATTCAATGTGATAATTGTCCAGTGTCCACATTCACTTTTTCAATATCGACAACGACATCAAATAGACAACAATTCCCCCTCCTTTTCTCAGCTTTGCTTTGAGTGTGGGGGCTTCAACCCTCAATGGGTTAGTGTGACCTATGGGATCTGGATTTGTCTGGAGTGTTCTGGCAAACACAGAGGCTTGGGAGTACACCTTAGGTGAGTAACTTCAAAGTTCCAAAAGGACAATTTTGCTGATTGTGTTGGGAGTTATGCTTGCCAGCAGAGGCTTGTCTATGTGCATGAATGTCAAAATCCTCTCTTATCCTGGATAAATTGTTTATTGCTTTCAGCCATGCTCTTCTAAGATGATGATTAGCAGTTATATTCTTTGTTAACCCACCATACCCAGCAGCCATTGACAGTTCTTCTTTCCTGACTGTTAGTCAGTGTGTTTGGAAGAATTGAACCCCCGATGTGATCTCTGTACTTTAGCTTTGTGCGCTCTGTTACCATGGACAAGTGGAAGGACATTGAGCTGGAGAAGATGAAGGCGGGAGGGAATGGAAAGTTCCGTATGTTTCTGGAACTCCAAGATGATTACGATGCCACCTGGACCATGCAGGACAAATATAACAGCAGAGCTGCTGCACTTTTCAGAGACAAGGTGAGGAAGCCTCACTCTCATGAGTCATAATTTAATGGTAATGCTCTGCACAATTGCCGGGGACACTCCAAATGTCCATTTATGGATTTCCAATGCTAATATCAGACAGGACGTATAAAATGGTCTCACTCACTTAATTCCATGCCTCTGTATTCCATTGACAGGTTGCAACCATTGCAGAAGGGAAGGAGTGGTCTATTGAAACTTCCTCTGTCAAGGACTGGACTCCACCTCAGCCCAAGACAGGACTTTCGTCGTCTCGTCGGTAAGTAGGGCTGGGCGATATATTTAATTCAAATTTGTTTTTGCATGATATTCCAAATACCTGTATTGGAAGAATCAAGGTTTTGTGTAGTTCATTTTTCTGAGCGTTTATGTCCACATGTTCTCATGTTGTCTTTTTGGTTTTGTCTACTTCGCTCCTTCTGTGCTGTGTGCACCTTCCCATTTACACCAGAGATCTGAATATAATGACGAGATGCTCATGTCTCCGCACTATCAATGGAAGTCGTTGTCCCGAAGGCGGGAAGGCAGGCGACAAGCTTAGGTCCAAAATAAGCCCATATAAATGCATTGGACATATTTTTGACTGATTTATGGTGAGAGTGAAACCTCATGGGTTCGTATGGTCATGAAAATCCTGGAAAAGTCATAGAATTATTACATTTTGTTTTCCAGGCCTGAAAAAGTTTAGCAAAATTATAAAATCCGAAAAGGTCTGGAAATGAATGTAGTAAATTTCCGTTCATGTAATTTATTTAAGCACCGTTTTTATCAATCAAATAAATTATCAACACATCAGCCAGGATCAGAATGGCACTTTGCAAGTGTGCAAGACGAGTGGGGCTGTTGCTTAAAGGCGTCCGCATTCTTTCCAGCCGAAACAATTCGGAAGAGTTTGTGCATATACACTGAACATAATATTTACATTTTAGTCATTTAGCAGACGCTCTTATCCAGAGCGACTTACAGTTAGTGAGTGCATACATATATAAACAAAACAATTTCAAAGATTCTGCTGAGTTACAGTTCATATAAGGAAATCAGACAATTGAAATAAATTACACTCTAATCTATGGATTTCACATGACTGGGAATACAGATATGCATCTGTTGGTCACAGATACCTTAAAAAAAAAAAAAGTAGGGGCGTGGATCAGAAAACCAGTCAGTATCTGGTGTGACCACCATTTGCCTCATGCAGCACGACACATCTCCTTCGCATAGAGTTGATCAGGCTGTTGATTGTGGCCTGTGGAATGTTGTCCCACTCCTCTTCAATGGTTGTGCGAAATTGCTGGATATTGGCAGGAACTGAAACACGCTGTCGTACGCGTCGATCCAGAGCATCCCAAACATGCTCAATGGGTGACATGTCTGGCGAGTATGCAGGCCATGGAAGAACTGGAACATTTTCAGCTTCCAGGAATTGTGTACCTGAGCCTTGCAACATGGGGCGGTGCATTATCATGCTGAAACATGAGGTGATGGCGGTGGATGAATGGCACAACAATGGGTCTCAGGATCACGTCACGGTATCTCTGTGCATTCAAATTGCCATCAATAAAATGCAATTGTGTACGTTGTCCGTAGCTTATACCTGCCCGTACCATAACCCCACTGCCACCATGGGGCACTCTGTTCACAACGTTGACATCAGCAAACCGCTCTCCCACATGACGCCATACATTCTGTCTGCCATCTGCCCGGTACAATTGAAACCAGGATTCAACCGTGAAGAGCACACTTGTCCAGTGGCCATGGTACAGTGGCTTGCGAAAGTATTCACCCCCTTGGCATTTTTCCTATTTTGTTGCCTTACAACCTGGAATTACACAACATGCCTACCACTTTGAAGATGCAAAATATTTATTGTGAAACAAACAAGAAATAAGACAAAAAAACAGAACTTGAGCGTGCATAACTATTCACCACCCCCAAAGTCAATACTTTGTAGAGACACCTTTTGCAGCAATTACAGCTGCAAGTATCTTGGGGTATGTCTCTATAAGCTTGGCACATCTAGCCACTGGGATTTTTGCCCATTCTTCAAGGCAAAACTGCTCCAGCTCCTTCAAGTTGGATGGGTTCCGCTGGTGTACAGCAATCTTTGTCATACCACAGATTCTCAATTGGATTGAGGTCTGGGCTTTGACTAGGCCATTCCAAGACATTTAAATGTTTCCCCTTAAACCACTCGAGTGTTGCTTCAGCAGTATGCTTAGGGTCATTGTCCTGCTGGAAGGTGAACCTCCGTCCCAGTCTCAAATCTCTGGAAGACTGAAACAGGTTTCCCTCAAGAATTTCCCTGTATTTAGCGCCATCCATCATTCCTTCAATTCTGACCAGTTTCCCAGTCCCTGCCGATGGAAAAACATCCCCACAGCATGATGCTGCCACCACCATGCTTCACTGTGGGGATGGTGTTCTTGGGGTGATGAGAGGTGTTGGTGTTGGGTTTGCGCCAGACACAGTGTTTTCCTTGATGGCCAAAAAGCTCAATTTTAGTCTCATCTCACCAGAATTACCTTCTTCCATATGTTTGGGGAGTCTCCCACATGGCTTTTGGCGAACACCAAACGTGTTTGCTTATTTTATTTCTTTAAGCAATGGCTTTTTTCTGGTCACTCTTCCGTAAAGCCCAGCTCTGGAGTGTATGGCTTAAAGTGGTCCTATGGACAGATACTCCAATCTCCGCTGTGGAGCTTTGCAGCTCCTTCAGGGTTATCTTTGGTCTCTTTGTTGCCTCAGATTAATGCCCTCCTTGCCTGGTCTGTGAGTTTTGGTGGGCGGCCCTCTCTTGGCAGGTTTGTTGTGGTGCCATATTCTTTCAATTTTTTAATAATGGATTTAATGGTGCTCCGTGGGATGTTCAACGTTTCTGATATTTTTTTATAACCCAACCCTGATCTGTACTTCTCCACAACTTTGTCCCTGACCTGTTTGGAGAGCTCCTTGGTCTTCATGGTGCTGCTTGCTTGGTGGTGCCCCTTGCTTAGTGGTGTTACAGATTCTGGGGCCTTTCAGAACAGGTGTGTGTATATATACTGAGATCATGTGACACTTAGGTTGCAAACAGGTGGACTTTATTTAACTAATTATGTGACTTCTGAAGGTAATTGGTTGCACCAGATCTTATTTAGGTGCTTCATAGCAAAAGGGGTGAATATATATATGCATGCATCACTTTTCCGTTATTTATTTTTTAGACTTTTTGAAACATGTTATTTTTTTCATTTCACTTCACAAATTTGGACTATTCTGTATATGTCCATTACATGAAATCCAAATAAAAATCCATTTGAATTACAGGTTGTAATGCAACAAAATAGGAAAAACCGCAACAGGGATGAATACTTTTGCAAGGCACTGTAGGTGAGCATTTGCCCACTGAAGTCAGTTATGACACCGAAGTTCAGTCAGGTCAAGACCCTGGTGAGGACGACGAGCACACAGATGAGCTTCCCTGAGACTGTTTCTTACAGTTTGCAGAAATTCTTCAGTTGTGCAAACCCAGTTTCATCAGCTGTCCGGGTGGCTTGTCTCAGACCATCCCGCAGGTGAAGAAGCCGGATGTGGAGGTCCTGGGCTGGCGTGGTTACACGTGGTCTACGGTTGTGAGGCCGGTTGGACGTACCGTTCTCTAAAACAACGTTGGAGGCGGCTTATGGTAAAGAAATTAAATTAACATTAAATTCTCTGGCAACAGCTCTGGTGGACATTCCTGCAGTCAGCATGCCAATTGCGTGCCCCCTCAATTTGAGACATCTGTAGCGTTGTGTGACAAGACTGCACATTTTTAGTGGCCTTTTATTGTCCTCAGCACAAGGTGCACCTGTGTAATGATCATGCTGTTTAATCATCTTCTTGATATGCCACACCTGTCAGGTGGATGGATTATCTTGGCAAAGGAGAGATGCTCACTAACAGGGATGTAAACAAATTTGTGCCCAATTTGAGAGAGATACGCTTTTTGTGCGTATGGAACATTTGTGGGATCTTATTTCAGCTCATGAAACATGGGACCAACACTTTACATGTTGCATTTATATATTTTTTCAGTATATGACATTTTGTGACGTTTTTTTCGTTTTGGACTTCGGTAATAGTTTTTTCGGTTGTTCGGGCACCCCATTTGTTTTCTTGAGGCAAGTATGTCGGTAGGCGACATCTACGCCCCTTCGTCAGTGATTGGTCAACAGTAGGGATACTTCAGTAAAGTCTTTGTTGTCATTCATTGAGAGAACTCGTTTTCATGCACATTTTTTCATTGCGAAATACTGTACCAAACATCTTAGTTAGATGTCAAATTGCGCGGCTAAGATCTCCTTGGCAAAAATGTCAAAAATTAATGACAGCTTTCTTGAGTTATCTTAGATTAATTCTGACTATTTTGAGGAAGTGTATACTGACTACGGCTTCTCAATGGACAAACTGTAGTCTTTTAAGGGAGTATGTGAGCGCACTCATTCGGTTCGGCTAGCCGAGTTCGGCTAGGGGCCAGCCGAACTGAAGCATGCTGATTCCTTAAGGAGAGAGAGACATTCGGACATTGCAGCAGTAGGTAGGCCTATAAAATATGTTAGAGAACAGACTAATAACTACTGTAGGTAGCCAATTCAAAACATACACTATATATACAAAAGTATGCGGACACCCCTTCAAATTAGTGGATTCGACTACTTCAGCCACACCTGTTGCTGACAGGTGTATAAAATCGAGCACACCGCCATGCAATCTCCATATACAAACATTGTCAGTAGAATGGCCCGTACTGAAGAGATCAGTGACGTTCAACGTGGCACTGTTATAGGATGCCACTTTTTCAACAAGTCAGTTTGTCAAAATTCTGCCCTGCTAGAGCTGCCCCGGTCAACTGTAAGTGTTGTTATTGTGAAGTGGAAACGTGTAGGAGCAACAACTGCACAGCCACGAAGTGGTAGGCCACACAAGCTCACAGAACGGGACCGCTGAGTGCTGAAGCGCGCAGCATGTAAAAATCGTCTGTCCTCGGTTGCATCACTCACTACCGAGTTCCGAACTGCCTCTGGAAGCAACGTCAGGACAAGAACTGTTCGTCGGGAGCTTAATGTAATGGGTTTCCATGGCCGAGCAGCCACACAAGCCTAAAATCACCATGCGCAATGCCAAGCGTCGGCTGGAGGGGTGTAAAGCTCGCCACCATTTGACTCTCACGCTTCACAATCTGGCAGTTTGACGGACAAATCTAGGTTTGGTGGATGCCAGGAGAACGCTACCTGCCCGAATGCCTAGTGCCAACTGTAAAGTTTGGTGTTGGAGGAATAATGGTCTGGGGCTGTTTTTCATGGTTCAGGCTAGGCCCTTTAGTTCCAGTGAAGGGAAATCTTAAAGCTACAGCATACATTGACATTCTAGACGATTCTGTGCTTCCGACTTTGTGGCAACAGTTTGGGTAAGGCCCTTTCCTGTTTCAGCATGACAATGCCTTTGTGCACAAAGCGAGGTCCATACAGAAATGGTTGTTGAGATCGGTGTGGAAGAACTTGACTGGCCTGCACAGAGCACTGACCTCAACCCCATCAAACACCTTTGGGATGAATTGGAACGCCGACTGCGAGCCAGGCCTAATCATCCAACATCAGTGCCCGACCTCACTAATGCTCTTGTGGCTGAATGGAAGCAAGTCCCTGCTGCAATGCTCCAACATCTAATGGAAAGCCTTCCCAGAAGAGTGGAGGCTGTTATAGCAGCAAAAGGGGGACCAACTCCATATTAACGCCCATGATTTTGGAATGAGATGTTCGACGAGCAGGTGTCCACATACTTTTGGTCATGTAGTGTAGCTTTGGGTCTCCCTCCATGGGTGCGCGATGGGTGAAGATCTGGTACATACTGGGGCCATAGGTTTCTTTGTTGGCCATGAGGATGGCATAAATGCCGGTCGTGCAGGATATGAGGCCGTGGAGATTGTGGATGCCAGACTGGTCTTGGATCCTGAAGTGGCGGGCCAGGAACAGGGTGAGGTACCTGTATCCCATGAAGCAGGCGGTGCAGCCCATGACCCCCGGGGCGTAGGCGGCTGCAGGGGAGATCATCATGTCCACGGCCCCAACAGTCACACCACCCTCCAGAGTCACATTCTGAATGTCGGCCATGGTGATCTAGCCTCTCTTGTTGAATAGGGCAGAGTGGAGGCTGTTATAGCAGCATGATTTTGGAATGAAATGATCGATGAGCAGGTGTCCACATACCTTTGGACATGTACTGTTACTGTATCTTATATCCTCTGGGTAACTGACCACATATTGAGTTTCTCGGTCTTGTCTCCGTGTTGAATACATTTGTTCTCGGTCTTGACTCGGTCTCACAGTGAGAACTCGTAATTCCTTCCCGAGACCAGTGGAGTGTAAAACTCATTATCAGCTTCCATTTAGTCAGCGCATAAAACTGCTTCGCCAGCCCAAATATGTACACTCCTTTCTTTAAACATGACTATCTTAACAGCCTTTATATCTATTATAGGCATGTTCGCAGTGGCAAAACAATAGGCCTTCAGTGTGTGACAGCTTCGTGATTCTGAAAGGACAGCAACCGTAATACCAGCGCACTATGCACTTTTTGTAAAAAACTAAGGGACGGTGGTGTAGTGGAGGGAGGGTTATGCAGGTATAAGCCATGTACCCACTTTTTTTTTCAGTGGGTATTGCGTATACTCACTACTTATTCCCTATTGATGCGTATCAAAGTAGTGTAGTGGAGGTATACGATTTATCAATTATGTAGTACAATCGAGAAATCATGCACAAAGTAGCCTAAACAATCGCAAAGCATATGAAATATATTCACATGCGAGCCGCACACAGCCTAGTTGCAGCGGAATATCATCTGCAGGCATCAAGAGTGCGCAGCTCTCAACTGGTTTTGGCATGGAGTAGTTCACAGAAGAATGACTTCAGTATCCGGTAGGGTAGGAAAGACGTTTCAACTTATATCTACCAGTAAATGCTAACTAAGGCAACAATGGGTATTCAAACCAGGTATTGGAAAAGTTTAGAGACCTCTGGTGGCATGTCTTGTGGGGTATGCATGGGTGTCCGAGCTGTGTGCTAGTAGTTTAAACAGACAGCTCGGTACATTCAGCTTGTCAACACTTCTTACAAAAACAAGTAGTGATGAAGTCAATCGCTCTTCCACTTTGAGCCATGAGAGATTGACATGCATATCATTAATGTTAGCTCCCCGTGTACTTTTAAGGGCCAGCCGTGCTGCCCTGTTCTGAGCCAATCCTAATTTTCCTAAGTCCCTCTTTGTGGCACCTGTCGTGACGTGACTTACTTTAATGTATGACTGTTATTTATCGAATCACCTATCTATGTTTAATTGTCACTTGATTAAATTAATCATGTAACAATTAACTCATTAGGAATTTGGGGCACCACGGAAGAAGTTGTTTAACGAGTTACCATCTCCCGAATTAAACTCTTAGATATATATATGTTATATCGATAAGTCACTTATTAAATAATTACCTCTTATCAGTTGCATTCTGAACGTCACATAATCCTTGAACCTGCAAGAACCCTAACCTTATTGATGAATCAGCAATGCACAAATTGGCTTCATTATTTATTTACTAACTAAATAATAACACAATACAAACACACATAGGTTATTGATTACTAACGTAATACAATGAAAACAGGTCCCTAGTGGACTGGACTAACAATAGCATGGGTAGAAGGAGGGTCAGAGTGGAAGGGAGAGACAGTTTGAATCTCTATCGTGGTTACTTTGGAAACTACGCTCAGTCGGATTAGAAATGCAACATGTATTTACGTGTAGCTGTCCTCGATAGTTGAGTTGATGATGTAGGACTCTGGTGTGCCCACCAGAGATCCCAATGTCCTTGGTAGAGTTTCTGGTCGTAGTTGTGGTTAGAATGGATACTTCAGATGTACCAATGGTTGTCGGAGAGGGATTGTCCTTCTCACTTCGTGTCTTTAGTGAAATTTCTCTAGATGACTATTCATGCCAGCTGCAGACTGAAATGATAAGGCCTAGTGCAGGGTTCCCCAATTAGATTTCCAAAAGGGCCAAATTTGGTCAGGCATGCCAAGCCGAGGGCCAATGTTTGTTTTTTTGGCGACAG
This sequence comes from Coregonus clupeaformis, assembly GCF_020615455.1. Lineage (NCBI taxonomy): Eukaryota > Metazoa > Chordata > Actinopteri > Salmoniformes > Salmonidae > Coregonus > Coregonus clupeaformis. The sequence continues at coordinate 420,687 of NW_025533498.1, forward strand.
TTTTATGTTTTATCAGTTTTCACTTCTATTGTGATTTTATAATTATTAGTAGTCGTGTTAGGAGTCCAAAACCAACTATTTAATTATGAAATGCCCCTGGAGCATATTCTGTGCAAACAGTCAGCAAACAAAAAGTCCAGCAAACACATTCACACACACACACACACACACACACACAGCGCCCACTTCTGTCTGGAACACCCATGCTTTGGATATCTGCGTTCAGGCGGTCTTTCTAAGAGAAGAGACAGAAGGACAAACACAGACAGACAGAGATTTTTAGTTAGGTACTTTTCAAATGTGTTATCAGAATATGCCACATTAGTTTTTAAACTTTTTAAAATATGTGAACCAAATAATATCAAGCTGTTAACAACCAAAAGTGTTTGATATTAATGTGACAATATAATTAATTAGCTTTTATTTGTGTATTTGAAATTTTACTAACTAGTTGGATGCCATTTACTTTTATTTAAGCTGTGTAGCATATTTAGTAGGAAACATGCTATTAAATATGAAATGGTTATTTCATTGTAATAATTATTATACCACAAGAAGATTGAAAAATAGCAAAAAAGAGAAGTGAGAGCGACGGGATGAGGCAACCTTTCTGATGTCAGGCTTGTATTCTGTTGTGGCAATCCTGAGGCACTGTCCAAGATGTGAATCTGAGAGTCTGTTTCTGTCCTGGCTCTTGATAGCATTCATTGAAGAAAATGCTGATTCACAGATGTATGTTGAGGGGAACATCGTGAGTAGGAGCATTGCAATATCTCTGGTGTTTTTAAAACGAGCTTGGGGAACCACGTTGATCCAAAAGTCATTCACCAGTGCATCCTTGTGTTGAGCTTTGAGCAAATCAGATGTTCCCATCTCCAAGATTTCCATCTGAAGAGCAGCCTCATCTATGGAAGGCACCAGCTTTTTGGCCTCTGCAGTCCACTGGCTGTCAGCTGACACAGAAAACGGCTGTCTTACGAAGAGAAGGATGTCAGCTGAGAGTTTAGGGGAGCTTTCAAATCTTTCCTTGAAGTTTTCTGCCAGCCTGGACACAAAATCCTTCATTGCTGGATCTTCCTGCATTTTACTCTTCTCACAATGCTCACGCAGACGTGGAAAGTGCAACTTTCTCCCATGAATGTCTCTCTCCAGGAGGTGCAGCTTTGACCGGAAAGCTTCAATCGCCTCATACATGTCAGCAACAGTGTGGTTCTTGCCTTGTAGTCGCAGGTTAAGGTGATTTAGATGAGACATGATGTCACACAAGAAAGTAACATCTGATATCACCTTGTCAGTTAAAAAGCTAAAAAAGTCGCTGATTTTTCTGGGTAGTTTGCATTAAAACTGGCAGCATGAATAGAGTTAAAATGCCGCTTCAGATTGCCCGCTTTGATTACAGCTACAGTCTGCATGCATATTAAGCATGTGGGCTTAGCACTTGTGGTCCGGTAAAAAAAAGCAATACCTCTCAGTCCAGTCAGTTTTTAACTGACGGTTCTCCTGGTCTACCTTGCGTATCTTGACGAATGCCATGTATTTAATAATTTTTTGTGAGGAAGTGGTCAGTCCTTTTGATGAAAGAGGGTTAACTGGCGAGCGGCTGCGGCTACTGTGTGTGTGTGACACTACACTAGGTAGCTAGTCGAGTGGAGACGAGTACGCAAAGCACGTCTTACGTATGCACGCGGTAAAGGCCACAGGTCAAGGTGTGGGATCATTTCAAAATAAAGCAGAGCCGCGGATATTAAATTCATGTTTATTATTACAAGTGAATGCCAATGCTGTCAGTGTGGGCCAGACATTTGGCTCTTGCGGGCCGAATCTGGCCCGCGGGCCGCTTATTGGGGTTGGCTGGTCTAGTGCATTGTCTTCTTCACCTCATGTAGAGGTTGAGAGTTTCAGAGTTTCTCCATTTCAAACGTGTGGACTAACGTCACGTTTTCTGGTCTTTCTAGTCTAACCATTTTGTAACGTGTAGCTTCAGCTTCACGCTTCTTGGTCTTGTAGAGTGTCAACCATTTTAAGACGTGGAGTTTACTGGTCTGGTAGACATTCAACCATTTGCGACGTTTGGCTCACGCTTAACGTCTGCTGGTCTGTAGGGTTTCAACCATTTTAAGCCGTGGGGCTTGCTGGTCTGAGGTGAATTTCGTCACAAGGCTTTTTATGCACTCGGGGTAAAAGGGGCGTTCCATCATGTTTGCGCTCATCTGGGCGTGGCCACTGACTGAGAACAATTCAATATGGAAAACGATAATCTCATCTAGAATGCTTAAATCACATTATCTTCACAAGTGTTATTATACTTAATCATTTGTTTTATGCAACCATTAGATGCAAACCCCATAACTGGGAAGTGTACACCCCCAGAGATAGTTATGTTGTTCCACAGTCTTTAATAACATCACAACATAGTAACGAATTTGACATGATAGTTCTTTAAGTCCCCACCAACCGTCTTTTAAGTAGGAATATTGTTTCATTATCCACTTTTGGATGTTGGAGTCTTGGTGGGAAGACTTCCTTTTTCTCACAGGGAAATTTCCTCTCCCAATACTCTGCATGGCACGGAAAATAAAGTGCTGGAAGTTTGTTGTCAATGTGTTTACTGTGAAATAGCATTGTATCTGGTCAAACTATTTTTTACAGAAGTTTACTAAGGGTTGGTAACAGGCTGATTGGTCGGCTATTTGAGCCAGTAAAGGGGGCTTTACTATTCTTGGGTAGCGGAATGAGTTTTGCTTCCCTCCAGGCCTGAGGGCACACACTTTCTAGTTGGCTTAAATTGAAGATATGGCAAATAGGAGTGGCAATATCGTCCGCTATTATCCTCAGTAATTTTCCATCCAGGTTGTCAGACCCCTGTGGCTTGTCATTGTTGATAGAAAACAATCATTTTTTCACCTCTTCCACACTCATTTTACTGATTCAAATCTAACTTTATTTGTCACATGCGCCGAATACAACAGGTGTAGACCTTACCGTGAAATGCTTACTTACAAGCCCTTAACCAACAATGCAGTTCAAGAAAGAGTAAAAATATTTATCAAATAAACTAAAGTAAAAAATAATACAAAGTAAAACAATAAAATAACAATAACGAGGCTATATACAGGGGGTACCGGTACCGAGTCAATTTGTACATGTAGGTAGGGGTAAAGTGACTATACATAGATAATAGACAGCGGTTAGCAGCAGTGTAGTCCCCTGTAGCTCAGTAGGTAGAGCATGGTGCTTGCAACGCCAGGGTTGTGGGTTCGTTTCTCACAGGGGCCAGTATGAAAATGTATGCACTCACTAACTGTAAGTCGCGCTGGGGTGTCAATGTAAATAGTCTGGGTGGCCATTTGATTAATTGTTCAACAGTCTTATGGCTTGAGGGTAGAAGCTGTTAAGGAGCCTTTTGGTACTAGACTTGGCGCTCCGGTACAGCTTGCCGTGCGGTAGCAGAGAGAACAGTCTACGACTTGGGTGACTGGAGTCTTTGACAATTTTTTTTTTGGGCTTTCCTCTGACACCGCCTAGTGTGTGTGTGTATATAGGTCCTGGATGGCAGGAAGCTTGGCCCCAGTGTTGTACTGGGCTGTACGCACTACACTCTGTAGCGCCTTACGGTCAGATGCCGATTAGTTGCCATACCAGGCGGTGATGCAACCGGTCAGGATGCTCTCTCTCTGATGCAGCTGTATAACTTTTTGAGGATCTGGGGACCCAGATGACTGTCTTGGTGTGTTTGGACCATGATAGATTGTTGTTGATGTGGACACCAAGGAACTTGAAACTCTCAACCCGCTCCATTACAGCCCTGTCGATGTCAAAGGGGGTCTGTTCGGCCCGCCTTTTCCTGTAGTCCATGATCAGCTCCTTTGTCTTGCTCACATTGAGGGAAAGGTTGTTGTCCTGGCACCACACTGCCAGGGTTCTGACCAACTCCCTATAGGCTGTCTCATCGTTGTCGCTGATCAGGCCTACCACTGTTGTGTCGTCAGCACAACAGTTTAGCCACTCGGTCGTAGGTGAACAGGGAGTACAGGAGGGGACTAAACACGCACCCCTGAATTCAAAAGTACAGCGCTTGTCTTTCATAATTTGGTCAGATATACTTGGATGTGTAGTGTCAGCGTTTTGTTGCTGGCATGTCATGCCTAAGTTTGCTAATCTTGCCAATGAAAAAATAATTAAAGTAGTTGGCAATATCAGTGGGTTTTGTGATGAGTGAGCCATCTGTTTCAATGAATGATGGAGCAGAGTTTGCATTTTTTCCCAAAATGTCATTTAAGGGGCTCCAAAGCTTTTTCCTATAATTTCCTATAATTTATTTTTGTTTCATAGTGTAGTTTCTGTTTATTTAGTTTAGTCACATGATTTCTCAATTTGCAGTATGTTTGCCAATCGGTTGGGCTGCCAGACTTATTTGCCATACCTTTTGCCTCATCCCTCTCAACCATACAATATTTCAATCCAAGGGGATTTAACAGTTTTTACAGTCATTTTCTTAATGAGTGCTTGCTTATCAGTAACTGGAGTAAGCAATTTCATGTGTCAAGTGGAGCATCTGGTTGCTCCTCAGTACACACCAGCAAATATTATTTACATCGTCAACATAAGAATCACTACACCACTTATTGTATGACCTCTTATAAACTAATTAGGCCCAGCCTTTGGAACTTTGGTTTTCCTAGATATGGCTACTTTATTGTGGTCACTACATCCTATGGATTTGGATACTGCTTTTAAGCACATTTCTGAAGCATTAGTAAAGATGTGATCAATACATGTTGATGATTTCATTCTAGTGCTCTTTGTAACTACCCTGGTAGATTGACTGACCACCTAAACAAGGTTGCTGGCACTGGTTACAGTTAGAAGTTTTTTCTTGAGTGGGCAGCTTGATGAAAGCCTGTCAATATTTAGATCACCCATAAAATATACTTTTCTGTTTATCACATACATTATCCCGATACTGACTGTTAGCACTTAGTGGTCCATAGCAGTTTCCCACAAGAATGGGCTTTAGGTGAGGCAGATGAACCTGTAGCCATATTATTTCAACAGTATTTAACATGAGATCCTCTCTGAGCTTTACAGCAGGGCTGCCCAACCCTCTTCCTGGAGATCTACTGTCCTGTAGGTTTTCAGTCCAACCCTAATTTAGCATATCGGATTCAGCTAGTTAAGGTATTTTTGAGCAGCTAATAAGTAGAATCAGGTGTGTTAAATTAGGGTTGGTCTGAAAACGCACAGGACGGTAGATCTCCAGGAAGAGGGTTGGGCAGCCCTGCTTTACAGGAATGTGGTTCTGAATATAGACCGCAACACCGCTCCCGTTGGCATTTCTGTATTTTCGGTAGATGTTATAACCATGTATTGCTACCACTGTATCATCAAAGGTATTATCTAAGTGGGTTTCAGAGATAGTCAGAATATGAATGTCATCTGTTACAAGGAAGTTATTGACTTCATGAACCTTGTTTGTTAGGCTACATATGTTAATATGGGCTATTTTTAGCACTTTTCTGGGTTGCTTGATTTGTTTTTAATGCTTTACTCTGAAGTGTCATGACTCTCTCCTTGGTGAGGATTAAAGGTGCCAGATCAAAGTGGCAAATGGCTGACAGATAGCCAGACCCCCCCCTCTCTCCCACAGGAGAGGAGAGGGGGAGTTGTGCTGGTTTTGACACCTTAACACCTGGTCATAAATTGTGTGCCGCAAACGGGTCTTTCTTGCCCTGCAGTATTGGGAAAGAAATCTCTTTGTTACAGAGACTTTTGCCGCCAAAACTTTTACGTGGACATTGGAACATTATTTCTGACATCCAAATGTTCAGAATGGTCAGTAGGAACTTAAAGAATAATCATGTCATATTGTTTATTATTTTGTGATGTCATTAAGGATGGTATAAATAAATAAATAACTCTGAAAGTGTACACATTCTAGTTATCAAGTTTACATCTAAATGTTGTATAAAATATGATTAAGTATGAGAGTACTTTTGTGGAGATATAAATGTGATTTTATTCTTCTGAGAATTGTTTTATATAAACTTTTGCCCAGTCAGTAACCACGCCCAAGTGAGCACAGGCATTGTGTTGGCGTGATGGAACGGCCCCTTTTTACCCGAGTATAAAAGCCTTGGTAACGAAATGTACATTAAACCAGAAAACGTGAGAGTGGTGACTGCACGTTTAGAAGCGTTAGAACTTTGAATCAGAGACCAGAAAGACCAGGAAGCGTGGAGCTGTGTCTACACGGCTAAAGATGGTTAGACCAGAAAGACCAGCCGACGTGAAGCGCGAGCTCACATTACAAATGGTTGAACTTCTACAGACCAGCCGACGTACAGTGGGAGCTGAACGTTACAAATGGTTGACACTCTAAGACCAGAAAACGTGAGACGTTAGTCCACACGTTTGAAATGGTGAGAAAACATAGAAGAAGAAACTCACTAGACCGTAGCATTACCAGTCTGCAGCTGGACAATCCCATCTCAGACAACCATTGGTGCATCTGAAGTAATTGTTCTAACAAACACTTCACTACCAGAGAAGCTCTAAGAAGGACATTGTGACCTCTGGTGGACAATCAGAGCCTTACAAGTGAGCTGAGCGAAGACCCAGCCAAAACCTCCTTTCCAAGAGGGCTTGGGTCAACAGAGCTAGACGAGCTGCAAACACGTGAATACATTCATTGGTTTCTTACTCCGAACGGGCGGTGGTTAGGGTGCTAGGGGGGTAGAATGATTACTTTATCCTATCCCAGGTATTCCTTAAAGAGGTGGGGTTTCAAATGTCTCCGGAAGGTGGTGAGTGACTCCGCTGTCCTGGCGTCGTGAGGGAGCTTGTTCCACCATTGGGGTGCCAGAGCAGCGAACAGTTTTGACTGGGCTGAGCGGGAACTATTCTTCCGCAGAGGTAGGGGAGCCAGCAGGCCAGAGGTGGATGAACGCAGTGCCCTCGTTTGGGTGTAGGGACTGATCAGAGCCTGAAGGTACGGAGGTGCCGTTCCCCTCACAGCTCCGTAGGCAAGCACCATGGTCTTGTAGCAGATGCGAGCTTCAACTTGAAGCCAGTGGAGTGTGCGGAGGAGCGGGGTGACGTGAGAGAACTTGGGAAGGTTGAACACCAGACGGGCTGCGGCATTCTGGATGAGTTGTAGGGGTTTAATGGCACAGGCAGGGAGCCCAGCCAACAGCGAGTTGCAGTAATCCAGACGGGAGATGACAAGTGCCTGGATTAGGACCTGTGCCGCTTCCTGTGTAAGGCAGGGTCGTACTCTCCGAATGTTGTAGAGCATGAACCTACAGGATCGGGTCACCGCCTTGATGTTAGCGGAGAACGACAGGGTGTTGTCCAGGGTCACGCCAAGGCTCTTCGCACTCTGGGAGGAGGACACAACGGAGTTGTCAACCGTGATGGCGAGATCATGGAACGGGCAGTCCTTCCCCGGGAGGAAGAGCAGCTCCGTCTTGCCGAGGTTCAGCTTGAGGTGGTGATCCGTCATCCATACTGATATGTCTGCCAGACATGCAGAGATGCGATTCGCCACCTGGTTATCAGAAGGGGGAAAGGAGAAGATTAGTTGTGTGTCGTCAGCGTAGCAATGATAGGAGAGGCCATGTGAGGATATGACAGTGCCAAGTGACTTGGTGTATAGCGAGAATAGGAGAGGGCCTAGAACTGAGCCCTGGGGGACACCAGTGGTGAGAGCACGTGGTGCGGAGACAGCTTCTCGCCACGCCACTTGGTAGGAGCGACCGGTCAGGTAGGACGCAATCCAAGAGTGAGCCGCGCCGGAGATGCCCAGCTCGGAGAGGGTGGAGAGGAGGATCTGATGGTTCACAGTATCAAAGGCAGCAGACCGGTCTAGAAGGACAAGAGCAGAGGAGAGAGAGTTAGCTTTAGCAGTGCGGAGAGCCTCCGTGACACAGAGAAGAGCAGTCTCAGTTGAATGACCAGTCTTGAAACCTGACTGGTTTGGATCAAGAAGGTCATTCTGAGAGAGATAGCAAAAGAGTTGGCTAAAGACGGCACACTCAATAGTTTTGGAGGCAGGGTCTACAGTTTTATTCCCCTCTAACAAACCACATTTTAGAAATGAGCTGCTCAACCGGACCTTGATAAACTGGCTCTGTTTTGAGCAGGTCTTGATCAAACGCCTGCACACCCAGTAGCTCTCCAGACTGAGGGTTGACCACGTTTTATATAGTTGCCTAACAGGTATTCTACTTTGTGGGGGGTTAAGTGCCTTTCTCAACGACAGGAGATCGATCGGACATGGGATCAGAGAGCAACCTTGCAGTGTCGATACCACATTACGCATACTTTTTTATTCGTACATAGAGACACCGCCAATTGTTGGTCATAGAAATTTGGTTAAGTCATGGAAAAGTAATGAAATCCCATCTGTTAATGTGTATGCACCCTGAACCTCTCGCTTCACCTCTTCAACTCTGTTTACACACACACACACATCAAGCCCCTCCCCCTGCCACACAACAACAAAGTTGAGAGATCACTTTTTTCTCTCTGACAAGCGGTTTCAACTCACTATTTGCATTTGAGGTTTGGTCCAACAGAATCGGTCATATGGACACCGATACACATTGCGACATTATTTTACTGTAATAGAGAAGTTAACCTTTCTAACGATACCCTTTTTATGTCTCAACCACTGAAATTGCACGCAGATAAGACACTACTAAAACAGGAGTATCAATTAACATTGATTCTGGAAAATATATGCGCAGTTTGTCGTGCGTGGCATTGTGGTACCACCAGCAGCATTTTAGCTAAATACTGTTATACTAGCTGTCTAGTCTGTGTTTTATAAATGTGGAATAAGCATAAAACACAGTTATATAAGGGATTGGAAACTCGTTCTCATTCTGAAAGATATGGTAGGCCACTTGATTTCAACATCTGAACAAAGTGGAAAGGCTAGCATACTGTTCAAACAGTTGGAGATGGACAGAAGTGTGTGTGTGTGTGTGTGTGTTCATAACTGTTCTGCCTTGTTAGCTAGCAAATAGATCCTAGTTGACTACAATTGAAATGTAAAGATTAGCTGGCTACTCACGAGCACACCGGTTTGTGCTTGAGAGATTGTTTGAGACCTGTGTTAACTTTCTTTAATAACTGCTACAAGAAGTTTGTCATTATTATTGAATGTGCATTATGCATGGTTCTGGTTACATTTGTAACAAAAAGGGCATTTTCATAGACAGACTTCAAAGGCAGATCAGTGATTATTGCAAAAAATCTGGTAAACTATTTTTATAAAATAATACAATTATTAGTGGGGCTTATATTTCGCCTAATTTCACACAACCTGAATTAGATTATTGCTGATTGTTTGAAATGCAGTGTATTTGACCTTTTAATTGTACAACAAAGCTTATTTAGAGAACATAAAAAAAAAAATTGAGGTGTGTGTGTATATATATATTGTGAATCGCCCATAAGTTTGATGATTTTTAGGTCATATCGCCCAGCCCCATCGGTAAGGGTGAAAAGAGTGTTATTTCATATAGCTGAAGTATTAGACTACTTGAATATTTCCAAAGTACTAATGTCCAATGTTATCAAGTCTCATAATAATCTGTCATCTGTTTTCCAATGTAGCTCAGGGGGCCCGGGGCAGAACTTGGGCAAACCTTCAGACAAGGCGTTTGAGGACTGGCTGAGTGACGATGTGAACTCTTATCAGAGGTGAGACCATCGTAAACATTACTCACTCCTCTCTGAGGCAGCTGTTCAGCTTTTCTCTTATAGTACACATAAAGCACATGGTCTAAATCCAAAGTAAGATGCCACAGAGAACATTTTTGTTTTGTTTAAAGAAGATCACTTTAATCTGGTTTTCTCTTATGTAACGTATTCTTAACCATAATTATCAAACTTAACAACTTCAAGGACTTTATCTGTGAATGCTCACCCAAATTGTAGCACAGGGTCTTAATACAAAAGTAAGATGCCACAGAATACAAAATTTAAACTTTTGCATAAAGCTACATTTCAACCATATTGTAATTATTTTTTTTCCTGCTGGGTCCACCCATGTGTGTATTCATGATTGTAAGTTGCTTTCCATAAAAGCATTGGCTAAATGGCATATATTATATGTTTTTGGTCACTGAATAGGGACTTGTCATTTATGAAAAATTCCCATTTCCCCTGTAGTGGTGGCGGTTATAGTGGGAATCAGGAGAACCGCTATGTTGGCTTTGGGAATACGCCGACTCCAGAGAAGAAGGAGGATGATGTCCTGAACAACGCTCTATCTTCCATTTATTCGGTACGGCAGTAATATGGCACAGCATTTGGAAATATGCATAGCCCTGAAGTAAAGGGGTCCATATATACAGTGGGGGAAAAAAGTATTTAGTCAGCCACCAATTGTGCAAGTTCTCCCACTTAAAAAGATGAGAGAGGCCTGTAATTTTCATCATAGGTACACGTCAACTATGACAGACAAATTGAGGGAAAAAAATCCAGAAAATCACATTGTAGGATTTTTTATGAATACATTTGCAAATTATGGTGGAAAATAAGTATTTGGTCACCTACAAACAAGCAAGATTTCTGGCTCTCACAGACCTGTAACTTCTTCTTTAAGAGGCTCCTCTGTCCTCCACTCGTTACCTGTATTAATGGCACCTGTTTGAACTTGTTATCAGTATAAAAGACACCTGTCCACAACCTCAAACAGTCACACTCCAAACTCCACTATGGCCAAGACCAAAGAGCTGTCAAAGGACACCAGAAACAAAATTGTAGACCTGCACCAGGCTGGGAAGACTGAATCTGCAATAGGTAAGCAGCTTGGTTTGAAGAAATCAACTGTGGAAGCAATTATTAGGAAATGGAAGACATACAAGACCACTGATAATCTCCCTCGATCTGGGGCTCCACGCAAGATCTCACCCCGTGGGGTCAAAATGATCACAAGAACGGTGAGCAAAAATCCCAGAACCACACGGGGGGGACCTAGTGAATGACCTGCAGAGAGCTGGGACCAAAGTAACAAAGCCTACCATCAGTAACACACTACGCCGCCAGGGACTCAAATCCTGCAGTGCCAGACGTGTCCCCCTGCTTAAGCCAGTACATGTCCAGGCCCGTCTGAAGTTTGCTAGAGTGCATTTGGATGATCCAGAAGAGGATTGGGAGAATGTCATATGGTCAGATGAAACCAAAATATAACTTTTTGGTAAAAACTCAACTCGTTGTGTTTGGAGGACAAAGAATGCTGAGTTGCATCCAAAGAACACCATACCTACTGTGAAGCATGGGGGTGGAAACATCATGCTTTGGGGCTGTTTTTCTGCAAAGGGACCAGGACGACTGATCCGTGTAAAGGAAAGAATGAATGGGGCCATGTATCGTGAGATTTTGAGTGAAAACCTCCTTCCATCAGCAAGGGCATTGAAGATGAAACGTGGCTGGGTCTTTCAGCATGACAATGATCCCAAACACACCGCCCGGGCAACGAAGGAGTGGCTTCGTAAGAAGCATTTCAAGGTCCTGGAGTGGCCTAGCCAGTCTCCAGATCTCAACCCCATAGAAAATCTTTGGAGGGAGTTGAAAGTCCGTGTTGCCCAGCGACAGCCCCAAAACATCACTGCTCTAGAGGAGATCTGCATGGAGGAATGGGCCAAAATACCAGCAACAGTGTGTGAAAACCTTGTGAAGACTTACAGAAAACGTTTGACTTGTGTAATTGCCAACAAAGGGTATATAACAAAGTATTGAGAAACTTTTGTTATTGACCAAATACTTATTTTCCACCATAATTTGCAAATAAATTCATTAAAAATCCTACAATGTGATTTTCTGGATTTTATTTTCTCAATTTGTCTGTCATAGTTGACGTGTACCTATGATGAAAATTACAGGCCTCTCTCATCTTTTTAAGTGGGAGAACTTGCACAATTGGTGGCTGACTAAATACTTTTTTTCCCCACTGTATGGTGCTTTTAAGACAACTGGGAACAAACAAGGTCAACTCATGGCGTCACTGATCTTCATTGTTTGAACGCACTGAAGTCTTAGATTTCCGAGTTACCAGTCTTGAACGCTGCAATAGTACCATTTGGGACACATGATGACTCGTGTGACATGTTTTGTTTTATAGGGCTGGAGCAATTTCACCATCGGCGCTAGCAAAATTGCTGCAGTCGCCAAGGATAATGTAAGTATCTCCAAGGAAAGTTGTTATCCTGTCAAATAACTTAATTTTACTGTTTATTAATTGCGTTTTCCCATCTTTTCACTGAAACAGACCGCAAAACTTGCAACTTCAGCAACCCTAAAGGTATGAATTCCTTTTGTTAAACAGTTATTAGTAACTGATTAGTCTTACCTTTAGTTACTACCAGGGTTTTTTCTGCATAGAAAAGTATTGGCCGGGCCACCAAGTGTTATTTTTGCCCAGTATTTTTTTTTTTTACTGAAATGTCTCTCAGACCCATGGTAAAATGTGTAAAATTGCAGGAAATTTTATTTCAACCAGCAAAACTTTGTCTCTATGGCCAAGAGGAGGGCCTCAAGTTTTCAGTCGGCGACCATGCCATTGACCGCGCCCATTGCCCCTGCCACGCCTAACACCTAAGCCCCTTTTTATCCCGAAAAAAACCCTGACTACTAAGATATCGTTATGAATTATTATTTTTTAGCATAATTTTGCAATTTACTGTACATGTGCTCTAAAAACTTGTATTTAAATGAGACTGTTTATATGGATTTGTAGATACAAACAAACTCTTTTAACCTTACAAGTCTAAGATGCCATTTAACAAAGTTGATAAAGACGTGATTATGTGAATCCCCTTTTGTTGAATAAGGAAACCATTCATATGCTCATTCTCTCTCATGGCTCAAGTAATAACTAACATGATGCTCTGCTATAGAGAGACAGAGTTCTAGCCCCCCTCTCTAAGGAAATACCAAGCTAGGGTAATTGATTTGAGTGATAAGACATTTTCATTGATCATAATTCAACCATAGCGAGATATTGGTTGAGGCTCAATCTCCTAATTCCATGTGATGTACCCACAGAAAAATAATTATGTTCTAGAACTTCATTCTTTCTATGGATGCACTACTGAATGTTATTCCCTCTGCAGTAGAAACGGCAGTGCAAATGTTTAGCCTTTAGAGCTCATGGAACATAGATTTTTTCCCCCCACACACATTTCCCTTGTATTTTTGCTCATAAATTAACTGGACAGAAATAACTGACCTTATTCTGTGAATTGACTGTAGTTTGAACTGTTTGACGCTTCTTTAACCTCGCTTTCTCTGAACATAGTTAAGGGGCTATAAGCCACCCCCAGAGCCGGTAAAACCAATAACAAATGCATGCTCTTTGTCCATATGATACCTGCATATCTCATGTACTTATTGTTTTTATGAATGCATTCATTCTCACACACCCAGAGCTTGTTGGCTGGTCAATATTGTATGTACAAATGTTTAAACCTGCTCCTGTGAAATGGTTGATGCAGTTAGCCCAACCTGTACTGTTACTGTAAGCTTTTGCTTGGCTGTAGACAAATAACATTCTCCTGTCTCTCTTTTTTTAAGTTGATGGATAATCTTAATGTTAAAGGTTGTAGTGTTAAATTATTTATTAATATGAAGTTCTTGGTCACTTTAAATTTAGTAGCTCATAATACCAAATTGTTTAGAACCTGTTCTAGGAGTGTGAACATTCCTGTCATTTACAAAGAAAGAAATCTTGGCACAATAATAAACAAATCAAAATTTATTTGTCACATGTGCCGAATACAAGGGGTGTAGACGTTACCGTGAAATTCTTACACGAGGAATAAAGTACACAATAATTAAGCTATACACAAGGAGTACCAGATCAATGTGCAGGGGTACGAGGTAGATATGTACATTAAGGCAGGGTAAAGTGACCGTTACTTTTGTACTCACCGACCATAGGGTTATCCATCCATGTATGACAGTTCCATTGCTCACTACCCTTTGCTGGTCAGCTGTCCGTCCGCTGTGCTGACTGTGCTCGTTTAATGTCCTAATGAATGGAATGACAGTTCCCCCGCCTGCCTCAGCTGCCTGCTACTCAGAAACTGTGTCTTTCGTTGCCGTGAATGTCGAACTGTTCGTTTGATTCACACATTTTCTCCCTCTCACTCCCAACTAGGCCACAGAGTTAGGACAGACATTAAATGAGAATGTTATCAAACCTACCCACGAAAAGGTAACATTGTTTGAAGTTAATGTTAATTTGGTGGTGGGTCCCTTTAGGCTAATATGCTTAATAGAACCAGCTTTAAATTTGAATGTGCATTGTGTCCTTTGGAATGTGTCTGCTGTGGTGACTGTCTAGATAGTGTGCACTGTGCATGTGTAATAGCTAATTGCTTGATGTAGAAAGATTCCACATAGCTGCTAAAAATGGGTGTTGACTGAGACTAACTGAAATCACCTGCTGTCTCCTTATAAATAGGCTAATCACCACATTCTTAATGTCCTCTCAGTACAAAATCTAAGCCTAACCACTTTGCTCACAGTAAAATCTGCAATCGCTCTCAATAAGAAATACTGCCTGAGCTAGCCTAGGTGGGTGATGTCTTTATTTGCACGCCCACCTCTTGATGCTGTAAGTTGTCTCCATTCTTCCATTAACGTTGATTTGGCTTGTCCAGGTAAAAGATGGCAAGTTGCTAGATGAAATGTCCGTCAGCATTGCTGGGCTGGCATCCAAGGTAGGAGAAGGCAGACCTCTGCCACACTGCAAACCGACAACCAGTCTCCTGAGCAAGGGTCATGGGAAGCTATGCATTCATTAGAAATGACGTATCCTGAAAAGGAGACTGGTTTGGGTGTGTTGATGTACATTTTGAAGATAATGATGCAATTTGATCTCCCATTTCTCTTGCTGCCATTGTTATTCTGGTGGTGAGTACTATGTAGATGTAACTGTACTTGTATTATATTAACTTGTTCAAGCTTCACTTGAGTCAAGTAAAGGACAATGTGATGAACTATTGTGATGAATACAGAGGTCAATGATTAGGTGAAAAGGTTATATTTTGACTGGAATCTGACACAAACATGTTTGTAAACCCTTGATTTCATTAGTTAACTTTTTATCAACATAATTTCATGTCTAGATGTTTTTTGGAGTTTGACACGTGCCCGCTTCTCAGGTCCAGGGCGCTGGTGCAAAAGGCTGGAAAGACATGAGCGACTTCTTTGCTGGAAAGCCAGAGGACGGGTAATATCAAATACTTTGGCTTGGAGATATGACATACCGTATATGTCCTTAGTTAGGTGGGTGGCTTTATTTGATTAACCCTCCTCCACAGGTCAGAAGGAGAGAGCTACCAGAACATGGACGCCACTGAGGGTTACCAGGGCAACTCCTCAGGCCCAGAACCAGGCCAGGCCCCTGCGCAGGACTTCTGGGAGACCTTTGGAAGCACCAGCTCCTCCAAGCCCAAGAAGTCTCCAAGCAGCGACAGTTGGACCAACGTCGACAATTCTGCCACAGAGAAGAAGAGCTCCGACAGCTGGGACAACTGGGGCTCGGAGGCGGCAACCAACAACAAACACAGCACTGGAGACAGCTGGGAGGCCTGGGACAACAACTGGGACAACGCCGGCAGCGGCAAAGAGGCCAAGTGCAAGAAGAGCCCCGCTGCCGCCCCTGACAAACCTGCTGAGGAAACCTGGGACAATGCAGACTGGTAGAGGCCTCTCACTCCCACTCTCCTCCCCGGCTCTATTTCTCCCTTACTCCCTTTTTCTCTTTCTCCACCTTCTCTCTTTACTTCCTTTTCACAGGCACTTTTACAGTTGCACAGTTCTGTCTCTAACCTGGGCTGCGCTCAATGCCAGTTCTGTATGTTATGTTATTCCTCAATAAGAATCAATTAAAAGTAAATTGAGTTAAATGCATACTGAATATACCTGAATATTCACAAACTTTAAAGCAGTCTGTAGTGTATTTTAATTTGGCTGGATTTGTGTAAATAAAGTTATTTTCTTTAATTGCAGGAGTTCAAAAATCAAAATGTGAGCAGGGGTATAATCATCTTATGTAATATTTAAAGTTGTTTCCATATTAGAAGGCAAGGTGCCATCTTGGTTTTATGACTCTATAGCAGGGCTATTCAACTATATTCTTACGGGGGCCAGATAAAAAAAAAAAAAAAAAGGTTAGTTGCAGGACATTTTCCACGTGATTATTCTAAGGAGACACACACCAATAAATACATTTTTGTCAAATTAAATGTTGCTAAAAGTAATTAAGAAAGAAGTGGAGGTGCAACGTGAGTCGAGGTGCAACCGACATTTTGTTATCATCATTGAAAAATAAAAGGAGCAACGTTCGCTCACCGTTATTTTTATTTATTTAAACCACTATTAAAAGCTTCTTAAAAGTAATTAGGTCATTAGAAAATCATCTGAAAACTAAGCATCTCAATAAACACAAAGATATGTCAAATCAGGTAATGCCAAGGAAGTATTCTTTGAATTCATTTCCCTCAGTCATTAGGTGCATTTTTTTTGTCACACTCCCTTCTAACGAGTCCTTGTGAGCGTCAGCAATGGAAACCGAAGACACGGACGTGTTCGTAGCTTTCAGGAATGGGGTCATAATATTTTGTAGCTTAAACCGTTCAAACGCTAAAGACAAATTTATATGAAGAAAAAATTACCAACATGCCACATAGGTGCTAAAAACAGCCAAAACTACACTTGCTTGTCATTTTGGCAATGAATGTCGAATTTTGGCTTTTTTTTTTTTCCAGATATTTTATTAATGTTCAGAATTGATCAAAGGGCAAGTCTAAATTAATAAATGGGCCGGATCTGGCCACGGGCCGCCAGTTTGAATAGCCCTGCTCTATATTCAGGCGTTCAATTTAATCATCCTCAACTAAAGATGGCAGCAGTCACCTACTGAACCAGAGTGTCTAGAGTGAGAGGAGCCCAGTCTGTCTATGGTTATCCCACGAGAAACCGGGATTTCCACTTTGTTTACACATGATGCATAATGACGTTGACAAGGAACTGGACTCCAGTTTAGTGTGTTATCATGTAAAGCCAGCATCCCTGGATTGCACCCCAACAGTGCTGTCTGTGTTGACAAAAATTGACGGTCAAAACGTTCTGTTGTGTCGATTTATTACTGCAACTAACCTTGGTAGGATGATGCTTAACATTGTGCAATGGCATTACATGTATAAATGTAGTTGCTGGATTCATCTGATGCAAGTACATTATTTGAACAATTTATTTTTTATTTTATACATCCTCAGTCCTCTTTTCATTGAAACCTGAAGAGAAGACTCTTATAAGTCAGTACAATTTGGTTATTTTGATGAACAGGTGACGAGAAGTACACTTTGGTTTATATACAACCTGGTCTAAAAAGAGGTTGATAGTATAAAAGTACTATTCCACCACCCAATCAGTGGTTGTCGATCGTATTAACCTCATCCACTTACTGTAATATGAGTGATCATGTGTTCATTTAATGTACAGTATGTGTTTTAATCTGTAAAATGATTGTGTGTGTTGAGAACTAGACACATTCGTTTTTGGGGTAAGGATGACTTATGCTTCATTGCATATATGTAATACTGCCAAACCTGTGGGACCACCACAGCAACCTTCTGTGACCTCCGTAAACTTCAGTTGACCCTTAGTGGGATGTAGTCTATGTTGTGTCTGTTGTCCTTTTAACACTAAAAATCAACCCTTTCTCAGTGAGATGAGATTTTCAGTCTTGGTCTTAAGTGTTGCATCCAAGTTTTTATGAGTTGATAAATGTGCATAATTGACGAGATCAACATAATGTTGAGTCAAACGACAGTCAAAGAACACATCTCAGGCCAGTTATGTAATAATCTTTACAGGAAAGTTTGATACAAAATTCAGATTTGTACAGTGAATTTCTGACAAACATTCACTTCTCGAGTGATGTTGAATACTGCTGATTTGAAATAAAGCTATTCGCTGGACTTCTAAAATGAGCCACATGTTTTACATGGAAGTGCAGAATAAGGTGGTCCCAGAGATTCACTCTAACTTCAGCCATGTAGGCTTGGCTAGGCCTAATCCCGGCCTTGTTCGAGTCATGCATGTTTTTTGAGTGACTTTTCCATGGTCATTTAACAGATTAATTTAAATTGTTTGCAGTCTCCCATTGTAAGGAGGTGGAACCCTCAATTTCACCCTGTATGTATGTGAGAGACTGAGGCATTGCCTAGATAATTATTCTACTCCTGAGAAAGATGATGAGGCTACTATTTCTTAGTTACACCAGATTGTTGGCATTTCCTTCCCCTGGCTGTTTTTCTGGTGGAACCACAGTTTATGGGCTGATATGGCGTGGCATGCATTGTCTTGTGTGAATGAAAAGTGCTTCTGCTAAAAGGGCAACAAAGACCATCTGTTAAGATTTGCATGTTTTCTACACAAAATTAATGACCGGAGATGTAAACTAGGATAACTGTGATAACTGTGCAATGTTTGTGTAGTAGTGCATCTTCTGCAATAGTGCTGTATCTCCCCTGCCCTCTATTTTAATGTTACCAGCCTTAAAGAGCTGTCCTCAGTCTATCTATTGATAAACCGTTGTCAGTTTGGTTTTAAGAGTGTGTGTGTTTGGGTGTATGTGTGAGTGTGTTCTCCCTTATTAGCTGGACAGCATGTATGATAAAATATAAAAGTAAAACGAGGTGCTGCTGTTTAGTTTGCCTCCACATGTCTGATGCTTTATAATGATTTTTCTTGTACTGTATTATGTTTTATGACGACTTAACATTTTCAGTTAAGACTAATCAGTCTGGTGGAACCAGCCTGAAGGTGAATGTAGTGATTATGCTAGTTCCACCAGGCAAAATCACATATTCTTAGTCCCAAAATGTTTTTTTTATTAGTCAATGAATTCCAGTGCTTTAATCTAAAGGATGTTAAATGTTAGAGATCCTGTTTATAGATCTACAAATCTCACTGTAGATCATTTGGTATGTGTGAAATATAGGCCTAACAGAACTTTTCACAAAAGTACAATATGTGCTTTTTGTCTATTCATGTTTTGACTGTCACATTGGAGATTGTGGGTGGCAATCTTTTGTAGATATCATTGTTCAGTCAACAAATTACTATTTTTCGATATTGTACATGAAATGATTAATGCATCCTAATGTAACTATGGTTTGGAGATAAATAAATAGTTGATTTTTTTATTTTATTTTTAAACATCATTGTATTTCTAAGTGCATTGGGCGTTGGTGAGTTGTTTTCTTCTTTGAGTTCCACTAACTTATCGTTCCAAAATGGTGATTGATTGAAGGGAATTTCCTCCAGTGCTCTTAACTCTAATGTAAACCATAAGATTACGGTAGGCTTGACCCTTATAGTACTGTACTCTATAAATATGTAACAGTTCCGGTTGTGGGTGTATTTCTCTGCACCACCTGTTGTCTGTATGCTAAATAAAAACGTATACATGTATGTTTTTGACTTTTTTTTCTAATGGTGGATAGATATAATATTTTTAGAAGATTTAATCACATTACGATTTGTATTAAATGTTTAAATGTATTGCATTGCGCTGCACATGCACTGATTTAAAATCGAAGTGTTTTTAACTTGTGTGAAAGACGAGTGTCATGTGCAGCGCCATGGACACAGACCTTATGTCCCGCCTATGAGGCGTGGTGATGTATCATCTTACCACAGATGCTCCATTGGTAGAAGTATCAAACAGCGGCGATCAGGTCCAAGCCATGGGGTAAGTAAATACCGTTACACGAACGATTTACTATCAGTAAATACAAAATTAGGATAAATGATGAATTTGTCGTTCAATTGTAACTACTATTTCGCGCGCCTGCAAACCAAAAAGCCCATCGGCAATAGCCTGCTGAAAGATAGATGTTTGCGTAGGAAGAAATCGCTCGCCGACAGGAATATCGCGTGAATGCTTTTTTCAGTGTGGTGATTCCCTCTTGAGACGAATACGTTCTGTACATTTTATACATTTTCCATGTAATTCAATTGCTGGGGATTTCAGTTTGGAAATATGAATGCCCTTAAATTCAATGTATTAAATTGACTACTGACTACAATTTAATTCAGGCTAGCTTTGTTTCGCCCCAAATTAGTAACGAATTACATGGCTTGCGCGATGCGGTTCATTTGCAGCCCACTGCCTTCGTAGCTAGCTAATTACGAATGCTCACTACATGTGATGTTATCATGGTTTATAAAATGGGTACTAATATCTATTTCACAATTGACCATGCTGGCCATGGTTTCTAAAAATACAGCGTTGACAGCAGGAATGCCTTATTAAAGCCAGCTCAATCCAATTAATCAGCAAGTTACAGCCAATGCTGTCACTATGCATCCTCGCTGCAGCTCAGTACGTCTTGAGTAATAATGTTGCTGCTACAGTTGTGGTGAAGAGCAATTGATAACATTGTTACAAATGTATCCAGCTGCCTTGACATCTGTGTGAGGGAGATTCTGTCCCCATCATTCTACAGAAGGTTCAGTATCTGTCCTCCCGCGAGCTGGAGACATTTTGTGTCACTCTGTAGCCTATCAGATTAGGTACCTACCTACCTGTCACAATATAATGTCAGGAGCCAGGATCATGCATGTGATTGTGTCCTGAAAACAAAGGATGAACTCATAAGATGTTACTGTAGCATTGTCACTCAGGGGCATTGCAGTGGTAGGTAGGCAGGCAATGGGGTCTTTAGGATCAGTTATTTGGAGTCTCACTTACCTTTCCCAGATTAGATAGGTCAGTGGTTGCTAGAGTAGCTGAGCTCCAAAGCAGCATCACCAGCAGTACTGTCCCTTATTTTCAGCCAGGATGCCATTGGAAATTCTTATTTTGGCTTGCAGTTTTTCCAATATGAAATGCAAGACAGAATCTCTCCCTGTCTATAAAATAAGAAATTCAAAACACTCAAACAATATCAGTTGAAAGCGTTCTCCAAGATTGGTTTCAATCTGATATGTAACTGAAGCAGTTTTAGATGAAATGTCTGCATGAAAGCAGGTTGTCAGTATTTGATTGGTTAATAACATCAAGAAAAGACTGAAGGGAACTTCTCAAAGAATACATTTTACAGGAGTGCTCGACATAAACCTCAGACAGAGGGTGAATATTTGACTGTACTACAGTTCCTCTGACAGTTATTTGCCTGTCTGACTTTGCAGGGGAACTGATGCCATGTTCTGAACTGTGAGACTGAGAGAGCGAGTGAGGTGCCCACTCAACGCTCCTCCAACAGGTGAGGTCCGGTCGCCATATCTCGTGAAGATAAGACCCAGGATCAGAGGAGGAAACAGAAACAATGTACCCATCTAATGGTTTTAAGGGATTAGCAACGCAGAGTTGAGAGATATGCCTTTTAGCATTAAAAAGAGCCCCGGCTGAGTCTGCTCTTCAAATGTGTGTGGGAAAGTTGTGCTAGGAAGGAACAGCAGTGGGTTTTTTGTTTTGAATTCATGTTGAACAAGATGGCTGCTGAGCCTGAGACTGCATAGTCTTTGTTATGGGGAGAGGGAGAAGCCTGCTAAATTAAGAATGGCTCTCTCTCAGGCTTACTTGTCATCTGTTTTCAATTCCCTCCGTAATTGCCCAGGCATAAAGGTCCTGACTTGTACTGACTGTCAGATTCCCCCCCCCCCCTCTCTACCTAGACACACACACACTGTCTCTTACAACCTCTTAGCCCTGTCCTTCATGGACTCTGGTTTCTTAGTGGGTTTTCCCACCATTGTGATCGTAAGCACTTGGCCCTCTGTCAACTAATGGAATTCACAGTTGATATTCAGACGGTGTCCTCACTATGCTGGACTTGTGTTTCATGCCATTATTGTTCACCATTAGAATATTGATTTGGCTCCTAATTCTTTCCCTCATTTCAAATTCAATTCTGATCTAGCGGTCTGACGTTTGCTGCATTTGATTGAAGAATTTGAAAGACCCTCATGTAATGATTTTTGTAGAGCTAGTCAGTGAACTGAGAAAATGAACACCGTTCTTGCCAGTTCATGGTATCAAAAGTCTGTTCACAAAGTGGAGCTGACAGCAGCAGTAGCACTTGTACAGGACTCCACTGGTGCTGCTGTTCAAACTGTCATCATGGAGGTTCCTCTGTGGAGGCTGTGGTCAGTGGCTTTGGGACTGGGAATGGACGACTGTGTCCCAAATGACACCTTATTCCCTATATAGTGCACTACTTTTGACCAGTGCCCTATAGGCCCTGGTTAAAAGTAGTGCACTACATAGGGAATAGGGTGCGATTTCAGACGGAATGGACTTCTCTCATTTATACCCCCAGACAATGGCAGCATTGTGGCCCAGTTGATATATCATGGCAGGAATTCCTGTCTAGCAAGGTTAAAGGTAGACTCAGCGATATTACGTAGAGGCAGAAAGTAAACAGCATAGTGGGTCGATTTCCGCAATAACTAAAACCGTTAAAGTGTGAGGCTCAACTTCTCTGTTGTTTTGGTGCCCTGGCACATGCACAGATACTGTGTGTGACTGTGTGAGAGCGAAGTCTTGCATCTCACTCATCTCAATATCTGCGCTGCTGCTTGTGTCAACGTCATTTCGCTGAGTCTACCTTTTAATTTAGCCATTACATGTAGGGCCGGGAATATACCAGTATCACCATACTCATTAGTATCGTGTCAAGGAAACAAAACACAAAGTGGATTAAACTTCTTTAGGAAAACAGTCCTAATGTTGGGAACAAACATCATTATGTTGTCATCCAGAGTGACATTTATTTATTATCCAAGCTATAGCACACAATATTTTACATAGGCCTACAGCTGATTTTGAAAGGACCAAAGAGTTTGGTCTGCATCGTGTTTTCAATTTTGCCATATATATATTTTTTTGCGATACTGGTGTCATCCCAGCCCTAATTACGTGTGCTATGTTTCTTCCGGCTTCTGTTTGTTGTTGATGTTTGGCCACAAATGCACTGACAGCGTGGAAAGAAAAATATATTTAAATTACTTTTTAAAGAATTAAACACTCAAACAATCCCCAACACTTTTGATGTGTTCTTATAAAACGTTTGTGTAATTTTATGCAGCAGTGGAGCATAGCCTACTAGCATATGCTTTTTGTGTATAACAGTGTAGTTAAAACTTTACAAGTCTGTTTTTGTGACTGGTCTTTCCTTTGTGGATGATGTGGTGGTCTGTAGTAGAGTCAGTCTCTGAATCTACACTGTTGATAAGCTATCCTGCGCTTGCCAGTCTTGGACTCAATTCTCAGTATTTTTCGGCAGCTTTTTCACAGCCTGTTTAGGAGTGGCTTTGTTGCACAATGCCCCATTCTTCATTCCAAGGCAAGTCTCATCACTGATTGTGGTTTGACTTGTTCTCATTTCTCAAAATTCTCCTATCCCCTTGAGTTGCATAACCAGGAGAGTCTCCTCATGTATGGATATTATTGCAAGATATGAGAGCAGAGGTAATACTTTATTCAAAGGCGATATTGAATTGGACCCAGCTTGTTATTAGAGGTGTTACGAATGGAATTACATTTTCCTCAAGAAAGTAAACAAGTGTTGCACAGACCACTTCAGTTGATCATTAGGCAACTACTGCAGAATAATAACCACAGATTATGATTTATGAATTGAACTGTCTTTGCAGTACAAGAAATATTCTGATATTGTGTCTGCTTTGAAAATATCCCTCTTGAAAACTGTCTATAGAAAACAGCAAGAGAACCAAGGCAAACAAACAGGGACACTTTTAACCACGGCCATGTCAACCCACCAACTGCCTTCCCAGCCAGAGTGGGGCCCCCGGAGACAGAGGGAATTCTGGGAGAAGGGTTGTTCACTGATGTCTTTGGATGTCTTCCAGGCATTGTGCGTTTGGCAAAAGACAGTGTACAGACATTTCCCAAAACAAACCAGTTTTTGGAACCCAAAAAAGCCCCCTTAACAACCTCCTCTCCTCCCACCGCCGAAGACTCAACAAAAAGTGTTGGTTCAGAGAGTGCCGACATCTGTACCGTGCAGTGAAAAGCACTGCTTGATTATGCGTTGTGTGGTTCCCCAGTAAAATGCCCTCTGTTGGAACTGATTTCTACTCCTTTGATGCACACTCATCTGTCATCGCACTGCCTGACGACAGCCAAGCGCAGAGCAAAGAATCCCTGTGGATTTAGAATAGGGAGGCTAGCAGGGGTAAACCTGAGCTCTGTGGTGCTGTTGTATCTGCAGTATATTGTGGGGCTGTTGTATCTGCAGTAGATCGGGGTGCTGTTGTATCTGCAGTAGATCGGGGTGCTGTTGTATCTGCAGTAGATCGGGGAGCTGTGGTGCTGTTGTATCTGCAGTAGATCAGGGAGCTGTTGTATCTGCAGTAGATCAGGGAGCTGTTGTATCTGCAGTAGATCAGGGAGCTGTTGTAGCTGCAGTAGATCAGGGAGCTGTTGTATCTGCAGTGGATCAGGGAGCTGTGGTGCTGTTGTATCTGCAGTAGACCAGGGAGCTGTGGTGCTGTTTTATCTGCAATAGATCAGGGAGCTGTGGTGCTGTTGTATCTGCAGTAGATCAGGGAGCTGTGGTGCTGTTGTATCTGCAGTAGACCAGGGAGCTGTGGTGCTGTTTTATCTGCAATAGATCAGGGAGCTGTGGTGCTGTTTTATCTGCTGTAGATCAGGGAGCTGTGGTAAACCAACCCAGCCCACCAGGTGCTAGGGCTCCTGACTGGAAGGACTGAGCCTACCAGCGATGTGGATATGTGAAACCTACTGTTTCTAACAACCCCAGATGCAGTGCTTGTGCGTGTGATCGTGCGTGTGTGTGCCTGCATACACATTTGCTGGACAGAAATGCGCAGAAAGAATCTCGAAAGGTTCTGTAGGCGTCTGAATACAATGTTGATGAATGAAAATGTTTCTATGTTTCTGTCGGCAACAACAGAGAATGTGACCATATAGTGGAGTAAACACAGACAGACAGACAAAACAATGTGTATTTAAACAGCAAGACATGGGATGTTTTTCTTTGTCAAATGGTCATCTGGTTTTAGTGCTAGACTATTTCTGTCAGTGACACAGAGCTGAAGTTTAGTTCAGGCTGCATAGTATCAGCCTGTTTTCCACTTGGTGGTCTAGGGCTTTGATGTTGAAAACCCCTGGCCACTGATATTTAGAGGACGTCCACATAAAAGCCCTCGTCTCCCCATCGATGGCCCAGACCATCATCCGTCAGGCTGTTAAAATTCCTATTTGAAGTGGATTTAGCTAATGGGCATACAAAGTGTGTAGCTACAAGCTACCTCGGGTATTAAATCTGAGGATTTAATTGCACTGATAGACGCTGCCGCAAGCCACTACAGCCGTAAAAGCGGTCCTGGTCCCATCTTTCTACCCTAACACACTCTCATAAAAGCCTTGTATTGTCATGTGGGGAAGGCTATACCTAAGATGGGCTAGGGCAAACTGGACTGTAATGAGACCAAATTGAATGGATACTGTTGTTTGGCAATGAAGAGAAGGGTACTCGTCTGACCTTGTGCCAATAGTAAGGAACAGGCCGTTCTAGAACAATACTTTGCGACAGGTTTCATGGTGTTTTAAGCCACATGTGGGCCCACAGACTGAGTGATTTAACTATTGCTGTCAAACATTAATGCCAACAAGTTTTTTAATTTTTTTATTTAGCAGACGCTCTTATCCAGAGCGACTTACAGGAGCAATTAGGGTTAAGTGCCTTGCTCAAGGGCACATCGACAGATTTTTCACCTAGTCGGCTCGGGGATTAGAACCAGCGACCTTTCGGTTACTGGCACAACGCTCTTAACCACTAAGCTACCATAACGTGGTCATGGTGGCAGAAGTGGGATCCATATATCTAATAATGTAACAGTAATAAGGTGCTGTTTCTTCTTCTCTGTGATGTCTGTCCTCCAGTGGTGTGTGAGAGGACAGCAGCCATGCCACCCCCCTCTGACATTGTCAAGGTGGCCATCGAGTGGCCCGGTGCCAACGCCCAGCTCATCGAGATTGACCAGGTCAGTGTCCAGTCTAAAAACATCACTCAAGGACAAGACAGACCAACACGAACATCGGTTGTGCGCTGTAGATTGCCTGCTGGGTATCGACGAACATTGGCGATTCAACATGTAGAATCGTAGAGAAATGAACAGAAAATGACAGCCTCTGTGGTCAGAGGCGATAGGACGGCCAGCCGCTGTGCAATGCTGATGTTTCTGTTGGTCTGTCTTGTCCTTAACAGCATCAATCCTCCACTCTGTCTACTCAACCCAATTTCATTTGTATATTTTTTTAACCCCATTTTCTCCCCAATTTTGATCTTGTCTCATCGCTGCAACTCCCCAACGGGCGGCGGAGGCGAAGGTCGAGTCATGCGTCCTCCAAAACATGACCTGCCGAACCGCACTTAACACCTGCCCGCTTAACCCGGAAGCCAGCCGCACCAATGTGTCAGAGGAAACACTGTTCAACTGACGATCGAGGTCAGCCTGCAGGCACCCGGCCCGCCACAAGGAGTTGCTAGAGCGCGATGAGCCAAGTAAAGCCCCCCCCCCGGCCAAACCCTCCCCTAACCCGGACGACACTGGGCCGCCCTATGGGACTCCCGGTCACGGCCGGTTGTGATACAGCCCGGGATCGAACCTGGGACTGGAGTGACGTCTCTAGCACTGCGATGCAGAGCCTTAGACCGCTGCGCCACTCGGGAGGCCCTTCAACCAAACTTTTTATTGAAGTCTGTTTTCCCTGTGCCAGCTACTTTAAACTCAAGAGACTCCACATTAAATAATTGAAGGGAAAAGAAATCTACAGTATGTTTTTTCTTCTCAGACAAGCATAAACTACATCACTGAGATTTTGTTGGTCAGTCTAGCTCTAGCACATATCTTATTTCTCTGTATGTTGCTGCAACACAATACAGTGGATTTGATTTTGTCCAACACAATTTCAATGGTGCCTACCCACCAACAAATCCATCAACGTTTATTTTCCTCTGATGAAAGCCAAGCAAAGCAAGGAGTGAGAACCATTGTTAAAGTTATAAAAGGGTATTTTCTGACCAATCAGCAACTATCCTGTGATTGCAGTGGCTTTGCAGAGTTTGACAGTTTTTTTGTCTGTCTGTCTGTTGTGTGTTTTGCAGAAGAAGCCCCTGTCATCTATCATACGGGAGGTGTGTGATGGGTAAGCACCAGCTCCACACCCAGCTGTTTCTGCTCTCGCTGGAGCTAATGGCGGCACAATGTTTATGACTGATTTATATATGTGTGTGATATGAACACACACACCCTGCGTTCACTTACGTAAGACTAGTGCTAGCTAGACGGACTCAGTGGTAGCCAGATGTATAGCAGGTCCATGATAAGAACACACAGAGAAACATTAGTATGAGCCATTACACATGGACTGGATCACACATGTTCTTCATGCCAGAACTCGTATTATATAATTTTGCTTTATATCATTAAAGTGGAACTGACAGCATTTTAGCAAAATGAAATCTTATTAAAATCTGTTCATATCCCCAGGAAGAATATGACACCTTTTTTTCACACTTAGATAGCGAGCACTTAGATATGGTCATTTTCATGTCATCAATTCATAGAATGTTTGGGAATGACGTATAGTAAGGCATTTGTGAAAATTCTATAGCAATATAGAGTGGGAAAGCGGCCTTGTGTTTGGACAATTAATACACTGCAGTAATAAAACCGAATAAAAACATCTGTCCTGTCCAATACCGGTGTCGATGCAGACCGGTGCGACATAGCCAATCAGAGCCACAGTAGGCCTATATGCAAATAAGCCATTTGCCATACGGGCCTGCCATCATTCACTTTGAACTGGATTGTGTGTTTACAGGCAGTAGCAACAGCGTGACTTTAGATCATTAGAAAATATTCGCCAAAAGCCACAAAATACACCTGAATGGATTTCTGCAAATATGTAAATACCACGGGAGTCCTCTTACATTTGGGAACTTCACAAACCTATTGATCAAACAACCATGAAAAGGTAGGCTATCTCTCCCTCAGTTGCCTATGCTCATCAACAACAACAAGATCAACAACTAACGCTAGCCAGAGCGAGATGAGCTAAAATCTAACGAGGGAACCTTAGATAAACCCTCTCAAACGTTTTCAGCTAGTTGGCCGATAAACGATGGGGAATAATATCCTGCTCGTCCTTCTGCAGTTTGCTGCCAATGCATGCTTGTCCCAACCCATGTTTTGACAACTGAATGGGAACTGGCCTGCCCGCCCATTTGATCGATGCCAAATACATTTGATTGACAACTAAGAGATATAGTATGCTAACTGTGGATAACAGTCGTTATCCACAGCTAGCTAACAAAGCGATTCACATTTCTTGCTAGCTAACCAAATGACACCTGCAGCATTTCTAGCTGTAGCCAACGACAAACAGTGCCTTCAGAAAGTATTCATACCCCTTGACTTATTCCACATGTAGTTGTTACAGCCTGAATCCATCTGTACACAATAGCCCAGAATGACAAAGTGAAAACAGGGTTTTAGAAAATGTTTTCAAATTGTTTGAAAATGAAATACAGAAATGTCTCATTTACATAAGTATTCACACACCTGAGTAAATACATGTTAGAATCACCTTTGGCAGCGATTACAGCTGTGAGTCTTTCTGGATAAGTCTCTAAGAGTTTTGCATACCTGGATTGTACAATATTTGCAGATATTCTTACAAAAATTCTTCAAGCTCTGTAAAGTTGGTTGTTGATCATTGCTAGACAGCCATTTTCAAGTCCATAGATTTTAAAGCTAATTTAAGTCAAAACTGTAAATAGGCCACTCATGAACATGGAATGTTGTCTTGGTAATTCCAGTGTATATTTGGCCTTGTGTATTAGGTTATTGTCCTGCTTGAAGGTTAATTTGTCTCCCAGTGTCTGTTGGAAAGCAGACTGAACCAGGTTTTCCTCTAGGATTTTGCCTGTGCTTAGCTCTATTCCGTTTCTTATCATAAAAACTCCCTAGTCCTTGCCGATGACAAGCATACAACCTAACATGATGCAGCCACCACCCTGCTTGAAAATATGAAGAGTGGTACTCAGTGATGTGTTGTGTTGGATTTGCCCCAAACATAACGCTTTGTATTCAGGACATAAAGTGACAGGACATTTATTAGCCATTTCTTATTCTGTACAGGCTTCCTCATTTTCACTCTGTCATTTAGGTTAGTATTGTGGAGTAACTACAATGTTGTAGATCCATCCTCAGTTTTAGGCCAGTGACACAAAATCTCATTTTAATCCATTTTAAAGTCAGGCTGTAACACAACAAACTGTGGAAAAAGTCAAAGGGTGTGACTACTTTCTGAAGACACTGTATATATATTATATATTATCCTGTGTAGAAATTGAACAGTTTGGAGTAACTGACTACCTATTGGCATACTGCTGAAGGTTCTGCACACAATAACAAATCCCATTTGAATGCCTTCTACATTCTTGCTCCATCATACCAATTGATTCTAGTGACGCTATACTGATTCACTATGCTACGTAATTGTACAAGTTCAGAATGATTTTGCATTAGGTGCAGATATTTATTCAATAAAATACCAGGCATTTCAGCGTAATCCCCAGTGACACATAAATGCTCTGGTACTCCACCCTTTCAGAGCTTACTCACATACAGTGGGGAAAAAAAGTATTTAGTCAGCCACCAATTGTGCAAGTTCTCCCACTTAAAAAGATTAGAGAGGCCTGTAATTTTCATCATAGGTACACGTCAACTTTGACAGACAAAATTAGATTTTTTTTCCAGAAAATCACATTGTAGGATTTTTAATGAATTTATTTACAAATTATGGTGGAAAATAAGTATTTGGTCACCTACAAACAAGCAAGATTTCTGGCTCTCACAGACCTGTAACTTCTTCTTTAAGAGGCTCCTCTGTCCTCCACTCGTTACCTGTATTAATGGCACCTGTTTGAACTTGTTATCAGTATAAAAGACACCTGTCCACAACCTCAAACAGTCACACTCCAAACTCCACTATGGCCAAGACCAAAGAGCTGTCAAAGGACACCAGAAACAAAATTGTAGACCTGCACCAGGCTGGGGAGACTGAATCTGCAATAGGTAAGCAGCTTGGTTTGAAGAAATCAACTGTGGGAGCAATTATTAGGAAATGGAAGACATACAAGACCACTGATAATCTCCCTCGATCTGGGGCTCCACGCAAGATCTCACCCTGTGGGGTCAAAATGATCACAAGAACGGTGAGCAAAAATCCCAGAACCACACGGGGGGACCTAGTGAATGACCTGCAGAGAGCTGGAACCAAAGTAACGAAGCCTACCATCAGTAACACACTACGCCGCCAGGGACTCAAATCCTGCAGTGCCAGACGTGTCCCCCTGCTTAAGCCAGTACATGTCCAGGCCCGTCTGAAGTTGGCTAGAGTGCATTTGGATGATCCAGAAGAGGATTGGGAGAATGTCATATGGTCAGATGAAACCAAAATAGAACTTTTTGGTAAAAACTCAACTCGTCGTGTTTGGAGGACAAAGAATGCTGAGTTGCATCCAAAGAACACCATACCTACTGTGAAGCATGGGGGTGGAAACATCATGCTTTGGGGCTGTTTTTCTGCAAAGGGACCAGGACGACTGATCCGTGTAAAGGAAAGAATGAATGGGGCCATGTATCGTGAGATTTTGAGTGGAAACCTCCTTCCATCAGCAAGGGCATTGAAGATGAAACATGGCTGGGTCTTTCAGCATGACAATGATCCCAAACACACCGCCCGGGCAATGAAGGAGTGGCTTCGTAAGAAGCATTTCAAGGTCCTGGAGTGGCCTAGCCAGTCTCCAGATCTCAACCCCATAGAAAATCTTTGGAGGGAGTTGAAAGTCCATGTTGCCCAGCGACAGCCCCAAAACATCACTGCTCTAGAGGAGATCTGCATGGAGTAATGGGCCAAAATACCAGCAACAGTGTGTGAAAACTTTAGACTTACAGAAAACGTTTGACCTGTGTCATTGCCAACAAAGTGTATATAACAAAGTATTGAGAAACTTTTGTTATTGACCAAATACTTATTTTCCACCATAATTTGCAAATAAATTCATAAAAAATCCTACAATGTGATTTTCTGGAATTTTTTTTCTCATTTTGTCTGTCATAGTTGACGTGTACCTATGATGAAAAGTACAGGCCTCTCTCATCTTTTTAAGTGGGAGAACTTGCACAATTGGTGGCTGACTAAATACTTTTTTTCCCCACTGTACCACTGCCAATAAACAGACACAACCTCTAGCCAATACTCAGGCTTCACTCACTAAATCCAAAGTATGCCACACAAGGACTACGTCCCAAATGGCACCCTATTCCCTAAATATCTAGGGAATAGGGTGCCATTTGGGACGCATCCAAGGTGACCTTAATCTGCACTTAGGCCAGACACAGTCTAAGTAAGTGTGCTTAGGGGTTAAATTCGTTTGGCTAAGCTGATATCTGACTATTGGAGTTAGTTATATTCATCCATTCTCCCTCCCTCTCTCTGTCCCATCCACCTCTCTGTCTCTCATGTCCGTTTCTAAAAGGCGTTCTTACACTAAAAATAATAGGTGTAGTGGCTCACAGATAGGGGCCAGACGTGTTTTTATGCTTTCATAAACATTTTGATTTCTCTCTCTTTTTCACTTTTTGTCCCCGTTTGTCTGAATGTTCATATTTCTCTTTCTGACTCGTTCTCCCCGAGTGCCTCCTCTCATTGTCTTTCCATTTCCTTTGTCTCCTGATCCACCTTGTCTGTCCGTCATGAATACTGAGACTTTTTCTAACTTCCTACTTCTCCTCTCTCTCCAATGCTTCCTCCCACTCCCTCGCTGTCTCCCTCTCTCACATCTGAATGCATTACATTTGTTTTCTAACACTTAACACCCACTGAATATCTCCTTGTGCAGTCTTCTCCATCTGATCTTCTGGCAAATAGAAATGCTGCAGGCTCCGATAATGACTTTTGTAAACCTTATGCACATGGTATTTTCTGTAGGTTGGAAAAACAAACGCACAGCATTATAGTAGTAGGTCTTATTGAGAAATGTGTGGGTTTAGCTTCTGTCTGCCTCATGTTTAGGGAGGTCAGTGCACTCGGTATTGAGTGGAATATTGGTGAATTCAGTCACCTACTTTTAAATAGATTTTGTGCGTGTGCATGTGTGTGTGTCCACAGCTGGTCTCTGTCTGGCTCGGAGCAGTTTGCCCTGCGTTATGCTGACGGTCCTCAGCTCTACATCACTGAACAGGTGAGCCTCAGCACCTTGGCAGATATAAAGTGCTGTTTACAATTCTTCACTATAATACACTACATGGTTCCTTAGTATGTTACTGTTACTATGGCATATTACCAATGACTCTAGAGAAGTGCTGTGGTAGTAGCAATGTTCACAATTTCATTTTATTTCTTTCCAGAGCCGTAGTGAAATCAAGAATGGAACCATCCTTCGATTAGCCATATCTCCTGTGAGACACTTTCTCTTCTTGTACATGCAGTTCTTTTCTCTTTTTTTTCATATAAATTACCAGTATTTCTTAGGTATACAGTGGGGGAAAAAAGTATTTAGTCAGCCACCAATTGTGCAAGTTCTCCCACTTAAAAAGATGAGAGAGGCCTGTAATTTTCATCATAGGTACACGTCAACTATGACAGACAAAATGAGATTTTTTTTTCCAGAAAATCACATTGTAGGATTTTTAATGAATTTATTTGCAAATTATGGTGGAAAATAAGTATTTGGTCACCTACAAACAAGCAAGATTTCTGGCTCTCACAGACCTGTAACTTCTTCTTTAAGAGGCTCCTCTGTCCTCCACTCGTTACCTGTATTAATGGCACCTGTTTGAACTTGTTATCAGTATAAAAGACACCTGTCCACAACCTCAAACAGTCACACTCCAAACTCCACTATGGCCAAGACCAAAGAGCTGTCAAAGGACACCAGAAACAAAATTGTAGACCTGCACCAGGCTGGGAAGACTGAATCTGCAATAGGTAAGCAGCTTGGTTTGAAGAAATCAACTGTGGGAGCAATTATTAGGAAATGGAAGACATACAAGACCACTGATAATCTCCCTCGATCTGGGGCTCCACGCAAGATCTCACCCCGTGGGGTCAAAATGATCACAAGAACGGTGAGCAAAAATCCCAGAACCACACGGGGAGACCTAGTGAATGACCTGCAGAGAGCTGGGACCAAAGTAACAAAGCCTACCATCAGTAACACACTACGCCGCCAGGGACTCAAATCCTGCAGTGCCAGACGTGTCCCCCTGCTTAAGCCAGTACATGTCCAGGCCCGTCTGAAGTTTGCTAGAGTGCATTTGGATGATCCAGAAGAGGATTGGGAGAATGTCATCTGGTCAGATGAAACCAAAATATAACTTTTTGGTAAAAACTCAACTCGTCGTGTTTGGAGGACAAAGAATGCTGAGTTGCATCCAAAGAACACCATACCTACTGTGAAGCATGGGGGTTGAAACATCATGCTTTGGGGCTGTTCTTCTGCAAAGGGACCAGGACGACTGATCTGTGTAAAGGAAAGAATGAATGGGGCCATGTATCGTGAGATTTTGAGTGAAAACCTCCTTCCATCAGCAAGGGCATTGAAGATGAAATGTGGCTGGGTCTTTCAGCATGACAATGATCCCAAACACACCGCCCGGGCAACGAAGGAGTGGCTTCGTAATAAGCATTTCAAGGTCCTGGAGTGGCCTAGCCAGTCTCCAGATCTCAACCCCATAGAAAATCTTTGGAGGGAGTTGAAAGTCTGTGTTGCCCAGCGACAGCCCCAAAACATCACTGCTCTAGAGGAGATCTGCATGGAGGAATGGGCCAAAATACCAGCAACAGTGTGTGAAAACCTTGTGATGACTTACAGAAAACGTTTGACCTGTGTCATTGCCAACAAAGGGTATATAACAAAGTATAGAGAAACTTTTGTTATTGATCAAATACTTATTTTCCACCATAATTTGCAAATAAATTCATAAAAAATCCTACAATGTGATTTTCTGGAATTGTTTTTCTCATTTTGTCTGTCATAGTTGACGTGTACCTATGATGAAAATGACAGGCCTCTCTCATCTTTTTAAGTGGGAGAACATGCACAATTGGTGGCTGACTAAATACTTTTTTCCCCCACTGTATTTTATTAACTCTATATAATGACGGCATTGCAGTGCACAATAATGGTAGCTGCATTAGACAAACCCTATTGCTAAGTTATAGACGTCTCAGCAACAGTTGCTGCCTGCATCAAGCTAATGTAGTCATTGAGGTAAAGCAGGTAAAAACAGTCAATAATGGCCACCATTGCCGTGCCTGATTGCCCCCCCAAAAAAAAATAGGCCCGTGCAGCGCGGCAGCTCCTGGACAGGATCCAGTCCCACGGCATAGACGCCCGCCTGGAGGCCCTGAAGGAGCTGGCCAAGCTGTCAGCTGACCCCACCTTCGCCACCGAGTTCATCAACATGGAGGGCATTGGGACCCTGGCGCGCCTGGTGGAGAGTGGCACCCAGTGAGTCTCATACAAACAGACAAACCATGGGTCTATTGTAGGCTACACGCCACAGCCATAGACATTAATGTGCATTTGTCTAAAGCAGGGGTCTCAAACTGGCGTCCCACGGGCCAGAGTCGGCCCACAAGTCAATTTTTTATGTGCCCCCAGGGCAAAATTAGATTGAGACCCTTGGTCTAAAGGTACTTCTACTGGCTACTAGAAGCCTCTCCGGAGATGGTTACTGTGGGCTAACACTGATTGCCCCATACTGATAGCATGCTGTTTGTTTGTGGCTGTAGTTGTTGGTGGTGCATAGGGAGAGTTGTGTTATGGCTTTGTTTGTGAATATGGCCCTATTTGTTTACTCAGTGTATGTATAGAGTGTTGTCCTCTGACTCTAGTCTGCGCTCTCCTCCTCAGCTTTGGGGAGATGCTGGCCTTCACTCTCACAGCCTTCCTGGAGCTGATGGACCATGGCATCGTGTCCTGGGACCTCATCTCTCTGTCCTTCATCAAACAGGTTAGAACTCGCCTCTTTACTTCCACAAAACACACCACTCTTCATAAAACGTGGCATATAAGGAAGCCCATATGTCAGATTCCTACACTGTCTGCAATGGAAAAAATACGTAATGTATTTCTTGATTATTTTGATGAAACTTATATGTGAATTTTCGTCTGTATATTAGTTTGGGTAGTTTCAGTAGTTTGAGGCCTATCTCGAAGTCCTCCCCTTAGTTTTTTTTCTCTCTTTTCTTTAATTACTTGACCTTCAACCCCTCATTGGCTGCCAGAACTGAGTGGGTTGCTGTTACCTAGCAACACCCCATGTTATTTGGAGCTCTTTCAGCTGCATCTTCTGTGGATAGTTTTCTCCCTGATGAAGTCCTCTGACGTGCTGCACAACAACAAGCACTATACAAGGAAAACAAGTCATACAGTTGAAGTCGGAAGTTTACATACACCTTAGCCAAATATATTTCAACTCAGTTTTTCACAATTCCTGACATTTAATCCTAGTAAAAATTCCCTGTCTTAGGTCAGTTAGGATCACCACTTTATTTTAAGAATGTGAAAAGTCAGAATAATAGTAGAGAATTATTTATTTCAG
Source organism: Coregonus clupeaformis (assembly GCF_020615455.1). Taxonomy (NCBI): domain Eukaryota; kingdom Metazoa; phylum Chordata; class Actinopteri; order Salmoniformes; family Salmonidae; genus Coregonus; species Coregonus clupeaformis. The sequence goes on from NW_025533498.1 coordinate 456,390, forward strand.
CTTTTATTTATTTCATCACATTCCCAGTGGGTCAGAAGTTTACATACAGTCAATTATTATTTGGTAGCATTGCCTTTAAATTGTTTTTCTTGGGTCAAACGTTTCGGGTAGCCTTCCACAAGCTTCCCACAATAAGTTGGGTGAATTTTGGCCCATTCCTCCAGACAGAGCTGGTGTAACTGAGTCAGGTTTGTAGGCCTCCTTGCTCACACACGCTTTTTCAGCCATTTTGCCACAACTTTGCAAGTATGCTTGGGGTCATTGTCCATTTGGAAGACCCATTTGCGACCAAGCTTTAACTTCCTGACTGATGTCTTGAGATGTTGCTTCAATATATCCACATAATTTTCCTTCCTCATGATGCCATCTATTTTGTGAAGTGCACCAGTCCCTCCTGCAGCAAAGCACCCCCACAGCATGATGCTGACACCCCCGTTCTTCACGGTTGGGATGGTGTTCTTCGGCTTGCAAGCATCCCCCTTTTTCCTCCAAACATAACGATGGTCATTATCACCTATTTTTGTTTCATCAGATCAGAGGACATTTCTCCAAAAAGTACGATCTTTGTCCCCATGTGCAGTTGCAAACCGTAGTCTGGCTTTTTTATGGTGGTTTTGGAGCAGTGGCTTCTTCCTTGCTGAGCGGCCTTTCAGGTTATGTCGATATAGGACTAGTTTTACTGTGGATATAGATACTTTTGTACCTGTTTCCTCCAGCATCTTCACAAGGTCCTTTGCTGTTGTTCTGGGATTGATTTGCACTTTTCGCACCAAAGTACGTTCATCTCTAGGACACAGAACGCGTCTCCTTCCTGAGCGGTATGACGGCTGCTTGGTCCCATGGGGTTTATACTTGCGTACTATTGTTTGTACAGATGAACGCGGTACCTTCAGGCGTTTGGAAATTGCTCCCAAGGATGAACCAGACTTGTGGAGGTCTACCAATTTTTCTGAGGTCTTGGCTGATTTATTTTGATTTTCCCATGATGTCAAGCAAAGAGGCACTGAGTTTGAAGGTAGTCCTTCAAATACATCCACAGGTACACATCCAATTGACTCAAATTATGTCAGTTAGCCTATCCAGAAGCTTCTAAAGCCATGACATAATTTAATAGTTTAAAGGCACAGTCAACTTGGTGTATGTAAACATCTGACCCACTGGAATTGTGATACAGTGAATTATAAGTGAAATAATCTGTCTGTAAACAATTGTTTTATAAATTACTTGTGTCATGCACAAAGTAATGTCCTAACCGACTTGCCAAAACTATAGTTTGTTAACAAGAAGTTTGTGGAGTGGTTGAAAAACGAGTTTTAATAACTCCAACCTAAGTGTATGTAAACATCCGACTTCAACTGTATGTGTCTTTCTATGGGCTATAGCTATGGATCGTTTGGATCGTTTTTGGATCATATGGATCCAACTGCCAACTGTATGTCATTTGACAGACATACATTTCAAGTCCTAATCTCAAACCTTAGTAAATCAGCTTTCAAATCTACCTCATAAACCTAGGTGTAATCAACAAGACCCTAGATTTAGGTGTCCATTTTAAAATAGTATTTCCCTCCCTTGTCTGGTCAGATTGCGGGCTACGTGAACCAGCCAATGGTGGACGTGTCCATCCTGCAGCGCTCACTGGCCATCCTGGAAAGCATGGTCCTCAACAGCCACAGCCTCTACCACCGGGTGGCGCAGGAGATCACCATTGGACAGCTCATCGGACACCTGCAAGTGTGAGCACACACACACGCACTGGGGCCTCCCACATACAGTTGTGTGGGGGATGTAGTCGGAGTTAGTGTGTAGAAATGTAGTGGCGTGACTAACGTCAGTGCAATAGAGCGTAGATGACAAGCCTTGCCTTGCTCTGCCTCCTTGTAATTATGACTGAGCTTAGAAGTGTAGAACCCCAGACTAATACTATGAGTACTGTACTAATACACTTAACCAGTGGCAACTTAACATTTTGTGCCCATGTGACAATTCCTAGAACCAGATGCTTCTAACTGGTGTTGCTGTGTCTGATGTAACTTTTAGATCCAATCAGGAGATCCAGACATATGCCATCGCACTCATCAACGCCCTCTTCCTCAAGGCACCGGAGGACAGACGGCAGGTCAGTACAGTACCTGCTCACCAGCACACCGGAAGGGTCCTCTTGCAAAATATTGACACTTAACTATGATCACTCATACATGAATGCCACCTATAAAGGATAGACAGTGTCTTAACCCAGGTTTCATGTATTGTAGTCACTAGCACATAACCCCCACTGAACGGGTCCTCTGCAACATATTTACACTCAACCATCGTCACTCGTACATGCATAGCACATATAAGGGTTAGAAAGTCTTAACACAGGTCTCATATATGGTACAGTCATTAGCACACACATCAGGGTAATGTAATGCAAGCTCACTGTTAATACACACTTCATGGTCACTCATACACATATCATGTTCTGTAATACATAACCCATGTCATATAGGCCAACCCCACTGTCACTGAGTTTTATGATCTATGGTCATTCTGTGCTCTGCTCTCTATGCTATGCTTAGTCAGTCCAGCTATTTTAACCTTAGTCAGTCCACCTATTTTCACCTTAGTCAGTCCACCTATTTTCACCTTAGTCAGTCCACCTATTTTCACCTTAGTCAGTCCACCTATTTTCTTATTTTCCTTATTGAAGAAGGTCTTTACCTTGAAATGTGCACACACAATATGAAAGGTGGTGCTCCTGCTCAGCGCAGTCCAAGCTCTTCTCTGTCCTGGCATCCCAATGGTGGAACCAGCTTCCCCCTGAAGCTAGGACAGCAGAGTCCCTGCCATCTTCCGAAAACATCTGAAACTCTACCTCTTCAAATAGTATCTTAAATAATCCCACAGCACCCCCCCTCGCACCCCCTTCCAAAATAATCCCTTTCGTGAACCAACACTCGCACTTTACCCCCCCACCCTTACTAGCTCAGACTTTGCTCATAGCTACTTTAATGAGGAAAAATGTACTTACTGTGATATGTGGTTGTCCCACCTAGCTATCTTAAGATGAATGCTCTAACTGTAAGTCGCTCTGGATAAGAGCGTCTGCTTAATGACTAAAATGCAAAATGTTATGCATCATAAAGTAAACTGTCAAGCAACCACTCTAATATACCAGCACAGAGTTTCTCTGAGAAACAGAGTAGAACTGCCTTGGCAGACAGACAGACAGTATGTGTCAGACAGATGTGGATACAGGAGTTTGTGTGCTATGACATCATGTAGGAAGTCACCCACACAATACTTTCTTCTCTTACATCCTGTCTGGTAGATGCATGGGGAAAAGAGAGAACATTTTGATTTCCAAATTTGACATTATGCAATTAAAAGAGGTGGCCGCACACTGTAAAATAAATAATTGTCAGACTCAGAACACTGAACAAAAATATAAACACAACATGTAAAATGTTGGTCCCTGTTAATGAGCATTTATCCTTTGCCAAGATAATCTATCCACCTGACAGGTGTGGCATATCAAGAAGATGATTAAACAGCATGATCATTACACAGATGCACCTTGTGCTGGGGACAATAAAAGGCTACTCTAAAATGTGCAGTTTTGTCACACAACACAATGCTACAGATGTCTCAAGTTTTCAGGGAGCGTGCAATTGGCATGTTGACTGCAGGAATGTTCACCAGAGCTGTTGCCAGAGAATCTAATGTTAATTTCTCTACCATAAGCCGCCTCCAACTTATTTTTTGAGAATTTGTCAGTAGGTCCAACCGGCCTCACAACTGCAGATCATGTGTAACCACGCCAGCCCAGGACCTCCACATCTGGCTTCTTCACCTGCGGGATGGTCTGAGACCAGCCAATTGGACAGCTGATGAAACTGTGGGTTTGCACAACCAAATCATTTCTGCACAAACTGTCAGAAACCATCTCAGGGAAGCTCATCTGCATGCTCGTCATCCTCACCAGGGTCTTGACCTGACTGCAGTTCGGCATCGTCACCGACTTCAGTGGGCAAATGCTAACCTTCGATGGCCACTGGCACGCTGGAGAACTGTGCTCTTCACAGATTAATCCCGGTTTCAACTGTACCGGGCAGATGGCAGACAACGTGTATGGCATTGTGTGGGCAAGCGGTTTGCTGATGTCAACGTTGTGAACAGAGTGCGCCATGGTGGCGGTTGGGTTATGGTATGGGCAGGCATAAGCTACCGACAACGAACACAATTGCATTTTATCGATGGCAATTTGAATGCACAGAAATACCGTGACGAGATCCTGAGGCCCATTGTCATGCCATTCCTCCACCGCCATCACCTCATGTTTCAGCATGATAATGCTGAACGTCTAGGAGCAACAGCGGCTCAGCCGCAAAGTGGTAGGCCACACAAGCTCACAGAACGGGACTGCCAAGTGCTGAAGCGCGTAACACGTACAAATCCTCTGTCCTCGGTTGCAGCACTCACTACCGAGTTCCAAACTGCCTCTGGAAGCAACGTCAGCACAATAGCTGTTAGTCGGGAGATTCATGAAATGGGTTTTCATGGCCGAGCAGCCGCACACAAGCCTAAGATCACCATGCGCAATGACAACCGTCAGCTGGATTGGTGTAAAGCTTGCCGCCATTAGACTCTGGAGCAGTGGAGACGCGTTCTCTGGAGTGATGAATCATGCTTCACCATCTGGCAATCCGACGGACGAATCAGGGTTTGGTAGATGCCAGGAGCACGCTACCTGCCCCTATGCATAGTGCCATCTGTAAAGTTTGGTGGAGGAGGATTAATGGCCTGGGGCTGTTTTTCATGGTTCGGGCTAGGCCCCTTAGTTCCAGTGAAGGGAAATCTTAATGCTACAGCATACAATGACATTCTAGACGATTCTGTTCTTCCAACTTTGTGGCAACAGTTTGGGGAAGGCCCTTTCCTGTTTCAGCGTGACAATGCCCCCATGCACAAAGTGAGGTCCATACAGAAATGGTTTGTCAAGATCGGTGTGGAAGAACTTGACTGGCCTGCACAGAGCCCTGACCTCAACCCCATTGAACACCTTTGGGATGAATTGGAACGCAGACTGCGAGCCAGGCCTAGTCGGCCAACATCAGTGCCCAACCTCACTAATGCTCTTGTGGCTGAATGGAAGCAAGTCCCCGCAGCAATGTTCCAACATCTAGTGGAAAGCCTTCCCAGAGGAGTGGAGGCTGTTATAGCAGCAAAGGGAGGACACACTCCATATTAATACCAATTTTTTTGGAATGAGATGTTTGACGAGCAGGTGTCCACATACTTTTGGTCATGTAGTGTATCTGTGACCAACAGATGCATATCTGTATTCCCAGTCGTGAAATTCATAGATTAGGGCCTAATAAATGTATTTCAATTGACTGATTTCCTTATATGAACTGTAACAGAGTAAAATCGTTGAAATTGTTGCGTTATATATTTTGGTTCAGTGTAGTATATTTATTTTACAAAAGTAATGAAGTGAAGATATCATATTTTGAAGTGCAAAAATAAAATTTGACATCAAACCTACATGTATACTATTCATACAACCAGAGGAGCATGTCAGTCTGAGCTCTGTCTTTCAGCCTCTAGAGACTCCATGCTATGCTGTACTGTACTGTGCTCTACTGTGCTGTGTGTTCATGCATTGCCACACAACACTGCATTGTGTTGTACATCTCATTCAGTGCTGTGCCATACTCCGCTGTGCATTGCCGTATTGTGCTGTGATGTACTGTGCTGTTCCTCACTACCAAGGTGTACTGTACTGTACCATGCTGTTACTGTGCATGCTGTGTCTTGTGATGTGTGCCTATAAGTGTGCACTCTTTGTTTCCATTGCCGTCACGCCTGCACCCCTCCTCCCAACCCACCCCCTCAGGAGGAGCATACTAACCCCCTGGACCAGCAGCTCACTGTGAGTACACATCATTCCACAATCCTTCACTCCATCCCCTCAGCCCCCCTTCCTGATCCATAGAGAACTGTGGACTGCCACCGTCATCGTCCAATCAACTTAGATAAAGTCAGCCGTGAAGAATACATTATGCAATCCTTTCATAGTCACTCTGGATCCCCCTAGTTGTAGAAGCAGCATTCTGCACTCTGAGACATGTCTCACTGCTGTAAGGGGGAGATATGTTTCTGATGATGTGACCCCACCCAAAAATGGAAATGTAACAGTTATGAACCCCTTTCAGGGTTGTGTGATATGGCTGTAAGCCTTTCCTCAAATTAGATATTGTTGTCTGGTAGTAAGCTTATTGGCTAACTATTTCCATACCAGGCCTCGCTTTTGAGTCTCACTGTATTTGTCTATCTTCCTCTCAGGAGATGGCGAGCACCCTGGCACAGAAACACCTACGATCCATCATCCTCAATGTGAGTGTCAGGGAAAGCCTGAGTGTACTTGTCTTGGATGGCACAAACCAGAGCCAAAACTAACCAGCCCTTCATAATAACACAATGCTTTCTAAACAGCCCTTCATAATAACGTGACGCTTTCTAAACAGCCCTTCATAATAACGAGATGCTTTCTAAACAGCCCTTCATAATAATGTGGTGCTTTCTAAATAGCCCTTCATAATAACGTGATGCTTTCTAAACAGCCCTTCATAATAACGTGATGCCTGACTCTCACAACGTGATGCTTTCTAAACAGCCCTTCATAATAACACGATGCTTTCTAAACAGCCCTTCTTAATAACACAATGCTTTCTAAACAGCCCTTCATAATAACACGATGCTTTAGAAAGCGTCACTCTATTATGAAGGGCTGTTTAGAAAGCATAATGTTATTATGAAGGGCTGGTTAGAAAGCATCACGTTATTATGAAGGTCTGTTTAGGAAGCATCACGATATTATGAAGGGTTGTTATAAAGCATCACGTTATTATGAAGGGCTTGTTGCATCACATTATTATGACTTTTTTTTTTAGAAAGCATCATATTATTATAAAGGAATGTTTTGAAAGCATCACGTTATTATGAAGGGCTGTTTAGAAAGCATCACATTATTATGAAGGGCTATTTAGAAAGCACCACGTTATTATGAAGGGCTGTTTAGAAAGCATCTCGTTATTATGAAGGGCTGTTTAGAAAGCACCACATTATTATGAAGGTCTGTTTTGAAAGCATCATGTTATTATGAAGGGCTATTTACAAAGCATCACGTTATTATGCAGGGCTGTTAGAAAGCATCACCTTATTATGAAGGGCTATTTAGAAAGCATCACGTGATGCTTTCTAAATAGCCCTTCATAATAACGTGATGCTTTCTAAACAGCCCTTCATAATAACGTGATGCTTTCTTAACATTACAGATCCAGAACTCCTAATATATGTGTCATCTTTCACAGCACGTTATCCGAGGCAACCGACCAATCAAAGCTGAGATGGCACACCAGCTGTACGTGCTGCAGGTGCTGACCTTTAACCTTCTGGAAGAACGCATGATGACCAAGATGGATCCCAGTGACCAGGTAAAATGACCAGAAACTAACAAAAGCGGTCTTTTCTTTTTTTGCATTCCCTGAATCTTTTAGCTGAACCCTTTTGGCCATATTCATACTGTTTGATGTTTTTATGTTCTGCCCTCATCCATCTCCAGGCCCAGAGGGACATTATTTTTGAGCTGCGCAGGATTGCGTTTGACGGGGAGAATGACCCTAGTGGCACAGAGAAGAGAAAGGCCATGTACACCAAGGACTACAAGATGCTGGGCTTCACTGTGAGTCCAGCTAGTGGGTTGTTTTCATCTGTATAGCTCTCTAGAGGGGTTGTTTGAGTGTGTGTGGATGTATTAAAGTGGTTGTTTGGTGTCATAAAGGGATTGTTTGGTTCTGTAGAGGGGTTGGTAGAGCTGCTGCTCTCTAGAGGAGTTGTTATGGGTCTGTCTGTGTCATTGACGCTCATGTCTGTTGTCTCTCCAGAACCATGTGAACCCTGCCATGGACTTCACTCAGACCCCTCCAGGCATGCTGGCCCTGGACAACATGCTCTACCTGGCCAAGCTGCACCAGGACACCTACATCAGGGTGAGTCTGTAAGTGCGGCCCAAATGGTACCCTATTCCCTATATAGTGCACTACTTTTTTACCTATAGTGCACTATATAGGGAATAGCTTGCCATTTTAGTTGTCTGTGAAAGAAATCTGAAAACAAATATTTGAAGATTTCAAATGGTAGAACTTCAGTTTTCCCGAGTGTGACATATATATATAATGTGTGGTGTGTTTCTCACATCAGATTGTTCTGGAGAACAGCAGCCGCGAGGACAAACACGAGTGTCCCTTCGGACGCTGTGCCATCGAGCTCACCCGTATGCTATGTGAGATACTGCAAGTGGGAGAATTGCGTGAGTACAATGCTCCCACTTCTCACACCCTCACACATGGACTCATCACAACACATCACAGATGGCTTTACGGCTGATGTGGCATTCAAGCTAGCCTCAATCTGTTTGGAGCTTTCCAAGCTAATCAGAATGGCCAATCTCATCAGTTCTATTGTACATGTATCGTCAGAGGGATAACTGATTCATTCTTTTTCATGACAACCACGTGTTATAATAAGCATCCACTGTGTGTGTTCCCTTTCTCCAGCCAACGAGGGCTGCAACGACTACCACCCCATGTTCTTTACTCACGACCGGGCGTGGGAGGAGTTCTTCTGCGTCTGCATCCAACTGCTCAACAAGACCTGGAAGGAGATGAGGGCCACGGCCGAGGACTTCAACAAGGTCAGAGTTCAACCACCTAGAGACCTTTGACCACCGCAGAATCTCTGAACCTCATAGGCTGAGTCACGATTCTTCACCCTTGTCCGGAAGTGTGCACTTGCACACTTTCTCGTATGGATTTTACAATGTGGAAACTCCCTCCAGCCAATGCTTACACCAATCCTATGCTTTTAAAGTGCACACTACTGGAAAATTGTGGAATATTGGATGTAGCCATTGGCTCCAATGCGTGGTTGACTGTGGTTGGTAATCCATTGTGTTGCTAACCCTTGGTTGGTCAGGTGATGCAGGTGGTTCGGGAGCAGATCACCCGGGCTCTGGCTATGAAGCCCTCGTCCCTGGACCAGCTAAAAGGGAAACTACGAGGCCTCAGCTACTCTGAGATCCTGCGTCTGCGCCAGTCAGAGAGGATGAGCCAGGACGACTTCCAGTCACCACCCATCATGTCAGTCACACATCCATGTTAACTCTTAGACTTTGTCCATTAGATTAGTCTGCCTCTGTGTTTGGCTTCTTAACCCCTCATGTCATTATTTTAGCCTTGCCTCAGTCTTGTCTTAGTTGCTGTTCAATACTTAGAGACCTACGTGTGTGTGTGTGTGTGTGTGTGTGTGTGTGTGTGTGTGTGTTTGTTTGTTGCAGTGAACTGCGTGAAAGGATCCAGCCTGAGATACTGGAGCTGATCAAGCAACAGCGACTCAACCGCCTGTGTGAGGGAAGCTGCTTCCGCAAGCTTGGCAACCGCCGCAGACAAGGTGGGAACCCTACACGCACACATACACAATAACAAATATGGCAGCATTTACCTGATGTTTTAATAAAAATATTTTCTTGCTGTTGATTTACTTCAGAGGACTGATCACTACCTTTGTCTTTATTCCTAACTTTGTCCTTTGTTTTGTCCTCCTCAGAGAAGTTCTGGTTCTGCCGCCTGTCTCTGAACCACAAGGTGCTGCACTATGGAGATCTGGACGAGTCTCCCCAGGGGGAAGTGCCTTTTGAGCTGCTCACCGACAAGAGTGAGTCTCCTGGCTACAACACTAAGTGTCTCCCACTCACTCTCTACAGCGATGGGCTCTGTGACCTGTGCAATCATGAGATTTGAGTGAGGTTGTCCATCTAAAAGCTCATCAGGTGAAGTCTCAAAGCACATGGAAAGGCTTCAGTTTTACTGGGTTTTTTTTAGGCATAGGCCACACCTCATGTTGTTCTCAGTCTAGCTTTGAGCTGATGTTGCACAGATATGGATGGTAAACAACCAAGTCTTAAAACGGACTGATCCACATCACGCCTAGATCAGTGGAACTGTGCAGTGGCTGACCTAGATACATGCCTGTTTCATCTCTTTTTAATTTCCTGCTCTTTCTAATCTTCCCCTGCAGTCCCCGTGTCTGATATCAAGTCAGTGGTGACGGGGAAGGACTGTCCCCACATGAAGGAGAAGAGTGCACTGAAACAAAACAAGGTACTGTACTGGAGCCTACCAGCAGAGGGCATGCCTTTAACTGATATGTAACTACTAGCCCTTCATCTTATTCATCTCAATGTTTATGGATGCGTCCCAAATGGCAACTTGTTCCCTTTATAGTGCACTACTTTTGACCAGGGCCCATCCATGGAATATCTAGTCATTCTAGTGCAGGGGTGTCAAACTCATTTTAGCTCAGGGGCCACATGGAGGAAAATCTATTCCCAAGTGGGCCGGACCGGTAAAATCATGGTATATATAACTTAAAAACAACAACTTCAGATTGTTTTCTTTGTTTTAATACTATCAACATAAAACATAAAGCTGGAGCCTGAGGACAGTGTGTCCAAAATAGTACAAGCACAACATCACTATTAATCATAAAACACCTCAAGCTATTTGAAATTCTGAGGACAAACAACACACAAACACACAATGCCTCAGTGATTCACAGAAGTATATCACAGATCACAGAACTATATCAGGGTGTCTCATGCAGCACTTTAAGTGGGGTTGCATAGTTTATTTGACTCCTGATACCTGGCATCTTTTAGCTTTCACCAGCGCATCAATATCAGGCGTCACATCCTGAGTGGCAGCCAACTTCAGGATGTGATTCAAGTGCTTGTGCGTGAGCCTTGAGCGCAGCTTTGTTTTATTTATGCTCATTACAGAGAACTTGCTCACAAAGATATGTGGTTCCAAACATGCACAACAGTTTTGCAGCGAGGGCTGTCAAGTTGGGGTAACCTGGCAAGAGATTCTGATAAAATGTGTCCAAGCCAGCTGCGACAAATTTGCCCTTCAAATCCGAGTCACACTGCAAGTATATTATTTCAAGTTGGATGCTGACGGGCAGATCAGAGGGATTCACGGTTAATGGCGAACAAAAAACGTTGAAGTCTTTCTCCAGTTCACCAAAAATCTGAAAGCGTTGCTCAAACTCCCTTAACAGTCCCGTTATTTTATCTTTGAACCGCTTCATGTCTGCCACATGTTGGGTCGCGCACACATTTTTCAGACAGGGGAAGTGAGCTGCATCACCACCGCGAGTTGCGTCTCCCACAATGACAGCTTCAACTTGAAAGAACGTATGCTGTCATAATACTGCGTGGCAACTTTGTTGCACCCTTGCAGCTGTTTGTTCAAGTTATTCAGGTGCTCTGTAACATCCACCATAAATGCAAGGTCCTGCATCCATTCTGCGGAATGAAATTCTAACACTGGTTTGCCCTTTTCTTCCATGAACTGTTCAATTTCTTCTCGTAAATCAAAGAAACGCCTCAGCACAGCACCTCGGCTTAACCATCTTACCTCAGTGTGGTATGGCAGGCCATAGATGTGGTCTTTCTCTCTGAGAAGGCTGTCAAACTGACGTTAATTCAGGCTTCTGGATCGGATGAAATTAACAGTTTGGATAATATAATAATAATAATATAATATAATAATATAATAATAATATAATAAAAATAATAACCACCTTCATGACGTTATCCATCTTTAATGACTTGCAACACAAAGCCTCCTGGTGCAAAATACAGTGAAAAGTCCAAAAATCACGTCCTCCATTTGCAGTTGGACTTTCTCTCTGAACTTTGTCACAACGCCTGCTTTTTTCCCGATCATTGAGGGCGCACCATCTGTAGCCAGGCTGACAGCGCGGGACCAGTCCACTCCGACCCTGTCCAGCGCGCTGACGAGTGCAGTGAAAATATCAGCTGCTGTCGTTGTATCTGTCATCGGCACCAACTCCACGAACTCCTCGGTGACGGTCAATGTGTCATCAACTCTACGGATGAAAATGGCCAGTTGTGCAACATCTGTAATGTCCGTGCTTTCATCAATTGCAACCGAAAACGCAATAAATTACTTTACTTTTTGCTTCAACTGGCTGTCCAAATCCACTGAAAGATCGGAAATCCTGTCTGCAACTGTGTTTCTTGTCAGGCTGATATTTGCAAAAGCCTGGTGCTTTTCAGGGCACACAATCTCCGCTGCCTTCATCATGCATTTTTTTACAAATTCACCCTCACTAAATGGTTTTGAAGCCACTGCGATTTCATTAGCAATGAGGTAGCTAGCTTTCACTGCAGCGTCACTGATGTCTCGGCTGTGAGTAAACACAGACTGCTGTTTCTTCAGATCCGCCAACAGTTCATTCACCTTCTCTCTTCTCCGCTGTCCTTGAAAGTTGTCATATTTGTCGGCATGAAGACTCACATAGTGGCGACGAAGGTTATATTCTTTCAGCACTGCAACATGCTGTGAACACACCAAACATACAGCTTTCCCATTCAATTCCGTGAATAAATAGGATGACCATTTTTCTTGGAACACTCTGCGTCCACTTTTCTCTTTTTTTGACAGAGACATATTGGGGCAATGAGGGTGCCAACGCACATAATGTTAAAAGTAGAAGCCGTAATAAATATCGCGGGCAAAACAAAGTAGCTCATCCGGACTGGCTGCACTTGCTTGACCTATTTGCTCTGCCCCGGTATAAACAGTTTGCTTGCTTAACACAATTGCTATTGCGCCATCCAGTGGACACAATTGGAACAGCAGTTTCTTTTATTGAAAAATTGCAGCTCATTTTTATACTTTACAAAATCATCTCGCGGGCCGGATTAAACCCGTTTGCGGGCCTGATCCGGCCCGCGGGCCGGACGTTTGACACCCCTGTTCTAGTGCATGCAGTTCATATTAGAGTTGTGGACATGAGATGTGATCTCTGTTCTGTGTGTAGGAGGTGTTGGAGCTGGCCTTCTCCATCCTGTACGATCCTGATGAGAACCTCAACTTTGTGGCTCCCAACAAATATGAGGTAAGCAACCCGTTTAACCCCAGAATAAATACAACTCTGAAGACATGTATATGAGTGTGTGTTGCAAATGTACTGTATGTTATCTGACCTGTGCTCTCTGTCTGCTTTGTGTGTCTGTGTGTGCCTGTCTGCCTGCTTGTGCATGGAGCAGTACTGTATCTGGACTGATGGGCTGTGTGCGTTGTTGGGCCGAGAGATGGGCAGTGACCTCACCCGCAGCGACCTGGACACACTCATCTCCATGGAGATGAAGCTCCGCCTCCTGGACCTGGAGAACATCACCATACCCGAAGCCCCTCCCCCCGTGCCAAAGGAGCCCAGCACTTACAACTTCACCTACAACTATGGCTGAGAAGTGTGTGTGTGTGTGTGTGGAAGGCCTGTTTTGTGTTTACATACGCATGAGTGAGAGAGAGAGGGAGAGACTGTAGGTGTGTGTGGGGCATTATTGCGTTTGTGTGTAGTAAGACAAGGAAACCACACACATCCCCTAGCCACTACATCCTGAACTGTAGACGTCATTTATCTAATGCTCTGAAATCCAACTGTCCACAAATAATCCAGGCAGGGTACTACCATTAAGTGTACCATCATATTTAAATCACTATTATGATATGAGCTTGATACGAACCTTAATATTTTGTTTCGTAACACATCACTTCATGGCCTTATCAACTGTGTGTTTTGAACAGTTACAGCTGAGCCCCACTATTGCATCATGCATAACAACAGAACCAGATCTGTTTGAACCAGACCTGGGTTCAAATACTATTTCAAATATCTCAATTACTTTCATATACATTTCCAAGTAAATATTCAGATATTTTTTATTTGAAAAGACAAGTAGTTGAATATTGGAATCTATTTGGAAATACACTTGGAATGTATTGGCATGTATTTGACTAAACTAAAATGCACTGACTTAAATACACTCCCATGCATTTAACCCAGGTATTTGAAAATAGTATTTGAAATAAGTATTTGAAAATACTCTCAAATAGTAGGCTTCCAATAGAAGTAGTTGATTCAGGCCAAATTATTTGAAAATACTCAAACACAAGTATATAAATAGAAAGTAATACACATGCATTTGAACCCAGGTCTGGTTTGAACTGATACTTCATGGGCCAGGGTATTTTCCAAGGTGTTGTTTTCAAGTCACTCTCCATGTCTGCTCATCTTCTAATTCAGTACTAATCTATATTATTGATGTTTGTTATGCAGAATATAATTATATTTTTGTAAATGATTGTGAACTCAGTCTCAGCAGTGAAGAGAAGGAACACAAACTTTCTAGCAACCTACTAATTTGACTTCAGAGACATGGTTTAGGGCACAAAATATTGAGAAATACTAATAAGCTAGGTATCAAACTCAGATCAAGCAGTAAGCCATTTGTAGGCTTGTCACATGTTTTTCTTCTATAATTATTCTACTTTGTACAGTCAAACACAGTTGCCAAATAGTGATCTGCATGTGGAGACATTTAACACTAAACAAATGGAGCTTTCACCATGCAAGCACTCTGAAGTCATCCGTCATATTGCCCAAATGTCTCTAACATGAATCCTCAGTGATCAAGATGTTCAATATCGGATAATATGTTTTTGTTGTATCTTACACAGCTAATGAAAGTAACAAGAAATGTGCTCAGTAAATGCTATTGGAGTTTGGTTGCGCTGTACGTAAATGAATAGGATTCAGTGGTCTTGTATTGGAAGTTATTTCAACAAAAGTGTTTCTGTTCTGAGTCTTTCTTTTGGAAAAGGGTTCTGGGTCTTGATATTTTATGTCCCATTGTTCATAGTACACAATCGGAAAGGGATGTTTTGTCAGAGACATCACTGTCAAAAGCTTGTATCTGCTTAGATAATTCTACAAAATTCCACATTTCTAATGGACACCAACAAGAAGGAGACTTTTGAAGAAGCTTTAGCATCTGGTACTCTTTTACATGACTTGCTAAACCATGACTGTGTTCAGGCTAGTGCTGGTACTGAATGACTTGTTTGTCATGAAATAACTTTACATTTAAATACGGTATTCATATATAAGTCATTGTATGTATATATTGTGTTGCCTTATTAAAAAAATGTATTTTGTTTTGTGTGAATAAATACAAAGCTAAACTGGTATGGTATTTTGTCCTGGAAAATAAGGTTTTTAAATTGTCTTTAGCTTTTCACAGGTGTTTACAGTATATCTGCATGTATCCACGTTTATTGACTCTACATTGTATTGGAGAGTCAGTCATCTACTACAGGATCGACAAAACAAAACTGTAGTCAACGTTGTACAGTATAATTCCTAATTTCATCACAGTTTTCTTTGTAAAGAATTCAAAATGTACCAATACATTTCAATTAACTAATTTAATCTTCTCAAAAGACAGGTTATAGTACAGCAAAAAAGATCCAATACATCCAAGGCAAGCTGGACATGCCCACAATGTTTTCAAAAGCAGTTTGACACAACTTGGTGTTAATAACAGTACACCACATCAAGCTCCATTTAAAGTGCAACTCTCCTGGTGTTGAAGGTCCCATCCAGTGAGGGGAAAAAAGTATTTGATCCCCTGCTGATTTTGTACGTTTGCTCACTGACAAAGAAAGGATCAGTCTATAATTTGAATGGTAGGTTTATTTGAACAGTGAGAGACAGAATAACAACAAAATAATCCAGAAAAACGCATGTCAAAAATGTTATAAATTGATTTGCATTTTAATGAGGGAAATAAGTATTTGACCCCCTCTCAATCAGAAAGATTTCTGGCTCCCAGGTGTCTTTTATACAGGTAACAAACTGAGATTAGGAGCACACTCTTAAAGGGAGTGCTCCTAATCTCAGTTTGTTACCTGTATAAAAGACACCTGTCCACAGAAGCAATCAATCAATCAGATTCCAAACTCTCCACCATGGCCAAGACCAAAGAGCTCTCCAAGGATGTCAGGGACATGATTGTAGACCTACAAGACCATCGCCAAGCAGCTTGGTGAGAAGGTGACAACAGTTGGTGCAATTATTCACAAATGGAAGAAACACAAAATAACTGTCAATCTCCCTCGGCCTGGGGCTCCATGCAAGATCTCACCTCGTGGAGTTGCAATGATCATGAGAACGATGAGGAATCAGCCCAGAACTACACGGGAGGATCTTGTCAATGATCTCAAGGCAGCTGGGACCATAGTCACCAAGAAAACAATTGGTAACACACTACGCTGTGAAGGACTGAAATCCTGCAGCGCCCGCAAGGTCCCCCTGCTCAAGAAAGCACATATACAGGCCCGTCTGAAGTTTGCCAATGAACATCTGAATGATTCAGAGGAGAACTGGGTGAAAGTGTTGTGGTCAGATGAGACCAAAATCTAGCTCTTTGGCATCAACTCAACTCGCCGTGTTTGGAGGAGGAGGAATGCTGCCTATGACCCCAAGAACACCATCCCCACCGTCAAACATGGAGGTGGAAACATTATGCTTTGGGGGTGTTTTTCTGCTAAGGGGACAGGACAACTTCACCGCATCAAAGGGACGATGGACGGGGCCATGTACCGTCACATCTTGGGTGAGAACCTCCTTCCCTCAGCCAGGGCATTGAAAATGGGTCGTATAGATGGGTATTCCAGCATGACAATGACCCAAAACACACGGCCAAGGCAACAAAGGAGTGGCTCATGAAGCACATTAAGGTCCTGGAGTGGCCTAGCCAGTCTCCAGACCTTAATCCCATAAAAAATCTGTGGAGGGAGCTGAAGGTTCGAGTTGCCAAACGTCAGCCTCGAAACCTTAATGACTTGGAGAAGATCTGCAAAGAGGAGTGGAACAAAATCCCTCCTGAGATGTGTGCAAACCTGGTGGCCAACTACAAGAAACGTCTGACCTCTGTGATTGCCAACAATGGTTTTGCCACCAAGTACTAAGTCATGTTTTGCAAAGGGGTCAAATACTTATTTCCCTCATTAAAATGCAAATGAATTTATAAAATTTTTGACATGCGTTTTTCTGGATTATTTTGTTGTTATTCTGTCTCTCACTGTTCAAATAAACCTACCATTAAAATTATAGACGGATCATGTCTTTGTCAGTGGGAAAACGTACAAAATCAGCAGGGGATCAAATACTTTTTTCCCCTCACTGTATGTAGTCCTTTTCAAAATGTGTGATTTTGATGATCGCTTTCAGCAGCAGCACATCTACATCTTAATTTACATTTCCCTCCTTATCGCAGTCCTTTACGGGAAGGGTGCAGTTCATTGGGATGCCCAGCTGATTACTGCATTCCATCTAGAGAAAGATGATTGAATCAAACAGAAATGTGTTGCTTCTCTATGTAACGGATTTAGCTTCGTAACCTCATTCCCCATCTTGAAATGTGACATTACAGATTATATTTGTCGGCCAATAAATACTGGCATAACTGGCACATTATGGTACTTTTAAAGGAACTTCAACAGTGTTGAAAGTGTTAGATTCTCTTACTTGTAAAGATCTTTTTCAGGTTGCCATCCACCATAGTCATTACAACAACCTGAGGGATATCTGGCATGGGTTGAAGTACAGACATTTTAGGCAGCTAACAACAAACGTTCCCACAACTTTAGAGAACGTTCCCTTAAGAGTCTCATTAGGTAATTAACTAACGTTTTCATAGGTATGTTCCCTGATGTGCATGGAATGTTTCCAAGACCATTCCCTTAATGTCAAATGTCAAAATGTACCCAGAACGTGGTTACCATGTTCCTATAATTTAAGATATGAATGTTCTAGACATATTTCATGGGAACGTTGCAAGAACATTGTGTTCAGGAGAACATTCCATCAACGTCCCCCTAACCACTGTCCTAATAAGTGATATCTCTAGGGCATGTGCTTATTGGGCCAGTAGTTAGGCTCTGTCCTGTCCAGAAGAAACCCTAACCCCTCCTCCCTAGGCACTTGTGTAGATCTGAAACAAATCAAATCAAATTGTCACATGCACCGAATATAACACCTTACCGTGAAATGCTTACTTACAAGTCCTTAACCAACAATGCAGTTTTAAGAAAAATAAGAGATAAGAAAAATTACTAAATAAACTAAAGTAAAAAATAAAAGAGCAACAATAAAATAACAATAACGAGGCTATATACAACGGGTACCGGTACTGAGTCAATGTGCAGGGGTACAGGTTAGTCGAGGTAATATGCACATGTAGGCAGGGGTAAAGTGACAATGCATAGATAATAAACAGCGAGTAGCAAATCAAATCAAATCAAATTTTATTGGTCACATGCGCCGAATACAACAGGTGCAGACATTACAGTGAAATGCTTACTTACAGCCCTTAACCAACAGTGCATTTATTTTAAACAAAAAAGTAAGAATAAAACAACAACAAAAAAGTGTTGAGAAAAAAAGAGCAGAAGTAAAAATAAAGTGACAGTAGGGAGGCTATATATACAATAGAATAAAGTGACAGTAGGGAGGCTATATATACAGGGGGGTACCGTTGCATAGTCAATGTGCGGGGGCACCGGCTAGTTGAGGTAATATGTACATGTGGGTAGAGTTAAAGTGACTATGCATAAATACTTAACAGAGTAGCAGCAGCGTAAAAGTATGGGGTGGGGGGCAGTGCAAATAGTCCGGGTAGCCATGATTAGCTGTTCAGGAGTCTTATGGCTTGGGGGTAGAAGCTGTTGAGAAGTCTTTTGGACCTAGACTTGGCACTCCGGTACCGCTTGCCGTGCGGTAGCAGAGAGAACAGTCTATGACTAGGGTGACTGGAGTCTTTGACAATTTTGAGGGCCTTCCTCTGACACCGCCTGGTATAGAGGTCCTGGATGGCAGGGAGCTTTGCCCCTGTGATGTACTGGGCCGTACGCACTACCCTCTGTAGTGCCTTGCGGTCAGAGGCCAAGCAGTTGCCATACCAGGCGGTGATGCAACCAGTCAGGATGCTCTCGATGGTGCAGCTGTAGAATTTTTTGAGGATCTGAGGACCCATGCCAAATCTTTTTAGTCTCCTGAGGGGGAATAGCAGCAGCGTGGTCAATGCAAATAGTCCGGGTAGCCATTTAATTAGCTGTTCAGCAGTCTTATGGCTTGGGGTAGAACCTGTTAAGAAGCCTTTTGGACCTAGACTTGCCGCTCCGGTATCGCTTGCCGTGAGGTAGCAGAGAGAACAGTCTATGACTAAGGTGGCTGGAGTCCTTGGCAATTTTTAGGGCCTTCCTCTGACACCTGTCCTGTCCTGGATGGCAGGAAGCTTGGCCCCAGTGATGTACTGGGCTGTACGCACTACCCTCTGTAGCACCTTACGGTCGGATACCAAGCAGTTGCCATACCAGGCGGTGATGCAACCAGTCAGGATGCGTTTGGACCATGATAGTTTGTTGGTGATGTGGACACCAAGGAACTTGAAGCTCTCAACCTGCTCCACTACAGCCCCGTTGATGAGAATGGGGGCGTGCTCGGCCCTCCTTTTCCTGTAGTCCACGATCATCTCCTTTGTCTTGATCTTGATGATGAGTGAGGGAGAGGTTGTTGTCCTGGTGTAACAGGGTTATATTGGTGATTCCCCTTGCCACTGTATTGTTAAGCCAACGGGTTTTTGGTTTTGTCTTGCCTTCACCTACTCAACATGGCATCTTATTGGCTGGTTGGCCTAGCTTGCTTACGAGGGAGGATGCTTCAGTTAGAATCGTCCCAGTGAACAAGCACCAAACCAGAGGTAAGTTGTTGGTTGCAAAGCACTGTACTTCAAAAGTGATTTTTATACTCCCAAGTGATTATGTAAATGTATAATTTATATCAATTTGTTTGTAAATGTTATTTGAACATCACACATAAGATGCAGTGTTTTTTGGTGAATATTTGTTGTGCATTTTGTTGTAGAGAATTCCAGCTAATACTAGCTAGCAACTTACTGTGGGGGGTTTGTATTTCTGGTGGGGGGTTTGTATATGTTGTACAGTGCGTGAGTGCAGAGTTGGATGGTGAGCCGTGCATTGCATGACGTGCAATTTTGTGCTGTTCCTATCAGGTACATTGTTAAAGATATTATATTGTAATTGTATTATTTTGGTAACTACAGTCCCAGTGAAAAAGCACCAAACCAGCGTGCGTGAGTGCAGAGTTGGATGGTGAGCCGTGCATTGCATGACGTGCAATTTTGTGCTGTTCCTATCAGAATAAAGCTCCATGACTGGTGTTACAAGATGGAGTTCGTGTTGATGATTGATTGTACACAACGCAAGAAGAGTACTGTTACAGTGGTGCCATGACCGTTCTTCTGGATCGGATCATCCTTCGCTGGATTTCCATCTCAGAACTTCGCCGTGGTTGCCGTTGAAGAATCAGATAAGACGTTGCTGGTGCAGTTTATGGCAATATCGCATTTCGCCACAAGAGGGCGCTACTGCAACGTTTTACTATCGAAATGGATGATTTCTCTGGTTGAGACTTTCTCTTCACTGATAAACGATATAACTTGTGTGTTACTTGTTTATTTGCAATTCTAACGTATATCTGATATAAGTAGGGTGAGTTTTACCAGTGTACTAGTTATAGGTTCGATTTTGCAGATTGGTCATTCCATTGGGGAGAACGTTACCTCCTGTTTGGAGTCAAAGGCAATTGTTGGACATGTTGGTGACAATGTTATGGGAAATGCATGCAGCTCTAGGGGTATGGATGTGTCAGGCCTGAACCTGGTATTGAAGTCTGATATCAGGGAACCGGTGTACTTTCGGGGGGATGGCTCTGAAAAGTGCACAGTGCATGAGTGGGAGGATATGGTCATGGTTTACATGCGTACGAGGGGCGTATCTGTGATGGACCAAGCAGATGAGGTTATGGGTAGGCTTATGGGAAGGGCCCGTGATGTTGTTAAAGTGGGCATACGCAGCAATCCCTCCGTTGATTTATCCAAAGGCCCGAGTCCCATCTTTGACATACTGAAACAACATTTTAGTGACACTGCTTTTTCAAGCATGCCCCTCGCTGACTTTTATGCCACATTACCTCTGACTGATGAACAACCATTCGACTATTGGCTCAGACTTAACAGGGCTATGGAGGTTGCTGAAGATTGTCTAAAGAGACAGAAAAAAAGTGTTGAAGACCCATCTCATGAGCTCACGGTCATGTTCATCAGACATTGCCCTAACGCCAAACTGTCGCTTATCTTTAAGTGCAAACCATTACAACAGTGGACTGCTGCAGATGTTCATGAGAGGTTGGATGAATACAGAAGGGAGCAGAGGTACTCTCACTTATCTAAGGTGACCCCAGCCATTGCAACAATGAAGCAGGAAGTTGGTGCTGTCATGCAAATCACCATGCCTGCTGTGAGGCCCCACATGGAAGTACCTAATGCGTTGCCTTCTCCAGCCCAGACTATTCAGGGCTCAGCTGAGCCGATGGAACGTATCCTTGCAATGCTGGAGCGTGTGCTGGAGCAGAGGCCACAACAGTCTGACCGTAAGTTCCAAAAAGAGAATAGGAGCAAATTGAAGTCTAATGGGCCATGTAATGTGTGCGGGGATGCTGGACATGATACTTACTTTCACTGCAGGGCCAATCACCTCTGCTTTCTTTGTCATGTAGCTGGCCACGCACACGCTCTCAGTGCCCCAAGGCCACAGCTCCCGGGAAACTAGTAGGCCTGCATGTAGAAGGGCCTTTTGTAGAGTCCCCATCGGTGAGAGCTGTTGATTTGGAGTCTGTATATAAAAGTGTTTGTGACGAAATGGAGACTGAGAAGAGTATCATAATGCTGAACACACAGAGACTTTCCCCATATGATGATTTATTCTATGCCAAGGTGTTAATAGGAGGAGAAGTAGAAGTGAGAGCTATGCTTGACAGTGGGTCCATGGCTTGTACCTTGAGCTCTAGGGTCTTACCTGAACTGTTGCATGCAGGAGTGTTGAAAAGTCCATCATTGAGTCCTACAGAGGTAGTCTTGGTTGGTTGTGGTGGGTTGAAGACGAGGCCTTCGGGAGTATGTGAGCTGGAGGTGTACGGCTGTAGAGTTGCCGTGCCTACACTGGTGGTTGAAGGCCAGAGTGATGACCTCATCTTGGGCAGCAATCTCCTAAAGCACTTGATTTGCCACCTGAAGACTAATGGAGATCTCTGGAAGAGGCTTTATACTCCTGTGTGTGATGGGGGTGAGGAGAGCAAGCGAATCAACATGATGGCTAATGTGGAGAGATGGAGAGACAGTGAAGTACCTGACAAAGTTGGAACTGTGAGACTAAAAGGGGCTGTGACTCTAGAGCCTATGCAGGAGCACTTAGTCTGGGGCAGACTACGAAACACTCAGAATCTATCAGCGGGCAGTGCTGTTCTCATTGAGCCCAGCAGTTCAAGGTCAACACCAAGGTCAATCCTGGTAGGGAGGACAGTAGCTCTATTGCGGGGGGATGGGTGGCTCCCTGTTAGAGTGATAAACCCTTCTCAGAAGACAGTGACATTGAGACGAAATGCCACTCTAGCCGATGTCTTTCCTTGCATGGCTCTAGAGGACTTTGACTGTTCGTGTGTGAATGATGATTCATCAGCAGCTTTTCAGCAGCAAGTGCAGAGACCGGCTGATATACTCACTGACTGCCAAGATGACTTGACACTGACTGATGACGGTTCCAGACAATTTCACGATACTGACGGACCTGACAGTTCAAGCAGTCCTGAGGTCTTACGTGACTTAGGTTTGACTGATATTGATGTCGACTCCTGTCAAGTGTCTCCTGCTGGTAAGAAGAAACTCATCCAGCTCATAGCTGAGTACCAGTACATTTTTTCCAGGCACAAGTTGGATTGTGGAAAAGCTTCTGGATGTCTTCACCGCATTCAACTGAGTGATGAGAAACCCTTTCCGATGCCCTACCGACGCCTTTCACCAAATCATTATGAGAAGCTCAAGCAAGCATTGAATGAGATGGAAGAACGTGAAATCATAAGGAAGTCTAGTAGTGAGTTCTACTCTCCCCTTGTCCTTGTATGGAAGAAATCTGGAGACCTGAGACTGTACTGATTTTCGTTTGCTCAATGCTCGCACCATAAAGGATGCACACCCACTCCCTCACCAGGCTGATGCGCTGGCTGCTTTAGGTGGAAATGCCTTTTTCTCGACAATGGACCTTACCTCTGGCTACTACAATGTGTTAGTGCATGAGGATGACCGGCGATTCACAGCTTTTACGTCGCCATTTGGATTGTACGAATACAATCGTATGCCACAGGGGTTATGTAATAGTCCTGCAACCTTTATGAGGATGATGCTAAACATCTTTGGGGATCAGAACTTTCTTAGCCTGCTGTGTTACCTTGACGATGTCTTGGTCTATGCACCCACTGAAGATCTGGCTATACAGCGCCTGGAAATGGTTTTTGAGCGTCTCAAGGCTCACAACCTGAAGTTGGCGCCTAAAAAGTGTAACTTTCTGCAGAGGTCTGTGAAGTTTCTGGGACATATCATTAGTGCGGATGGTGTAGCTACAGACCCAGAGAAGGTGAGGGCCATTACAGGAATAACAGAAGCTGATCTGATGGCAGATGGCACTGACATTCCATCTCAGAAGAAATTGAGGTCATTCCTTGGGATGGTGGTGTATTATCAACAATTCATTGAAGGTTGCTCGACCATCGCAAAGCCTCTCTTTGGATTGACTACTGGACAAGGCTCCACGCTGGAAAAAGAAGTGACGCTCACTTGTCAGGAAGTTGACGGCTGCCGACTGGACAACAGAATGCAGACAGGCCTTATTCCAGCTAAAGCAAGCCTTACTGGAGCAGGTTTTGTTGGCCCACCCCAACTTCGACAAACCCTTTCTATTCTCGGTGGATGCGTCCAGCAACGGCTTAGGTGCTGTGCTGTCCCAGGTGCAGGGAGCTACAGCGAGCCCTATAGGCTTCGCGAGCAAGTCCCTCAGTTATGCGCAGTCGAGGTATCCTGCGCACCGGCTTGAGTTCTTTGCCATGAAATGGGCTATCTGTGACAAGTTCCACCACTGGCTACGGGGCCAGCAGTTCACGGTATGGACGGATAATAATCCCTTGACATACATTCTGACCAAAGCAAAGCTTGATGCTTGTGAACAGAGATGGGCCGCCAAGCTAGCACCGTACAAGTTTGACATCAAGTACATCCCTGGAAAAATAAATGTTGTTGCAGATGCTTTGAGCAGAGAGCCCTTCGTACGACCCAGTGCACTCCATCGCCTGACAATGGTCCCATACGAGACCTTACTAGCTGAAGCTAAAGCTGTGCGCACAGACAGAGTGCAAGATGTGTTTCGCTGGTCCAGCCACCCCTTTGACAAAGCCTCTGACTCCAACGAAGTGGTCATTAACTGTCAGGCTACTGTTGACCCCCCCATCTGGTGCTTTATCAAGACATGAAGTTGCAGCTGTTCTTCATTCACACAGGTGCTGGGTGGGTGAAGTGGGCTCACATGCACTACTGTTGCCACAGCTTCCACAGGCTGTTATGCCATCAGAGCAGACCGATGTCGATGTTCTGCCACACGACCTACTGATGAGTAAGCAGCGTGATGACAACGTGATCAGTAGAGTGATCTTCTTTGTGGAGAGGGGGAGAAGACCATCCCAGAGAGAGCGTGCCCATGAGTGTTGAGGTTTTGTGTCTTCTCAGAAGTTGGGACAAGTTGACCATGAAGATGGGTGTACTGTATCGTGTTTCGAAGAATGTGGTTACAAAGAGGAAGATGTATCTGTATGTGGTTCCAGCCTCCATGAAAGCAATGGTGTTGAAGGGTGTCCATGATGAAGCTGGCCACCAGGGCCAACAGAGAACAGTCTACCTGACAAGACAGAGGTTCTTCTGGCATGGCCTGGAGAGGGAGGTAAAAGCATATGTGAAGTGCTGCAGGAGATGCGTCGTGAGCAAGACTCCTGATCCGGAAGCTAGAGCTCCTCTTGAGAGCATAATAACAACTGAGCCTCTTGAACTAGTGTGCATAGACTTTTGGTCTGCAGAAGATTCTTCAAACAAGTCCTTGTATGTGCTCGTTGTTACTGACCACTTTACCAAATTGGCTCATGCCTTCTTGTGCCCGAACCAGTCTGCTAAGTCAGTAGCTCATCAGTTGTGGAACAACTATTTCTGTGTCTACGGGATGCCTCGCCGTATACACTCAGACCAGGGAGCCAACTTTGAGAGCGCTTTAATAGCCGAACTGTTGAGTGTTGCAGGTGTTCAGAAGTCTCACACCACGCCGTACCATCCGATGGGGAACGGGTCCTGTGAAAGGATGAATAGGACGTTGGGAAACATGATCCAGGCCCTGCCGACGAGAGCAAAGCACAGATGGCCTCAGGCGCTGAAGTCCCTCACGTTTGCGTACAATTGTACCATCCACGAGACCACAGGCTTTGCCCCTTTCTTGCTAATGTTTGGGAGGACGCCAAGACTGCCTGTTGACATAGTCTTTGGCTCTGTCATAGAGAACCCAGAAGTTGTCGACTTTGATCAATTCATTCAGTCTTTGAGGAGAGATTTGAAAGAAGCCATGAATACAGCACAGGCATCTGCAGCGAAGCAGTTGAAGAGGCACGCTGACCTTTATGACAGAAGAGTCAGAGGAGCACCAGTGGAGATTGGGGATCGAGTGTTGCTGGCTAACAAGGGGGAGCGAGGAAAGCGGAAGCTCGCTGACCGTTGGGAGGATACTGTCTACCTTGTCACTGGATTGAATGCTGACAGTCACACTTTTAAGATTCAGAACAGCTCCACTGGATAGGAGAAGACGGTACATCGCAACCTGATAATGCCAGTCAACTTTCTTCCTCTTCCCCATGCTGCTGTTGATGAGGGAACAGACATGTCTGGATTAACAGAGTCTGAGGACATGAATGACAGCTTTGTGGTCTCGGCTGCCATGGACACTGCAGTGGATGATGATGCTGAGTACAGAACAAGAGTGTGGGTGTCAGAGTTGCTTTCTGAAGGAATAGGTGACACAAGCCTGGAGGGTGATGTGCGATCCTTGGAAGCTCAGGATATTCCACCTTTGGATTCTGTGGAAGATATACTGCAGCTGGAAGGTCTGCCTCCATCAGAGAGTCTTCAAGAATCTGACCGAGACCGTAACAGTGTAGTGAGTGAGATAATTGACCAGTCTGCTTACGATATCTGTACTGACCTACCAAACTCGGACCATTCCTTACCTGATCAGTTACGCACTGACTGTGTTGACAGACCCACTATTGCAACAGTACACAACACTGTTACCCCTTATGCAGTTGAAGGTACTCGGGTCGTATTTAGGTCAAGGGCAGGAATAATATTTAAACCAGTGTCTAGACAGATTGAGATTATGAATCAGCAGAAAGTTAGCTCTTGAAGGTTAGTATGTGAATGGTATTGACATCTTTTATTTGTTCTGTTTTTACATCATTGTGACCATGATTAGAGGTTGCAGGATGGTAATGTGACGGATATGATAAAGTCTCTTATGGTTGTTTATTTTATTACTTGGATGTTTTAAAGTCACTGAGTGTTCTTAACATGTAACAGGCATGTTTACCTATGAGGGCTAAGGGGATTGATCAACCGCTTTTCACTCTAATTCTCAAGGAGAATAGTCTAATGATTGGAATATGTAGAGACTGTTTTAAAGCAGGGTCTGCATCCTCGATATACACAGCTTTACCTTTTAGTTTTCTATATTAGGTAGTGTAAAAATATCTATAATTTTTTTTTCTCTCTGAATTATTCTGTACATATGTTGAGTGTTTGCACAGTGCCGTTTTGTATTTTTCATTATTTTTCTTTGCAAGTGGAATTCAGTAGGGGGGAGTGTAACAGGGTTATATTGGTGATTCCCCTTGCCACTTTATTGTTAAGCCAATGGGTTTTTGGTTTTGTCTTGCCTTCTCCGGCATGCTCTCGCTGTAGTCTCTACTGCCAAACAACTGCCTCAAGGTGGTAGTTAGGGCAGTATAGTACCTCCGCTGATCAGAGCTGAGGTCTAGTGAGCCTGTAACACATGCCCCTCCAGGGCCAACTACATAGCCATTTCCAAAATAAATGGAAATGGCTTTGTAACCCCTTATTACAAAAATAAGGGGTTAAATGTGTCCAAAAAACAAAAATATTTCCTGAGCTTTCTTATAGCTCCTAGATATAGGACAGACATTTATAAATGTGTTATTCAATGCATTTCTATGGGCTATAGTAGTAAAGGCCAAATTCAATATTTTATAAAATAAAATTTGTATAATTTGTATTTATTTAAAGGAGTCCTCAAATTCTAAATCAATAAGCTAAATGATCAATGGTACGACCATCTTAAAACAATTCATATGTTAGTTCATTTCTCTACCATAAGCCGCCATTTAAGAGAATTTGGCAGCATGTCCAACCGGCCTCACAACCGCAGACCACATGTAACCACGCCAGCCTGGGACCTCCACATCAGGCTTCTTCACCTGGGGGATCGTCTGACACCAGCCACCCGGACAGCTGATGTAACTGTGGGTTTGCAGAACCTAAGAATTTCTGCACAAACTGTCAGAAACTGTACTGCAGTTCGGCATTGTAACTGACTTCAGTGGGCAAATGCTCACCTTCGATGGCCACTGGCACGCTGAAGAAGTGTGCACTTCACGGATGAATCCCGGTTTAAACTGTACCGGGCAGATGGCAGACAAGCGTGTATGGCGTCGTGTGGGTGAGCGGTTTGCAGATGTCAACATTGTGAACAGAGTGCCCCATGGTGGTATGGGTAGGCATACGCTACAGACAACGAACACAATTGCATTTTATCAATGGCAATTTGAATGTACAAAGATATCGTTACGAGATCCTCACCTCATGTTTCAGCATGATTATGCATGGCCCCATGTTGCAAGTATCTGTACACAATTCCTGGAAACTGAAAATATACCAGTTCTTCCACGGCCTGCATACTCACCATACATTTCACCCATTGAGCATGTTTGGGATGCTCTGGATCGACGTGTATCTCAAGATACATGATAAATTGATGTTTACTGATCATGAAAAGCATGCAGTTACTTGCTGTATAACTCTGACAGAGCTAAATGTGAAACAAATCGGAAATGTGTAGTTCTGACTATGCTCTTCAAGAGGTGATGATATTAAAACCAAATACACTGAACAAAAATATAAAGGCAACATGTTCAATGTTGATCCCATGTCTCATGAGCTGAAATAAAAGAGCCCAGAAATGTTCCATACACACAAAAACCTTATTTCGCTCAAATTTTTGGGCACAAATCTGTTTACATCCCTGTTAGTGAGCATTTCTCCTTTGCCAAGAGAATCCATCCACCTGACAGGTGTATCATATCAATAAGTTTATTAAACAGCATGATCATTACACAGGTGCACTCTAAAATGTGCAGTTTTGTCACACAACACAATGCCACAGATGTCTCAAGTTTTGGGGGAGCGTGCAATTGGCATGCTGAATGCAGGAATGTCCACCAGAGCGGTTGCCAGAGAATGTAATGTTAATTTCTCTACCATAAGCCGCCTCCAATGTCGTTTTAGAGAATTTGGCAGTAGGTCCAACTGGCCTCACAACCGCAGACCCTGTGTATGGTGTTGTGTGTGCGAACGGTTTGCTGATGTCAACGTTGTTAACAGAGTGCCCAATGGTGGCGGTGGGGTTATGGTATGAGTAGGCATAAGCTACGGACAACGAACATAATTGCATTTTATTGATGACAATTTGAATGCACAGAGATATACTGTACCTTGACGAGATCCTGAGGCCCATTGTCGTGCCATTCATCCGCCGCCATCACCTCATGTTTCAGCAAGATAATGCACAGCCCCATGTCGCAAGGATCTGTACACAATTCCTGGAAGCTGAAAATGTCCCGATTCTTCCATGGCCTGCATACTCACCAGACATGTCACCCATTGAGCAAGTTTGGGATGCTCTGGATCGACATGTACGACAGCGTGTTCCAGTTCCCGCCAATATCCAGCAACTTTGCACAGCCATTGAAGAGGACTGGGACAACATTCCACAGGCCACAATCAATAGCCTGATCAACTCTATGCAAAGGAGATGTGTCGCGCTGCATGAGGCAAATTGTGGTCACATCGGATACTGACTGAGTTTTCTGATCCACGCCCCTACTTAAAAAAAAAAAGGTATCTGTGACCAACAGATGCATATCTGTATTCCCAGTCATGTGAAAGCCATAGAGAATGATGGCGCTGACGGGGATGGCGGCCTCACGACTAGCTCTTAGGAAACTTTGCGGTATTTTGTTTTTTTATTTATTATTTTTTACATTATTAGTTCAGGAAATATTTTGTGTCATTACATACAGCCGGGAAGAACTATTGGATATCAGAACTCACCAGAACTAACAGCATTTTGACTTCCCCGAAGCAGATTCTTTGTTCGCTCTCCCCAGAGCAATTTAACTGATTCCAGAGGCCAATCCAAAATGTCGCTGGCGGAGGAGAGGCACCTTGAGGCGGCCTGCTGGTTCGACTTAGGAGGCGCGTACACCACCCACCGCTTCCGAGTATATAACTCGCTAATGTTCAGTCTTTGGAAAACAAAGTTGATGAGCTCAGGGCAAGGATTTCTTTCCAGAGAGACATCAGGGCCTGTAACATACTTTGTTTCACTGAAAGATGGCTCTCTCGGGATACTCTGTCGGAATCGGTCCAGCCAGAGGGATTCTCAGTTCATTGCGCAGATAGGAATAAATATCTCTCCGGGAAGCAGAAGGGCGGAGGTGTGTGTTTCATGATTAACAACTTATGGTGTAATTGTAGTAGCATACAGGAACTCAAGTCCTTTTGTTCACCCGACCTAGAATACCTCACAAGCAAATGCCGACCGTATTATCTCCCAAGAGAATGTTCCTCCATTATAGCCACGGCCGTTTATATCCCCCCTCAAGCCGATACCTCGACGGCCCTCAAAGAACTTCACTGGACTTCATGCAAACTGGAAACCACATATCCTGAGGCTGCATTTATTGTAGCTGGGGATTTTAACAAAGCAAATTTGAGGACTAGACTGGTGAAGTTCTATCAACATATCGACTGTAGTACTCGCGCTGCTAAAACTCTGGACCACTGTTATTCAAACTTCCGCATTGCTTACAAGGCCCACCCCCGCCCTCATTTCGGCAAATCTGACCACGACTCCATTTTGCTTCTCCCTTCCTATAGGCTTTCCTAACTCAAACAGGAAGTACCCGTGCTAAGGACTATTCAACACTGGACTGACCAGTTCGAATCCACGCTTCAGGATTGTTTTGATCACACGGACTGGGATTTGTTCCGGGTAGCTTGCGAAAATAATATAGACAAATACACCGATACGGTAACTGAGTATACAGGAAGTGAATAGGAGAGGTTGTACCCAATGTGACTATTAAAACCTACCCTAACCAGAAACCGTGGATAGATGGCAGCATTCGCAAGAAACTGAAAGCGCGAACCACTGCATTTAACCATGGCAAGGTGACTAGGAATATGGCAGAATACAAACAGTATAGTTATTCACTCCGCAAGGCAATCAAACAAGCAAAACGTCAGTATAGAGACAAAGTGGAGTTGCAATTCAACGGCTTAGACACGAGACGTTTGTGGCAGGGTCTACAGACAATCACGGACTACAAAAGGAAAACCAGCCACGTCCCCGAGACCGACGTCTTGCTTCCGGACAAGCTAAACCACCTTCTTCGCCCGCTTTGAGGATAACACAGTGCCACCGACGCGGCCTGCTACCAAGGACTGTGGGCTCTCCTTCTCCGTGGCCGACGTGAGTAAAACATTTAAAACGTGTTAACCCTCGCAAGACTGCCGGCCCAGATGGCATCCCTAGCCGTGTCCTCAGAGCATGCGCAGACCAGCTGGCTGGTGTGTTTACGGACATATTCAATCTCTCCCTATCCCAGTCTGCTGTCCCCACATGGTTCAAGATGTCCACCATTGTTCCTGTACCCAAGAAAGCAAAGGTAACTGAACTAAACAACTATCGCCCCGTAGCACTCACCTCTGTCATCATGAAGTGCTTTGAGAGACTAGTCAAGGATCATATCACCTCTACCTTACCTGCCACCCTAGACCCACTTCAATTTGCTTACCGCCCCAATAGATCCACAGACGATGCAGTCGCCATCACTCTGCACACTGCCCTATCCCATCTGGACAAGAGGAATATCTATGTAAGAATGAGGTTCATTGACTATAGCTCAGCATTCAACACCATAGTACCCTCCAAGCTCATCATTAAGCTTGAGGCCCTGGGTCTGAACCCCGCCCTGTGCAACTGGGTGCTGGACTTCCTGACGGGCCGCCCCCATGCGGTGAAGGTAGGAAACAACACCTCCACTTCGCTGATCCTCAACACTGGGGCCCCACAAGGGTGTGTGCTCAGCTCACTGCTGTATTCCCTGTTCACCCATGACAGTGTGGCCAAGCACGCCTCCAACTCAATCATCAAGTTTACAGATGACACAACAGTAGTAGGCTGGATTACCAACAATGACGAGACAGCCTACAGGGAAGAGGTGAAGGCTCTGGGAGTGTGGTACCAGGAAAATAACCTCTCACTCAACTTCAACAAAACAAAGGAGATGATCGTGGACTTCAGGAAACAGCAGAGGGTGCACCCCCTATCCACATCGACGGGACCGCAGTGGAGAAGGTGGAACGCTTCAAGTTACTTGGCGTACACATCACTGACAAACTGAAATGGACCACCCACACAGACAGTGTGGTGAAGAAGGTGCAACAGAGCCTCTTCAACCTCAGGAGGCTAAATAAATTTGGCTTGGCACCTAAAACCCACAAACCTTTACAGATGCACAATTGAGAGCATCCTGTTGGTCTGTATCACCGCCTGGTATGCAACTGCACCGCCCGCAACCGCAAGGCTCTCCAGAGGGTGGTGCGGTCTGCACAACGACCCGCCCTCCAGAACACCTACAGCACCTGATGTCACAGGAAGGCCAAAAAGATAATCAAAGACATCAACCACCACATCCACTGCCTGTTCACCCCTCTATCACCCAGAAGGCGAGGTCAGTACAGGTGCAGCAAAGCTGGGACCGAGACTGAAAAACAGCTTCTATCTGAAGGCCATCAGACTGTTAAACAGCCATCACTAGCACATTAGAGGCTGCTGCCTATAGACAGACTAGAAATCACTGGCCACTTTAATAAATGTTTACATATCTGGCATTACTCATCTCATTTGTATATACTGTATTCTATACTATTCTACTGTTTCTTAGTCCATGCCGCTCTGACATCGCTCGTCCATACAGTGAGGGAAAAAAGTATTTGATCCCCTGCTGATTTTGTACGTTTGCCCACTGACAAAGACATGATCCGTCTATAATTTTAATGATATGTTTATTTGAACAGTGAGAGACAGAATAACAAAAAAATCCAGAAAAATGCATGTCAAAAATGTTATAAATTGATTTACATTTTAATGAGGGAAATAAGCATTTGACCCCTCTGCAAAACATGACTTAGTACTTGATGGCAAAACCCTTGTTGGCAATCACAGAGGTCAGACGTTTCCTGTAGTTGGCCACCAGGTTCGCACACATCTCAGGAGGGATTTTGTTCCACTCCTCTTTGCAGATCTTCTCCAAGTCATTAAGGTTGAGGCTGACGTTTGGCAACTCGAACCTTCAGCTCACTCCACAGATTTTCTATGGGATTAAGGTCTGGAGACTGGCTAGGCCACTCCAGGACCTTAATGTGCTTCTTCTTGAGCCACTCCTTTGTTGCCTTGGCCGTGTGTTTTGGGTCATTGTCATGCTGGAATACCCATCCACGACCCATTTTCAATGCCCTGGCTGAGGGAAGGAGGTTCTCACCCAAGATTTGATGGTACATGGCCCCGTCCATCGTCCCTTTAATGCGGTGAAGTTGTCCTGTCCCCTTAGCAGGAAAACAACCCCAAAGCATAATGTTTCCACCTCCATGTTTGACGGTGGGGATGGTGTTCTTGGGGTCATAGGCAGCATTCCTCCTCCTCCAAACACGGCGAGTTGATGCCAAAGAGCTAGATTTTGGTCTCATCTGACCACAACACTTTCACCCAGTTCTCCTCTGAATCATTCAGATGTTCATTGGCAAACTTCAGACGGGCCTGTATATGTGCTTTCTTGAGCAGGGGGACCTTGCGGGCGCTGCAGGATTTCAGTCCTTCACAGCGTAGTGTGTTACCAATTGTTTTCTTGGTGACTATGGTCCCAGCTGCCTTGAGATCATTGACAAGATCCTCCCGTGTAGTTCTGGGCTGATTCCTCACCGTTCTCATGATCATTGCAACTCCACGAGGTGAGATCTTGCATGGAGCCCCAGGCCGAGGGAGATTGACAGTTATTTTGTGTTTCTTCCATTTGCGAATAATCGCACCAACTGTTGTCACCTTCTCACCAAGCTGCTTGGCGATGGTCTACAATCTTGTCCCTGACATCCTTGGAGAGCTCTTTGGTCTTGGCCATGGTGGAGAGTTTGGAATCTGATTGATTGATTGCTTCTGTGGACAAGTGTCTTTTATACAGGTAACAAACTTAAAGGGAGTGCTCCTAATCTCAGTTTGTTACCTGTATAATAGACACCTGGGAGACAGAAATCTTTGATTGAGAGGGGGTCAAATACTTTTTTCCCCTCATTAAAAATGCAAATCAATTTATAACATTTTTGACATGCGTTTTTCTGGATTTTTTTGTTGTCTCTCACTGTTCAAATAAACCTACCATTAAAATTATAGACTGATCATTTCTTTGTCAGTGGGCAAACGTACAAAATCAGCAGGGGATCAAATACTTTTTTCCCCTCACTGTATATGTATATATTCTTAATTCATTCCTTACTTAGATTTGTGTGTACTGGGTATACAGTGGAGAGAACAAGTATTTGATACACTGCCGATTTTGCAGGTTTTCGTACTTACAAAGCATGTAGAGGTCTGTAATTTTTGTCATAGGTACACTTCAACTGTGAGAGACGGAATCTAAAACAAAATCCAGAAAATCACATTGTATGATTTTTAAGTAATTAATTTGCATTTTATTGCATGACATAAGTATTTGATACATCAGAAAAGCAGAACTTAATATTTGGTACAGAAAACTTTGTTTTTAATTACAGAGATCATACGTTTCCTGTAGGTCTTGACCAGGTTTGCACACACTGCAGCAGGGATTTTGGCCCACTCCTCCATACAGACCTTCTCCAGATCCTTCAGGTTTCGGGGCTGTCGCTGGGCAATACGGACTTTCAGCTCCCTCCAAAGATTTTCTATTGGGTTCAGGTCTGGACACTGGCTAGGCCACTCCAGGACCTTGAGATGCTTCTTACGGAGCCACTCCTTAGTTGCCCTGGCTGTGTGTTTCGGGTCGTTGTCATGCTGGAAGACCCAGCCATGACCCATCTTCAATGCTCTTACTGAGGGAAGGAGGTTGTTGGCCAAGATCTCGCGATACATGGCCCCATCCATCCTCCCCTCAATACGGTGCAGTCGTCCTGTCCCCTTTGCAGAAAAGCATCCCCAAAGAATGATGTTTCCACCTCCATGCTTCACGGTTGGGATGGTGTTCTTGGGGTTGTACTCATCCTTCTTCTTCCTCCAAACACGGCGAGTGGAGTTTAGACCAAAAAGCTCTATTTTTGTCTCATCAGACCACATGACCTTCTCCCATTCCTCCTCTGGATCATCCAGATGGTCATTGACAAACTTCAGATGGGCCTGGACATGCGCTGGCTTGAGCAGGGGGACCTTGCGTGCGCTGCAGGATTTTAATCCATGGCGGCGTAGTGTGTTACTAATGGTTTTCTTTGAGACTGTGGTCCCAGCTCTCTTCAGGTCATTGACCAGGTCCTGCCGTGTAGTTCTGGGCTGATCCCTCACCTTCCTCATGATCATTGATGCCCCACGAGGTGAGATCTTGCATGGAGCCCCAGACCGAGGGTGATTGACCGTCATCTTGAACTTCTTCCATTTTCTAATAATTGTGCCAACAGTTGTTGCCTTCTCACCAAGCTGCTTGCCTATTGTCCTGTAGCCCATCCCAGCCTTGTGCAGGTCTACAATTTTATCCCTGATGTCCTTACACAGCTCGCTGGTCTTGGCCATTGTGGAGAGGTTGGAGTCTGTTTGATTGAGTGTGTGGACAGGTGTCTTTTATACAGGTAACGAGTTCAAACAGGTGCAGTTAATACAGGTAATGAGTGGAGAACAGGAGGGCTTCTTAAAGAAAAACTAACAGGTCTGTGAGAGCCGGAATTCTTACTGGTTGGTAGGTGATCAAATACTTATGTCATGCAATAAAATGCAAATTAATTACTTAAAAATCATACAATGTGATTTTCTGGATTTTTGTTGTTTTAGATTCCGTCTCTCACAGTTGAAGTGTACCTATGATAAAAATTACAGACCTCTACATGCTTTGTAAGTAGGAAAACCTGCAATCGGCAGTGTATCAAATACTTGTTCTCCCCACTGTATGTTGTGAAATTGTTAGATATTACTTGTTAGATATTACTGCACTGTCAGAGCTAGAAGCACAAGCATGTCACTACACCCGCAATAACATCTGCTAAACATGTGTATGTGACCAATACATTTTGATTTGGGCCTAATGAATTTATTTCAATTGACTGATTTCCTTATATGAACTGTAACTCAGTAAAATATTTTTGCATGTTGCGTTTATATTTTTGTTCATTGTATATAGATTGTAACAGTAGTGGGCCGAGTATCGAACCTTGGGGCACCCCTTTATGTAACCCAAGGAACTCAGATTTGACCTCATCTACCTTGATGGCCTGAGTTCTGTCAATGAGAATTATGAAATCATTGGCAAGCATCAGTAACCAACCCTTTCGAGGACATCTTATTCAACAGAATAACATGGTCTACAGTATCAAAAGCTTTTGACAAGTCTACAAACATGGCAGCACAATTATTTCTATAATCTAATGCATTTGCAATATAATTTACAACAAGCATGATAGCCGTAGTGGTACTGTGTTTAGGTCTGAATCCGGATTGATTAACATTAAGAATACCACCATAGTCCCTGTGTCCAAGAAAGCGAAGGTAATCTGCCTAAATGACTACCGCCCCGTAGCACTCACGTCGGTAGCCATGAAGTGCTTTGAAAGGCTGGTCATGGCTCACATCAATACCATCATCCCGGAAACCCTAGACCCACTCCAATGCGCATACCGCCCCAACAGATCCACAGATGACGCAATCTCAATCGCACTCCACACTGCCCTTTCCCACCTGGACAAAAGGAACACCTATGTGAGAATGTTGTTCATTGACTACAGCTCAGCTTTCAACACCATAGTGCCCACCTGGGGGGCGGCCCGTCAGGAAGTCCAGGATCCAGTTGAAGAGCTAAGGACCCTGGGACTAAACACCTCCCTCTGCAACTGGATCCTTGACTTCCTGACGGGCCGCCCCCAGGTGGTAAGGGTAGGCTACAACACTTCGGCCACGCTGATCCTCAATACGGGGGTCCCTCAGGGATGCGTGCTTAGTCCCCTCCTGTACTCCTTGTTCACCCACGACTGCGTGGCCAAGCATGACTCAAACACCATCATTAAGTTTGCTGACAACACAACCGTGGTAGGCCTGATCACCGACAACGATAAGACAGCCTATAGGGAGGAGGTCAGAGACCTGGCAGTGTGGTGCCAGGACAACAACCTCTCCCTCAACGTGAGCAAGACAAAGGAAATGATCGTGGACTACAGGAAAAGGAGGGCCGAACACGCCCCCATTCACATCGACGGGGCTGTAGTGGAGTG
Source organism: Coregonus clupeaformis (assembly GCF_020615455.1). Classification (NCBI taxonomy): domain Eukaryota; kingdom Metazoa; phylum Chordata; class Actinopteri; order Salmoniformes; family Salmonidae; genus Coregonus; species Coregonus clupeaformis. The sequence goes on from NW_025533498.1 coordinate 493,219, forward strand.
GGTCGAGAGTTTCCAGTTCCTTGGTGTCCACATCACCAACAAACTATCATGGTCCAAACACACCAAGACAGTCATGAAGAGGGCACGACAACACCTTTTCTCCCTCAGGAGACTGAAAAGATTTGGCATGGGTCCCCAGATCCTCAAAAGGTTATACAGCTGCACCATTGAGAGCATCCTGACCGGTTGCATCACCGCCTGGTATGTCGACTGCTCGGTATCCGACCGTAAGGCTCTAAAGAGGGGTAGTGCATACAGCCCAGTACATCACTGGGGCCAAGCTTCCTGCCATCCAGGACCTATATACTAGGCGGTGTCAGAGGAAGGGCCAAAAAATGGTCAGAGACTCCAGTCACCCAAGTCATAGACTGTTCTCTCTGCTACCGCACAGCAAGCTGTACCGGAGTGCCAAGTCTAGGTCCAAAAGGCTCCTTAACAGCTTCTACCCCCAAGCCATAAGACTGCCGAACAATTAATCAAATGGCCACCCGGACTATTTGCATTGACCCCCCCTTTGTTTTTACACTGCTGATACTCGCTGTTTATTATCTATGCAAAGTCACTTTACCCCTACCTACCTGTACAAATTACCTCGACTAACCTGTACTCCCGCACTTTGACTCGGTACCGGTACCCCCTGCCTCATTGTTATTTTATTGTGTTACTTTTTTTTTTTTTTTTCTTCACTTTAGTTTATTTAGTAAATATTTTCTTAACTATATTTTCTTAAAACTGCATTGTTGGTTAAGGGCTTGTAAGTAAGCATTTCACAAGGTCTACACCTGTTGTATTCGGCGCATGTGACAAACAAAATTTGATTTGAGATAGAAAATAGCGTCGCTGTTTGCTGACCAATGATTCTAGGATTTTCTCAAGACAAGGGAGCTTGGAAATGGGTCGATAATTATAGAGATCACTTCTATCCCGCCCTTTTGGAGTGGCAGCACAAAAGCTGCTTTCAACACATTTGGAATATTTCCTGATACTAAAGTTAAATAAAAAAATGTGTGTTACTGAGCCAGTAATGAGGGGCGCTGTATACTTAAGCAGAGACGGGTTCAAATTGTCAGCCTCTAATGACTTCTGGGTGTCAATAACTAATAAGGCAGCAAGAACTTCTGTTTCTGTGAGTTGCCAAAAATAACAACCCTGACTGCCATTTCCCAATTCACGTGAGGTTGACTGATCATCCATCGAGGCTGTATGTGGGAAGAACAGTCAACTGACTGGCCAAGAACAGTATGACCACCATTTCTTTAAAAATAAGAAACCAGCTGAGATAAAATGCTGATTACAAGCATCACAAATCTGAAGTTTTTCAGTAATGATGCAAGAGTCTAAAACTCCTTGCTTAGGCAGCGACGTAGAGGAATTACCCTGCATCAGTGCACTAGCGGTTTTCCAGTATTTAGAAGGATCACTAACAGAGTCTGCCATAGAGCTAAGGAAGTAGTTTGATTTGGCCTGTTTAACTGAGGCAGTGCACCTATTTCTCAATTGCCTAAATAGCTGCCAAACACCTAACGAGCCAGTTTGTCTAGCTTTGGCCCAGGCTTGATTTCTCATCAAGAGGAGGTCTGAGAGTACAGGAGAGTAACATGGATTAGTCCGGTTTTTGAATCTGAGTCTCTTGAAAGGGGCATGTTTATCAGCCTGAGTGGTGAAAATGGATGAGAAATATTCAAGTGCGAAAATAGGGTCTAGTAGAAAAATGCTCAGAATAATATAGATCATGAAGGAACAGCTGGGGTGAGAATTAAAAAAAAAACATTTCTCTTTACAATTATACGAGGATCAGAGTTTTTCAATTTGGTATCTCTAATGAAAGCAATAGGGCAGTGGTCGCTGATATCTTTTGCAAAAACACCACTAGGGGATGGTTAGTCAGGATAAGGTCAATCAATAAGGAGTTTGCTAGGTTTTTTACATTAATCCGAGTGGGTTTTGTTATAATAATAATAAAATAATAATAATATGCCATTTAGCAGACTCTTTTATCCAAAGCGACTTACAGTCATGCGTGCATACATATTTTTGTTTTTGTTTTTGTATGGGTGGTCCCGGGGATCGAACCCACTACCTTGGCGTTACAAGTGCCGTGCTCTACCAGCTGAGCTACAGAGGACCACAAAATCTCACCCCAGCTGTTCCTTATCAGCCGAGTCAAGTTGAATTCAAGACCGATATTCTTAAACTGATCTGAGGCATGTGTAAGCCAATCAATAATTAGATCTCCTAACACAACCAGTTCAGATAACAGAAAGGGTTTTAAATAATACCAACAGCCTCCGCTGAAGCAGCTGGGGGGTAGTAGACCGCAGCAATAACTATATGCAATTTTTTTTGCTTATGGACACTTTTATAACCAACAGCTCACACATTTTGGGACAGAGATGCTAAGAGAGCATGATGGCATAAGAGTAGATTTGACTTAAATAGCCACCCCTCCCTTTGTTTTGTCTATCACATCTGAAAAGGTTGTAGTCCGCAATGGCAACGCCCTTATCCATAATCAAATTATTCAGTCAGGTCTCTGAGAACCAGAACGTCTGGGCTAGTGTCATGCACCCAGATATCCAGAAAGTCTAGTTTAGACATCAGGCCTCGCACATTTATATGTAACAGTCCAAGCCCTCAGTGATTTGAAAACAGCAGGAGTATCCATGGTGACACAAGAGGCAATAGAACTGGATGAGCGAGCCACAATGGGCTTCCTGATTAGATTCAAAGTTGCAGAGCTAATAGTAGAATTAAGTTAAATGTGCACAACATTACTATTGACAATACTATGCTTATGAGCACATGTAGCAATACAATAGCTTGATATAAGACTATTAATAGCATAGGTGGAGTTAATAACAGTGGGTTCCTTACGGGAGCTAACAGAGCTATCAATGGAAATTAAATTAACAGGCACAGAATTACTATTTACAATACCCATATCAACATGGGAAGCCGTGGCTGTATGATATCGCTGCGATTTAATGGGAGTAAACACCTTTGAGGAGCATGATTTGATAGTGTTTGGACAGGATCCAGGCACCCAAATAGTAGGCTACTAAGATATGAAGGTAAAATAGAGAGACACAAGTGTACAAACACTAAATGTGATTTGCACATGTAAAATATGAGTTGCACCTGTATAATTAGTTTTGTAGTTGCACAAAATGCAACAACACTCGCAAGCACGTTACGTGATGTGTGAATAAATACGTCAACACTTGCAAAACATGTAACTTAATATGTTAAGAAAATAAAAATCAGTAAGATATGCAAGCATGCAACTCAATTTGAGAATGAATGCAACTCCTTTACTAAACTTGTGACTGGTGAATCTTCTGTGAATCAAAACTAGATTTGCCAATGTCCAATCTGCGCGCTCTGAGTTTTGTCACTAATTTAGCGACTAACCTCTGCCAAAAGTTTTATAGTTGTAAAAAAGAATGCTGTGCTTGTAAGAGCTACTCTGCAAGCAAGCAACAGCAGAGAAAAACAGGACAGCTCTGGTGGGCAGGGTTTTTATTCTTCTTCTGGGTTTAATGACGGTTGGCATCCAATATGTTGCATTACCGCCCACAACTGGACTATAATATAAATCCATTATAATATACTTTGTGATACAAAATGGGAATAAAAAATAAAAAAATAAAAACCCTTCCAACTAACCCTACACTCATTAAAAACCCACTACCCCATTCCACGACTTTGACCTTACCTGCTCCTGCACCATGCCACCGGCCTGAGAGGAGGGACACCACCACTCAACACACCCTGTATACCCAAATACATCTCTGCAGCTGCCACCACAACATCTATTTTCTGTGATTTACATTCTATTTCTGCAGTACAGTTGATAACCATTGCTATGAACGCTAAGAAGCCAACCTTACTAAAGCATAGATCACTCGTTGGCCTATCCCGCTGTGCTGGCACAGATCTACTACTCACAGGGATCCCTCATCCTTGACCCATCCTCCACTACTTTCTTCAGCATACGACACCTTCTGCACTACTCTGACTCTGGCCACCTCAACCTGCCTCTCTTGCACAGGATAAATCCTAACATGACTTTGACTCAAAAAGGACTAACAGTGACTCCTCTGTATCACCACGCTCACTACCAGGTCTGTGTCACACCAAATGGCGGGCATCACAAACACCAGGAATCTTCAACTTCAATTGCTCCACCTCCACACTTAATGGTACCCCAGAAATCACTCCTTTCAATGGTGCACAATTCCTAAGCGCAAAGCAAGAAACAGATCTTGACCCAAGTTGCGTGACACAGAGCACCCACTCTTTCTGGGTAGAAGAAACACAAACAAATATCACAAGTCCACTACAGGTTACCTTCACTGATTCAACTGCACCAAACTCCTTTCCCACCCACAGTGAAACCACAAATGGATGCGCCAAAAGGCAAGGATCCACTTTCTCCAAAAATGTCACTCCTACTGGACCAGATTCTTTATCATGTACATTGATGCCAGGCTCGGGCTCTGAGCTCTTCACCATACCTTTCACCTCACTTAACTCGCCCTCACTCACTTCCATTCCACGGGCAGTGTTTTTTCTTCCGACCAATCAGGTGAAGTGTTGTCATTCTGGAATGCGCTTTCACATTTCACAGGGTTCCGGTCTGGAAGCATGCTTTCCCCTGTGCTAAATATGGATCAAATAAAACAAATAACAAAAATAGCTAAATGATATTCACAGAATTTGAACATTACAGCAAGGTGTTGGTGAGCAAGATGAAGGGAATAATTAAAAAGAGTGTTTCCACATAGAGCTGGCCGCACTGAACAATCGGGGGAGAAGGGCCTTGGTCAGGCAGGTGGAGAGTCTAGGTTGAACTGGCCAAATGAGAGAAGAATTGAGAGAGAATATAAATTCTCGATCCACGAATATACTGGTTACATAGAATCAATGTGTTAAGTTGTTGGAAAGGTGGTGATGATGTGTGCGTGTGTGTTACCTTGTAACCCTCTCTGACGTAGCCATTGAGCTTTGATGAGGTCTTACATTTTACATTTTAGTCGCATCTCTGCATGTCTGACAGACATATCAGTGTGGATGTCGGATCACCACCTCAAGCTGAACCTCGGCAAGACAGAGCTGCTCTTCCTCCCGGGGAAGGACTGCCCGCTCCATGATCTCGCCATCACGGTTGACAACTCCGTTGTGTCCTCCTCCCAGAGTGCAAAGAACCTTGGCATGACCCTGGACAACACCCTGTCATTCTCCGCTAACATCAAAGCGGTGACCCGATCCTGTAGGTTCATGCTCTACAACAGTCACAGAGTACGACCCTACCTTACACAGGAAGCGGCACAGGTCCTAATCCAGGCACCTGTCATCTCCCGTCTGGATTACTACAACTCGCTGTTGGCTGGGCTCCCTGCCTGTGCCATTAAACCCCTACAACTCATCCAGAAAACTGCAGCCCGTCTGGTGTTCAACCTTCCCAAGTTCTCTCACGTCACCCCACTCCTCCGCACACTCCACTGGCTTCCAGTTGAAGCTCGCATCTGCTACAAGACCATGGTGCGTCCCTCACGACGCCAGGACAGCGGAGTCACTGACCACCTTCCGGAGACACTTGAAACCCTACCTCTTTAAGGAATACCTGGGATAGTATAAAAGTAATCCTTATACACCCCCCTACCCCACCCCACCCCCCCCCCAAAAAAAATTGTTTAAAAAAAGAAAACAAAATAACTATAAAAATAATACAAAAAGAAAAAAGAAACCAAGGGAAAAAACGATATACACTGCTCAAAAAAATAAAGGGAACACTAAAATAACACATCCTAGATCTGAATGAATGAAATAATCTTATTAAATACTTTTTTCTTTACATAGTTAAATGTGCTGACAACATAATCACACAAAAATTATCAATGGAAATCAAATTTATCAACCCATGGAGGTCTGGATTTGGAGTCACCCTCAAAATTAAAGTGGAAAACCACACTACAGGCTGATCCAACTTTGATGTAATGTCCTTAAAACAAATTAAAATGAGGCTTAGTAGTGTGTGTGGCCTCCACGTGCCTGTATGACCTCCCTACAACGCCTGGGCATGCTCCTGATGAGGTGGCGGATGGTCTCCTGAGGGATCTCCTCCCAGACCTGGACTAAAGCATCCGCCAACTCCTGGACAGTCTGTGGTGCAACGTGGTGTTGGTGGATGGAGCGAGACATGATGTCCCAGATATGCTCAATTGGATTCAGGTCTGGGGAACGGGCGGGCCAGTCCATAGCATCAATGCCTTCCTCTTGCAGGAACTGCTGACACACTCCAGCCACATGAGGTCTAGCATTGTTTTACATTAGGAGGAACCCAGGGCCAACCGCACCAGCATATTGTCTCACAAGGGGTCTGAGGATCTCATCTCGGTACCTAATGGCAGTCAGGCTACCTCTGGTGAGCACATGGAGGGCTGTGCGGCCCCCCAAAGAAATGCCACCCCACACCATGACTAACCCACCGCCAAACCGGACATGCTGGAGGATGTTGCAGGCAGCAGAACGTTCTCCACGGCGTCTCCAGACTCTGTCACGTCTGTCACAGGCTCAGTGTGAACCTGCTTTCATTTGTGAAGAGCACAGGGCGCCAGTGGCGAATTTGCCACTCTTGGTGTTCTCTGGCAAATGCCAAACGTCCTGCACGGTGTTGGGCTGTAAGCACAACCCCCACCTGTGGATGTCGGGCCCTCATACCACCCTCATGGAGTCTGTTTCTGACCGTTTGAGCAGACACATGCACATTTGTGGCCTGCTGGAGGTCATTTTGCAGGGCTCTGGCAGTGCTCCTCCTGCTCCTCCTTGCACAAAGGCGGAGGTAGCAGTCCTGCTGCTGGGTTGTTGCCCTTCTACGGCCTCCTCCACGTCTCCTGATGTACTGGCCTGTCTCCTGGTAGCGCCTCCATGCTCTGGACACTACGCTGACAGACACAGCAAACCTTCTTGCCACAGCTCGCATTGATGTGCCATCCTGGATGAGCTGCACTACCTGAGCCACTTGTGTGGGTTGTAGACTCCGTTTCATGCTACCACTAGAGTGAAAGCACCGCCAGCATTCAAAAGTGACCAAAACATCAGCCAGGAAGCATAGGAACTGAGAAGTGGTCTGTGGTCACTACCTGCAAAACCAGTCCTTTATTGGGGGTGTCTTGCTAATTGCCTATAATTTCCACCTGTTGTCTATTCCATTTGCACAACAGCATGTGAAATTTATTGTCAATCAGTGTTGCTTCCTAAGTGGACAGTTTGATTTCACAGAAGTGTGATTGACTTGGAGTTACATTGTGTTGTTTAAGTGTTCCCTTTATTTTTTTGAGCAGTATATATATATATACACACACACACACATACACACACACACAGTGGGGAGAACAAGTATTTGATACACTGCCGATTTTGCAGGTTTTCCTACTTACAAAGCATGTAGAGGTCTGTAATTTTTATCATAGGTACCCTTCAACTGTGAGAGACGGAATCTAAAACAAAAATCCAGAAAATCACATTGTATGATTTTTAAGTAATTAATTTGCATTTTATTGCATGACATAAGTATTTGATACATCAGAAAAGCAGATCTTAATATTTGTTACAGAAACCTTTGTTTGCAATTACAGAGATCATACGTTTCCTGTAGGTCTTGACCAGGTTTGCACACACTGCAGCAGGGATTTTGGCCCACTCCTCCATACAGACCTTCTCCAGATCCTTCAGGTTTCGGGGCTGTCGCTGGGCAATACGGACTTTCAGCTCCCTCCAAAGATTTTCTATTGGGTTCAGGTCTGGAGACTGGCTAGGCCACTCCAGGACCTTGAGATGCTTCTTACGGAGCCACTCCTTAGTTGCCCTGGCTGTGTGTTTCGGGTCGTTGTCATGCTGGAAGACCCAGCCACGACCCATCTTCAATGTTCTTATTGATGGAAGGAGGTTGTTGGCCAAGATCTCGCGATACATGGCCCCATCCATCCTCTCCTCAATACGGTGCAGTCGTCCTGTCCCCTTTGCAGAAAAGCATCCCCAAAGAATGATGTTTCCACCTCCATGCTTCACGGTTGGGATGGTGTTCTTGGGGTTGTACTCATCCTTCTTCTTCCTCCAAACACGGCGAGTGGAGTTTAGACCAAAAGCTCTATTTTTGTCTCATCAGACCACATGACCTTCTCCCATTCCTCCTCTGGATCATCCAGATGGTCATTGGCAAACTTCAGACGGGCCTGGACATGCGCTGGCTTGAGCAGGGGGACCTTGCGTGCGCTGCAGGATTTTAATCCATGATGGCGTAGTGTGTTACTAATGGTTTTCTTTGAGACTGTGGTCCCAGCTCTCTTCAGGTCATTGACCAGGTCCTGCCGTGTAGTTCTGGGCTGATCCCTCACCTTCCTCATGATCATTGATGCCCCACGAGGTGAGATCTTGCATGGAGCCCCAGACCGAAGGTGATTGACCATCATCTTGAACTTCTTCCATTTTCTAATAATTGCGCCAACAGTTGTTGCCTTCTCACCAAGTTGCTTGCCTATTGTCCTGTAGCCCATCCCAGCCTTGTGTAGGTCTACAATTTTATCCCTGATGTCCTTACACAGCTCTCTGGTCTTGGCCATTGTGGAGAGGTTGGAGTCTGTTTGATTCAGTGTGTGGACAGGTGTCTTTTATACAGGTAACGAGTTCAAACAGGTGCAGTTAATACAGGTAATGAGTGGAGAACAGGAGGGCTTCTTAAAGAAAAACTAACAGGTCTGTGAGAGCCGGAATTCTTACTGGTTGGTAGGTGATCAAATACTTATGTCATGCAATAAAATGCAAATTAATTACTTAAAAATCATACAATGTGATTTTCTGGATTTTTGTTTTAGATTCCGTCTCTCACAGTTGAAGTGTACCTATAATAAAAATTACAGACCTCTATATGCTTTGTAAGTAGGAAAACCTGCAAAATCGGCAGTGTATCAAATACTTGTTCTCTCCACTGTATATATATATATATATATATATATATATATATATATATATATATATATATATATATATATATAACAAATGAAAAGTACAAATATACGCTAAAAATAACAAAAATACAAAATATAAGAAATAAAAATAACAAGTAAAAAAAAAAAAATTAACAAAAAATAAGATTTGTAAAGTGGTTATCCCACTGGCTATCATAAGGTGAATGCACCAATTTGTAAGTCGCTCTGGATAAGAGCGTCTGCTAAATGACGTAAATGTAGTCGTTTAGCAGACACACTTATCCAGAGCGACTTACAGTTAGTGATTACATACATTTTTTTTGTACTTTGTTTTTCTTTATTTTATTTGTCTCTTTATTTTTTTTTATTTTTTTGTGCATACCCCACTTGAACTGTCCCTCTCCAGACCCATGACATCATTGAAGCATAAGGGCAAACGTGATCTTCCATCTTGTATTTAAAATGTTTTGTACTACAAAGGAATGATCTGTTGACCATTGTGTGATGTGCACTATCTCAAATATGGTTTGAAAACTACTTAATATGTCAATGTCACCATCATATACACTTACGTTTTTGGTGAAGCTGGTGCCGTACATGGAGGCGACGAAGGCATTTTGTGTTACATGTCCTTGAAAGACATTGACAGAGTTGATAAAGCTGGACTTCCCTGCTCCCACAGGTCCATGAAGCAGAATTCTGAGATGGCCCACGTCAGGGTCAATCAGCTGGAAGCCCCTCAGATCTTGAACCATCTGGGCTCTCACCAGCAGAAAGAGCAACTTGGAAAATCTCTAGGAAAGTGTGTTTTTCTATCAGTGGCTACAGCCAACGTTAAGCTTTCATCAATTAAAGTCTAGATTAAGTTTACTTTTCCATTTAGCCTATGACTAATTCGATATCAGACGACAAGGGTCCTTCAGGACTTAACCCCAATTTATTGAACTCCATGGCCTGTCATATTCTAGAAGATAAAATGACTGTTGTCATATTTGTACATTGGCCCTATAGCGCTTTTCATGGACCCAAAGACACTTTCATTAAGAGATTTTTATGAATATTGGAAACACACGCTTCATTAGGACACTATTTGTTAATGCAGACACCGCAAAAAATATGAATTTCTCATTCATGCTACACTTAATGCTACATTTGTCACCTGGTTCTTCCACCTCTCATAACTAAGTGGAGACATTAAAAATCATAATTTATCAAGCAATAGAATGAAAGTAAGGGCATAAAATGAAAAAGGTAGAATGGTCTGGTAGAGAAATAATTTATTTAGCAAAAAAACAGATAAGCCTAATCATGATTATTACACAATCTATTATTTTACCAATTGCTTGTCCCACTTACCAGTTAACTGTCTTCCTTCTCCTTAATGGCCAACCCAAACAATTGAACCACAGCTGCCAATAAATACACTTAGGGGAGGCTCAACCATAGAGAATGATAGAGGCCTCTAGTGGCCAAAAGGCTGTTTAAGCATGGGCAGCTCCATTGAGGGCTTCCACAATTTTTATGTAGTCAACTGGATGGGACTTCCAACTTCATTGGCTGATCCCTCCTGATGACCCAGTTGGAGTCATGTCCAACCGGGTCATCAGAAGGGATCAGCCAATCGTGAAGAAGAAAATTGACTACTTTAAAATGGCGCTGCCCATGCTGTCACAGATGTTATAATGGCACAAATACAAAGATGAGTCCTCTATCTATCTCTATGGGCTCAACCAATAAGGGGGCAGGAAGACGATTCGCTTGACTACAAACAGGTGATTCAATTGGCATGCAACCGCAAGCACTCCACAAAACCAAATACACTGCAAATCAGACAAACCAAGTGGTTATATTTTTTATCTAAATGAAGGAAGAGGAAGAATAGATAAGACTTGCCTTTTCTGTTCTACTCTGCCTCTTTTAAGAGCTGTGAAGTTGGAGTGTCTGTTAATATAGCTGTGTCAGTTATTTATAGGTTGATAGTGGTCACTTTCACTTTCACATGCCCACAGATGTATGATGACTAAGCATCAGTGGCATACTTTTAAAGATTTTCTATTCAGCCAATTTCCCTGAAGAGGGAACCTGTAGCCTACAGGAAAAGTGTAAAGTGAAAACAAGCCACTAAGTTACAATTTGATTGACTTGGCTTTCACAAATAGCCTTGAAGTCTACTTTGATTATGAGAAAAAAAGTGTACACTGTTTAGACCTACATGTATTATTTAAAGTATATAGTAACAATGAATCATCAGTTGTGTTTTGTTATTATATTCTGATTCTGAACTTCTTCAGTTGGGAGAAATATATCCATTTAGATACGTATATTCTATCAGAAGTTCTGTGAGTAGACATGTCAACATATTAGAACATTCAATGTGATTTGAAGGGAGAGCAGAACTTCTATATTCATGTCAAAGTGAAACTCATGAGCCCAAAAGTGAAACTCATCCTTGATCTGTATTCTGTGTTCACTGATTTAAACATATCATTATTATTTTTTTTTGACAGCATTAAAGATAGGCCTAAAATGTTTCGAAAAGAGGGGGGGGGGAAACAATATTTATGTTGAGTCACTCTTTTAATTGACCCTGAAATACATTGCCAATGGTGAAATACATAGCCGCTGGTGATAAGGCTCTGAAAAAAAGTATGTGTGTGTTTCAAAATCTAGATAGTTCCCTGGGCAAAACGTTACTCATTTTCTGCTCAGGTTAGGAACCCCTAGGATGCTTTATTTGTATGCATCCAGTACAGATTATCAGAAACTACAAGTTCCAGCAGCATCCTTGTTTTGTATGTCAACATCACCTGCTAGTAGTAGCATGGTAGTAGCTATTGAGGTTATATGGGAGAAACTTGGAGAGGGTGGGGGCCTTCAGGTTCCTTGGGGTGTACTTTGACACTAGGCTGACCTGGGAAGAACACATTGAGAGAGTGGTGGGAAAGTGTAAAAGGTGCTAAATTTGATGCGCTGTCTGGCAGGGAAGGAGTGGGGGGCTGGGCGTTCCTCATTGAGGACCATGTATGTTGCATTGATTCGATCTGTAATAGACTATGGCAGTATAGCGTATGGTTCGGCAGCCCGGACTTCACTGGAAAGGCTAGGTGTTATACAGGGGCAAGGACTCAGAATATGTAGTGGGACGTTTCGGACCTCCCCAGTGTCCGCACTACAGGTGGAGATGGGGGATATGCCATTGCAGATTAGGAGACAGCAGCTGGCAATTAATTATTGGGCCAACCTACATGGACATGGGGTGTCTCATCCTGCGAAAGGGATGATGCAAATCATGCATGCTGGGAACATGAGCGAGTACAGAAAACAAGTTTTGGGTGGGTGGGTAATACTCAGGTGAGAGAGATGGGACTGTATGGAAGGGAGTTTAGCCCCACGGTAGCTATTCCTGTGAACCCACCATGGCTACTCCTGCCTCCAGTAGTTGATCTAGAAGTGTTGGAGAGACTACAGAAAGATAGGAAGGGGGTTGATCCATCTGATTTGTTTAATAGATGTCTGGATACTGTATATCAGGATTTTGTGGCCATTTACACAGATGGTTCAAAAGATCTAAGGACAGGACGTACTGGGTCAGCATTTGTAGTGCAGGAATGTGGGTTGGCAGTAAGGAAACTTATTACAGATCACCTGGCTGTATATACGGCGGAGCTGATGGCCGTACTGTTGGCCTTGCAGTGGGTGGAGGAAGTCAAGCTAGACAGACTAGTTATTTGCTCTGACTCATGTGCAGTGTTGATGAGTCTGCAGTCTTTAGCTCACGTAGCAGACAAGACCTGCTGTATGAGGTACAACAAACCCATGGCAGGGTTAGACAGATGGGTATACAGACATGATTTACTTGGGTCCCAGCCCATGTGGGGGTGGAGGGGAACGAGGCAGCTGATGTACTGGCTAAACAAGCACTTAGTAGTGGGGATGTGGATGTTGTAGTTTCAATGAGCAAGGCAGAGGCATAAAGCCTGATATGGACAGTGGTGGTGCAGAGATAGCAGGAGCAGTGGAACAGAGACACTAAGGGCAGGCATCTATTTTTACAAGACTAAGGGTGGGACAGCCGGTTGAATAAGACTTTAAATGTGATATGAAAGCATCCAACAGGAAAGTGTGAATATTGCCAGGAAACAGAGACAGTGGATAATGTACTGACCCAGTGTAGGCAGTATGAGAGGGGAAGAGAGAGGCTGAGATCCAGTATGAGGGAGAAGGGGATACAGGAAATTAGTTTAAAGAGCATACTGAGTGGAACGTCATTAGATACAGACTCAAATATTGTTATCTTTTTTAAAGAGAAATGGGGCTGGTAAGTAGGATTTTGTTTTTTCGTCTCTGGCCCACACTCTAGTATATTAGGTGGTGGTAATGCACCATAAGGTTGGATGCCAACTGCCGATAAACCCCACCAAAGAAGAAGAAGATGAAGAAGATGATAGTAGCTAGCAAGAATCACCTCCATCAAAGCATTAAATTATCGGGCAAAAGCTAAACATGTAGCTAGCTAGCTAGGTTGTGTTAGCTATGTGTCTAAATTATTATGTTGTTGATGATGTGAGTAATTAAATGTTTGAAAATTGCAATATTCTGGGATAAAATTGCCAATCAGAAAGCCGTCGCTAGCGAGCTAGCTAGGCTAGCTTGGTGTTTGATTTAGCCAGGTCCAGCGTTATGGGTAGGACCTAGGGGGCCTGGCCCGCCCTACTGTACCTCCTTGCCCATTCAAATAAATAATTGAAATATTGATCATTTATTTGACTGAGACGCGAGCCGACAGAAAGATGCATCAATCTCAGAAACAGCGCCCCTCTGTCTCCGTATGTTGTAATGGTTTTAACTTGAGGGCCGTCACAATGTGTTGACAATGTATCTGATGCTGTCTGGCCAGACAGCATCAGATACATGGGCTATATATAGTAAGACAGTGGGGCGCTGTTTCGCTCGCTAGTTTCAGCAGAGAGGAAGAGGCAAAGCGAGAGGGCTCACTCTCGCCAAAAGCTGTCCTGAATAAGCCCAATGTGTTTCTATTGGATTAATATGCAGACCTACTGTAAACTTTTTGCCTGCATTCCCACCTTTGGGACAACGACTCGCATTGTTAGGGCAGAGACATGAGCATCTCGTCATTTATATACAGATCTCTGGCTTCAGCCACTTGCGAATTGGAAAGTAAAGTTGGCGGGTGCTCAGTGCACTGTTCAGATGCTGGCTCCCCCTAAAGTAAATTGATGTTTTGCCAAAATTATATAATTACTCCTGTCTAAATAAAATAATTCAAAATACTTTACCAGAGAGCTTGACTTAGCCACAGAGGATCGTTAGCTTCTTTACATTTTTTGCTGTGGATTGTTTAAAATGCTGTCAGTGAAAAGGGGGATGGATACCTAGTGTCGTAGAATTACAACATTATGTTAATCACATTACTTTTATATTAGAATGTATTCCTATATGAGTACATTCACACCGTCTGTTCTTCTGAGAGGCAACATAATAGGGTTTTTAGAACTCTCCTGTGTCTGTGTGGAACTGAGATGAACCTCTGAGATTTAAACGCTGACAGTTGATTTGCGATGACTTGGTGATTCCAACATTCCATTCCATGATTAGTGTCTGTGTGCCTGTCTGTCGGTGCCAGTTTATTTATCCTATATGGAAGATGAACACTGGACTTAATCATTTGAGGGAATGACCTAGTGTTCTAGGTTACATTAGCATTTCTGTATAAACAAGCAGTAAATGAACTAGAGACAGATATTTGGCTCCATGTAAATCTTGATGTCTGTTGCATGAGAGCACAATGTACCTTTTGACCCATTCCACACATCTGCTGTTTGTCATGTATTCAGAAGGATGTGTCTTTGCTATAAAGAGCTGTAACCTCAATTCTGCTCTTCTGAGTTCTCAGTGATCACCTCCAGGGTGGTTACTGACCAACTCCATTACTGCAGTAATTAATAAAGTGCAATTGTTTTGAGGAAATCTAAAAGTCTCTCCATTGATTAGAATAATTACCACGACACTAGTCAGTAGCACAACTGAATGCATTCAACTGAAATGTGTCTTCCACATTTAACCCAACCCCTCTGAACAAACAAAATAAAAAATGTGGGATGCATGCCAGCAAAGCCACAACATAACACTAAACAATACATTAATTGCGCTATAATGGTGACAAACGGTGCCCACAACTGTTAGGGCCTACATTAAGCTGTCCCAACAGCAGTCCCAACACCTTACCACTGTTACACCTGGCTATCAGCGGAGCCTTGTCTGGCAGCGAAACAGTTCATTCAGCCTCATTTACTGCCTTTAAAAAAAACATAGCTAATATGTCTGACTTGCTTAAACAAATGTGGTTTCTACTGACAATTGAGATGTACAAACTATGGCATAAGGGGACGACAAGCGGATAAGAGGCAATCTGTGATTTCGATTAAGACATTAATGAGCGAGCTAGGACGGACGTAGTCAATATAACTATTTGTTCAGCACTTTTGAAATGTACAGCAACAGAATTCAGAACATGGGCCGTTCTTACAGTGCTCTCCCTGTACATCAAGTCAGAACCGTAGGATAAATAAAGGGGGCATATAAGCAGACCATGAAAGCTCTTACAATATTCGATGATTACATTTCTCTAAAACAGGTTAAAGGCTACATGTGCACCACCAAGTCAGAACAGTAGGCAAAATTAAGAGGGCAAAATAGACCAAATTATTAGGGTGAGGCACATGGGCTACTAACAATTTACTACACAACATACACTTAGTATTACTTTCTTAGCTACAGTATACAGTTGAAGTCGGAGGTTTACATACACTTAGGTTGGAGCCATTAAAACTCGTTTTTCAACCACTCCACAAATTTATTGTTAACAAACTATAGATTTGGCAAGTCGGTTAGGACATCTACTTTGTGCATGACAAGTAATTTTTCCAAAAATAGTTTACAGACAGATTATTTCACTTATAATTCACTGTATCACAATTCCAGTGGGTCAGAAGTTTACATACACTAAATTGACCGTGCCTTTAAACAGCTTGGAAAATTCCAGAAAATTATGTAATGGCTTTAGAAGCTTCTGATAGGCTAATTGACATCATTTAAGTCAATTGGAGGTGTACCTGTGGATGTATTTCAAAGCCTACCTTCAAACTTGGTGCCTCTTTGCTTGACATCATGGGAAACTCAAAAGAAATCAGCCAAGACCTCAGAAAAGAAATTGTAGACCTCCACAAGTCTGGTTCATCCTTGGGAGTAATTTCCAAACGCCTGAAGGTACCACGTTCATCTGTACAAACAATAGTATGCATGTATAAACACCATGGGACCACGCAGCCGTCATACCGCTCAGGAAGGAGACGCGTTCTGTGTCCTAGAGATGAACGTACTTTGGTGCGAAAAGTGCAAATCAATCCCAGAACAACAGCAAAGGACCTTGTGAAGATGCTGGAGGAAACAGGTACAAAAGTATCTATATCCACAGTAAAACGAGTCCTATATCGACATAACCTGAAAGGCCGCTCAGCAAGGAAGAAGCCACTGCTCCAAAACCGCCATACAAAAGCCAGACTACGGTTAGCAACTGCACATGGGGACAAAGATCGTACTTTTTGGAGATATGTCCTCTGGTCTGATGAAACAAAAATAGAACTGTTTGGCCATAATGACCATCGTTATGTTTGGAGGAAAAAGGGGGATGCTTGCAAGCCGAAGAACACCATCCCAACCGTGAAGCATGGGGATGGCAGCATCATGCTGTGGGGGTGCTTTGCTGCAGGAGGGACTGGTGCACTTCACAAAATAAATGGCATCATGAGGAAGGGAAATTATGTGGATATATTGAAGCAACATCTCAAGACATCAGTCAGGAAGTTAAAGCTTGGTCGCAAATGGTCTTCCAAATGGACAATGACCCCAAGCATACTTCCAAAGTTGTGGCAAAATGGCTTAAGGACAACAAAGTCAAGGTATTGGAGCGGCCATCACAAAGCCCTGACCTCAATCCTATAGACAATTTGTGGGCAGAACTGAAAAAGTGTGTGCGAGCAAGGAGGCCTACAAACCTGACTCAGTTACACCATCTGTCAAGAGGAATGGGCAAAAATTCACCCAACTTATTGTGGGAAGCTTGTGGAAGGCTACCCGAAACGTTTGACCAAAGTTAAACAATTTCAAGGCAATGCTACTAAATACTAATTGAGTGTATGTAAACTTCTGACCCACTGGGAATGTGATGAAATAAATAAAAGCTTAAATAAATCATTCTCTCTACTATTATTCTGACATTTCACATTCTTAAAATAAAGTGGTGATCCTAGCTGATCTAAGACAGGGAATTTTTACTAGGATTAAATGTCAGGAATTGTGAAAAACTGAGTTGGCTAAGGTGTATGTAAACTTCCGACTTCAACTGTACATATCTCCCTGGCATTTACATCATTTATGCAGCAGCGTACAATACATTGTTGGATTCACCTTGTTGTGCTGTGCTCACTTGAACAGGAGGGTGGCGAAACGGTCCTTCGTGGGCAAATTTTGTCATCAAAGTCTGGCGTTCTCTGGATTTATGGTGCTTTCAAGACAACTGGGAACTCTGAAAGAACAAGGTTGAATCATGATGACGTCAGTGATCTTCAGGTCATAGCTCTAGAAAGAGGCCCGAGTTCCGGATTTACAATTCAGAGTTGGATGATCGTTCAAAACATATTTTCCCAGTCGGAGCTCGTTTTTCCCGAGTTCCCAGTTGTCTTGAACTCATTGAAGTCCGATTTCGCAGTTCCGAGTAACCGTTGTTTTGAGCACGGCACAAATCATGCTTAATTGACAGCATGGCCAATGTTGAATGTTTATCATTTTAAGCTTGGAAAAGAGACCCTTAATCCCAGATTTGGGAACAATCACGGCCCAACTAGAGAACATTACCAATGCCTACGCTCCATATTTTTCCGCTGGCATCCCTACCACCACAGAAAGCACTGAGCTAGGCTGAAACACCTGCCTTACTCAAGAAAGTGGCTTTATTAACTAAATTACTTTGCCCCACCTGCCCTGAATGACGGGTTGCCACTGGTTGACATCCACGTCATCGGCGCCCGGTGAACAGTGGGTTAACTGCGTTGCTCAGGGATAGAACGACAGATTGTTACCTTGTCAGCTCCGCGATTCGATGCAGTAACCTTTCGGTTACTGGCCTAACGCTCCTACACGCCAGGCTACCGGCCGCATCTAAAGTGTGTGAAGATAATGTGTCTTTAGTATAACTTAAAATGTTCAGACAAGAAGAAGGGAGGGGGGCGAAGATATGGGCTTCTTTCTCCAGAATGCATGCACTCAGTTCTCCAGAATGTGCTCTGCTGTCTCCCGCCAATTCTTGCACATTCATTGTTTCATTGTGTGACTTGTTTGCCCTTTGATTGTACATTTTTTATCAATTCCCCATTACATATGTAACCAGTATGCTTAGTAAATGTACGGTTAATCCCCGTAATTTGGTTACATTAACTGCTGTTAATGCATGCACTACAGTCATTTACCGTTCTCATTCTCGGAGTGGAAACGTTGTTTGCAGAGTTCACAACCTGCCACACTTGTAAGAAACAAGTTTTGGTTGAATTCATAACCATAATTTAGGATTTTGTAAATTGTTTCATTGTCTTTTGTTTGGAGTGCTCCATGTGAGCAATGAGCATATGTGTGGTTTCTCTGTCCTGAAAATGTTGAGGGAGCGAATTTACTCACCTACTTCGGATATCCCCAAAAATATATTTTACTAACAATTTCCAAGAATCCTTAAATTATGTAAAGTCAACTTGGAAAATCATCAATCAACTGTTGAATAAGAAAAAGGCATCTACAACTATTCCATCTCAATTTATTGTTGGAAATAAGACCTGTAGTGATCCTGATGTTATTTCATGTGAATTTAATAACTTTTTTGTATGTGGGTTCCTCTCGCTCAAAGAAAAATGAGAAAACTGATGGAAATCCCTTGGATTACATGAAGGGACATTTCCCTTCTCTGCTTCAGTTTGATCCTCCTGATGTAATGGAGGTGATGGAGGTAATTGATAACTTAAAGATATCAGCAGCAGCAGGTCATGATGAGATTGGTGCCTCTTTGGTGAAATCAGTGTCTTCCTTGATTACTGAGCCTCTAATGTATATCTTCACCAAATCTATGCAAACTGGTAATGTTCCTAAAGATTTGAAAATTGCCAAAGTTATCCCCCTCTATAAATCTGGGGATCCAAGATCTTTTACAAATTATCGCCCAGTATCTGTACTACCATGTTTTTCTAAAATCCTAGAAAAATGGGTGTATAAGAGAATGTTGAAACATTTAAATCAACACTGTATTCTATATGAGCACCAATATGGTTTCAACACTGTATTTTATATGAGCACCAATATGGTTTCAACACTGTATTCCATATGAGCACCAATATGGTTTCAACACTGTATTCTATATGAGCACCAATATGGTTTCAACACTGTATTCCATATGAGCACCAATATGGTTTCAACACTGTATTCTATATGAGCACCAATATGGTTTCAACACTGTATTCTATATGAGCACCAATATGGTTTCAACACTATATTCTATATGAGCACCAATATGGTTTTCATAAAAACTATGCCACAGATATGGCTCTTTTGCAACTTGTGGATACAATCTTTACAGCCCTTAACAATAATGAATATGCTCTTGGCATCTTTTTAGGTTTATCCAAAGCATTTGACACGGTTGATCATGAAATACTACTTTCTAAATTGCATTATTGCGGTTTTCATGATAGTACATATAATTGGTTATATAGTTATGTTTATGATAGAGAACAATTTGTTTATGCAAACGGCTGAGCATCTACTAGGGCCAAGATATCCTGTGGTGTGCCACAGGGTTCGATAATTGTTATTATTCCTAATGACCTTGCTGCTGTGTCTTCTACCGTACTTCCCATTCAGTTTGCTGATGATACCAATTTGATTCACTAATTAATGAAGCCAACTCAGGTATGGCCACATTTACTGAATGGTTCCAGATAAACAAATTATCTTTAAATGTAAAGATAATCCACCTTTATTGTGTTCACTAGTAAGAATAGGAAATATTGTAAAAAAAAAAAAAAAAAAAAAAAAAAGGAGCCAGAATCTCAATTGGTGGAAATTAAATGGAACAAGTCACATCCACTAAATTCCTCAGAGTTATAATTGATGAAAAGTTATCCTGGAAAGATCATTTTCAATTTGTCTGTAGCAAAGTGATGAAATCTGTTGGTATCATCAGAAAGATTAGTGGTTTGGTTCATCAGGCTTGCTTCCTAACTCTATACTATAGCTTAATTGACCCATATCTCATTTACTGTAATATTGTCTGGGACAGTACATATACAGTGGGGAGAACAAGTATTTGATACACTGCCGATTTTGCAGGTTTTCCTACTTACAAAGCATGTAGAGGTCTGTAATTATTATCATAGGTACACTTCAACTGTGAGAGACGGAATCTAAAACAAAATCCAGAAAATCACATTGTATGATTTTTAAGTAATTAATTTGCATTTTATTGCATGACATAAGTATTTGATACATCAGAAAAGCAGAACTTAATATTTGGTACAGAAAGCTTTGTTTGCAATTACAGAGATCATACGTTTCCTGTAGGTCTTGACCAGGTTTGCACACACTGCAGCAGGGATTTTGGCCCACTCCTCCATACAGATCTTCTCCAGATCCTTCAGGTTTCGGGGCTGTCACTGGGCAATACGGACTTTCAGCTCCCTGCAAAGATTTTCTATTGGGTTCAGGTCTGGAGACTGGCTAGGCCACTCCAGGACCTTGAGATGCTTCTTACGGAGCCACTCCTTAGTTGCCCTGGCTGTGTGTTTCGGGTCGTTGTCATGCTGGAAGACTCAGCCATGACCCATCTTCAATGCTCTTACTGAGGGAAGGAGGTTGTTGGCCAAGATCTCGCGATACATGGCCCCATCCATCCTCCCCTCAATACGGTGCAGTCATCCTGTCCCCTTTGCAGAAAAGCATCCCCAAAGAATGATGTTTCCACCTCCATGCTTCACGGTTGGGATGGTGTTCTTGGGGTTGTACTCATCCTTCTTCTTCCTCCAAACACGGCGAGTAGAGTTTAGACCAAAAAGCTCTATTTTTGTCTCATCAGACCACATGACCTTCTCCCATTCCTCCTCTGGATCATCCAGATGGTCATTGGTATACTTCAGACGGGCCTGGATATGCGCTGGCTTGAGCAGGGTGACCTTGCGTGCGCTGCAGGATTTTAATCCATGACGGCGTAGTGTGTTACTAATGGTAACCGAGGGTGATTGACCGTCATCTTGAACTTCTTCCATTTTCTAATAATTGCGCCAACAGTTGTTGCCTTCTCACCAGGCTGCTTGCCTATTGTCCTGTAGCCCATCCCAGCCTTGTGCAGGTCTACAATTTTATCCCTGATGTCCTTACACAGCTCTTGTCAAGGGGTGCTGAAGGTGGGTGTGGTGCATGAATCAAGCGCAGGACGCAGAAGCTCAGTCCAAAAGACTTTAGTGCCATATTCACGTAGAAAATAAGCACAATAAGCCCGAAGGCGAAATAACGGCGCACACAGGCGTCAAACAAACGGCGCACTAACATGTGCGAAACACCTCTCCAAAACACTGGAGGGAAGTACGTAGCTCCAACACAAAACAGAAGAGCAATCACACACAAAGACAAACACACACAACGAGAACTAAATAGGACACTAACGAGGACTAACAAGACACAGGTGTACAACATCAAGACAAAACCAAACGAACATGAAACATAGATCGGTGGCAGCTAGTACTCCGGGGACGACGACCGCCGAAGCCTGCCCGAACCAGGAGGAGGAGCAGCCTCGGCCGAAACCGTGACAGTACCCCCCCCCTTGACGCGCGGCTCCAGCCGTGCGCCGACCCCGGCCTCGGGGACGACCAGGAGGATGCGGAGCAGGGCGCGCAGGATGGTCCCGGTGGAACTCCGACAGGAGAGATGGGTCTAGGATGTCCCTCCGCGGCACCCAGCACCGCTCCTCCGGGCCGTACCCCTCCCACTCCACGAGATACTGGAGACCCCCCATCCGGCGTCTTGAGTCCAAGATGGACCGAACGGTGTACGCCGGAGCCCCCTCGATGTCCAGTGGGGGCGGAGGAGTCTCCCCTATCTCATTGTCCTGGAGTGGACCAGCTACCACCGGCCTGAGAAGAGACACATGGAACGAGGGGTTATTCTTATACTCAACAGGTAGACTCCCGTCCTCCCGAGTGGCGCAGTGGTCTAAGGCACTGCATCGCAGTGCTAGCTGTGCCACTAGAGATCCTGGTTCGAATCCAGGCTCTGCTGTAGCCGGCCGCGACCGGGAGACCCATGGGCGGCGCACAATTGGCCCAGCGTCGTCCAGGGTAGGGGAGGGAATGGCCGGCAGGGATGTAGCTCAGTTGATAGAGCATGGCGTTTGCAACGCCAGGGTTGTGGGTTCGTTTCCCACGGGGGGCCCGTATGTGTTCACTAACTGTAAGTCGCTCTGGATAAGAGCGTCTGCTAAATGACTAAAATGTAAAAAATGTAAATGTAGATGTAACCTATAACACACCTCGTTCAATCTTCTCAGGACTTTAAAGGGCCCCACAAACCGCCAACCCAGCTTCCGGCAGGGCAGGCGGAGGGGCAGGTTTCTGGTAGAGAGCCAGACTCGATCTCCGGGTGCGTACACCGGCCCCTCACTGCGGTGGAGATCGGCGCTCGCCTTGTGACGAAGGACGGCCCGCTGCAGGTGGACGTGGGCAGCGTTCCACGTCTCTTCCGAGCGCCTCATCCAATCATCCACCGCAGGGGCCTCGATCTGGCTCTGCTGCCAAGGTGCCAGAACCGGCTGGTAACCTAACACACATTGGAAGGGGGTTAGGTTGGTAGAGGAGTGGCGGAGAGAGTTCTGGGCCATCTCGGCCCAGGGAATGTACCGTGCCCACTCCTCCGGCCGGCCCTGGCAATACGACCTCAGAAACCTACCCACATCCTGGTTGACACGTTCTACCTGCCCGTTACTCTCCGGGTGGTACCCTGAGGTAAGGCTAACCGAGACCCATGAACGCTCTCCAAACACGGGAGGTAAACTGGGGGCCTCGATCAGACACTATATCCTCGGGTACCCCGTAATGCCGGAAGACGTGGGTAAATAGGGCCTCAGCGGTCTGTAGGGTAGTAGGAAGACCCGACATAGGGAGAAGACGACAGGCCTTAGAGAACCGGTCCACAACGACCAGGATGGTGGTATTCCCCTGAGAGAGGGGAAGGTCTGTCACAAAATCCACCGAGAGGTGGGACCATGGTCGTTGTAGAACAGGCAGGGGTTGTAACTTACCCCTGGGCAGATGTCGGGGCGCCTTACACTGGGCGCACACCGAGCAGGAGGAGACATAAACCCTCACATCCCTAGCCAAAGTGGGCCACCAGTATTTAGTGCTAAGGCAATGCACTGTCCGGCCAATACCCGGATGTCCAAAGGAGGGTGACGTGTGAGCCCAGTAAATGAGTCGATCCCGAATCTCGAGCGGAACATACTTCCGACCCTCAGGACACTGTGGAGGGCTGGGGTCGGTACGCAACGCTCGCTCGATTTCGGCATCGACCTCCCTCACCACCGGTGCCACAAGGCAAGACTCCGGTAGTATGGGAGTAGGCTCAACGGACCTCTCCTCCGTGTCATACCACCGGGACAGCGCATCTGCCTTACCATTCTGGGACCCAGGGATGTACGTGATTTTAAATACGAACCTGGTGAGAAACATACTCCATCGAGCCTGGCGAGGGTTCAGTCTCCTCGCTGCCCGGATGTACTCCAGGTTCCGATGGTCAGTCAAAATGAGGAAAGGGTGTTGAGCCCCCTCAAGCCAATGCCTCCACACCTTAAGGGCTTGAACTACAGCTAACAGCTCCCTGTCCCCAACGTCATAGTTACGCTCCGCCGGGCTGAGCTTTTTAGAGTAAAAAGCACAGGGGCGGAGTTTAGGTGGCGTGCCGGACCGTTGAGAGAGAACGGCCCCTATACCAGCCTCAGACGCGTCTACCTCAACCTGAAAGGGTAATGCGGGATCCGGATGCGCCAGCACCGGAGCCGACGTAAACAGGTCCTTCAGTCTCCTAAAGGCCCTGTCCGCATCAGCTGACCACTGCAGGCGCACCGGACCCCCTTTCAGAAGGGACGTGATGGGAGCTGCCACCTGTCCAAAACCCCCGGATAAACCTCCGGTAGTAATTCGCAAAGCCCAAGAACTGCTGCACCTCTTTTACAGTGGTTGGAGTTTGCCAATTACGCACAGTGGACACACGATCCACCTCCATTCTCACCCCTGACGCGGACAACCGATAACCCAAAAAGGAGACCGACTCCTGGAAGAACAGACATTTCTCTGCCTTGACATATAGGTCGTGCTCCAACAGCCTCCTCAATACACGACGCACCAGGGTTATATGCTCGGCTCGGGTAGACGAGTACACCAGAATGTCATCAATGTACACGACCACCCCTTGTCCCTGCATATCCCGGAAAATGTCATCTACGAAGGATTGGAAGACTGATGGAGCATTCATCAACCCATATGGCATGACGAGATATTCGAAATGACCTGACGTGGTACTAAACGCTGTCTTCCATTCGTCGCCCTCCCTAATGCGCACCAAGTTATACGCGCTCCTGAGATCCAATTTTGTGAAAAACCGCGCTCCATGCAATGACTCTGTCATGGTCGCAATCAGAGGGAGTGGATAACTGTATTTCACAGTAATCTGATTGAGACCACGGTAATCAATGCACGGGCGCAACCCTCCATCTTTCTTCTTCACAAAAAGAAACTCGAGGAGGCGGGAGAAGTGGAGGGCCGAATGTATCCCTGTCTCAAAGATTCGGCTATGTAAGTCTCCATAGCTTTTCTCTCCTCTTGAGACAAAGGATACACGTGGCTCCGTGGGAGCGCTGCTCCTGCCTGGAGATCAATCGCACAATCCCCCTGTCTATGAGGAGGCAACTGCGTCGCCCTAGTTTTACTAAACACGAGAGCTAAATCCCCATATTCAGGCGGAAGGTGCAGTGCGGGCACTTGGTTTGGACTTTCCACCGAAGTCGCCCCCATGGAAACACCCAGACATCGCCCCTCGCACTGAGCAGACCACCCATCGAGAGCCCTCTGTTGCCACGAAATAGCAGGGTTATGGGTGCTTAACCAGGGGAATTCCCAGCACCACTGGGTACGCAGGAGAGTCGATCAGATACAGCTGTATAGTCTCTTCATGACCCCCCTGCGCACACATCCTAAGTGGTGCTGTGATCTCCCTAATCAACCCCGACCCCAACGGGCGGCTGTCTAAGGCATGAACGGGAAAAGGTTTGTCAACAGGTAGGAGAGGGATCCCTAAATCTAAACAAAACTTCCGATCAACAAAATTCCCAGCTGCGCCTGAATCTACTAGCGCCTTATGCTGGGAATGAGGTGCAACCTGTGGAAAACACACAGGTATACAAAAGTGCGCAACAGAAAGCTCTGGGTAAGTGGGACATCTACTCACCTGGGAGGCCCCCACAGTGCGTGGCCTGTTGTCTTCTCCCCCGGAGAACCCTCCCCAGCACCTGGCCGCAGTGTGCCCTCCACGACCGCACTTGGTGCAGGAGACAGGCCCCCTCAGGCTCCTCCTCCTCCTTTCTCTAGCGCCGGCACCCCCGAGCTCCATAGGGCTCGGCTCTGAGGTGCCGGAGGGCGGAATGGACGGACCCCCCTCGGGACGTCCACGGGTGGCCAGCAGGGTGTCCAGACGGATGGACATATCGACCAACTGGTCGAAGGTGAGATGGGTATCCCTGCAGGCCAACTCACGTTGAACGTCCTCCCGTAGGCTACATCGAAAATGGTCGATGAGGGCCCGTTCATTCCACCCTGCGTCCGCAGCTAGAGTCCGGAACTCTTGAGCAAACGCCTGTGCGCTCCTCCTCCCCTGTCTCAGGTGGACTAGACGCTCCCCCGCCGCTTTGCCCTCAGGAGGATGGTTGACCACGGCCTTGAAGCGGCGGGAGAACTCGGCGTAGGAGATGGTGTTGGCGTCCATCTTCCTCCACTCGGCGTTAGCCCACTCCAACGCCTTGCCCGTGAGACAGGAGATGAGGGCGGAAACGCTCTCGTGTCCCGAGGGCACCGGGTGTACAGTGGCCAGGTAGAGCTCCACCTGCAAGAGGAACCCCTGACACCCGGCAGCGGTTCCGTCATACCCTCTCGGGAGCGAGAGCCGAATCCCCCTGGGTTCCGGACCTGGGACTGGTGGACCGGCCGATGGGGTTGGCAGGGTAGGTGGAGGTGTGGGTACCCCGCTGGCCTCCCATCGGTGCAGGGTGTTGATGACGTCCTGTAGAGCGGTCCCCAGTTGTCGTATCTGGTCATCTTGACCGCAAACATGCTCCTCGAGCGACTCAGGCGTAACTGCAGATCCTGCTGATTCCATTGTGGTGTGTGATTCTGTCAAGGGGTGCTGAAGGTGGGTGTGGTGCATGAATCAAGCGCAGGACGCAGAAGCTCAGTCCAAAAGACTTTAGTGCAATATTCACGTAGAAAATAAGCACAATAAGCCCGAAGGCGAAATAACGGTGCACACAGGCGTCAAACAAACGGCGCACTAACATGTGCGAAACACCTCTCCAAAACACTGGAGGGAAGTACGTAGCTCCAACACAAAACAGAAGAGCAGTCACACACAAAGACAAACACACACAACGAGAACTAAATAGGACACTAACGAGGACTAACAAGACACAGGTGTACAACATCAAGACAAAACCAAACGAACATGAAACATAGATCGGTGGCAGCTAGTACTCCGGGGACGACGACCGCCGAAGCCTGCCCGAACCAGGAGGAGGAGCAGCCTCGGCCGAAACCGTGGCAGCTCTCTGGTCTTGGCCATTGTGGAGAGGTTGGAGTCTGTTTGATTGAGTGTGTGGGCAGGTGCCTTTTATACAGGTAACGAGTTCAAACAGGTACAGTTAATACAGGTAATGAGTGGAGAACAGGAGGGCTTCTTAAAGAAAAACTAACAGGTCTGTGAGAGCCGGAATTCTTACTGGTTGGTAGGTGATCAAATACTTATGTCATGCAATAAAATGCAAATTAATTACTTAAAAATCATACAATGTGATTTTCTGGATTTTTGTTTTAGATTCCGTCTCTCACAGTTGAAGTGTACCTATGATAAAAAATTACAGACCTCTACATGCTTTGTAAGTAGGAAAACCTGCAAAATCGGCAGTGTATCAAATACTTGTTCTCCCCACTGTATATGCCTCCTACCTACACAAATTACTCGTCATACAAAATACATTTGCAAGACTAGCCACCTCCTCTAATTACCTGGCTCCATCTGCACCTTTGTTTAAGAAACTCAATATCTTGTCTATTTACGACATTAATGTACGCCAATTATGCACTTTAATCTACAAATACTCATACCTCCCAGACAGTTTACCTAAACCCTTCAATGGATTCCACCAGGTTCATTGTGAAATCCACCTATATAACACAAGACACTGCGATAACCTTCACCCTCCCCACTGCCGCACCTCACATAGTCAATTCTCTATCAGATACAGAGGTACCATACTCTGGAATATTTATCTTCACATTGCCAAAACCTCATCATCCCTCAAGCGAAGACTGGGGGTCAGCCTGATGAACCAAACTACCTAATAATCCCCTCCATGTAGCCTAATTCTCACACTCACACACACACATGCACAAACATGGTTTTTATTGTATACTGAGTATATCATGTACAATTATAATTAATATGCTTTGCTTAACTGATTGAACAAACTTTTTTTATTTTTACGTATATTTCTGGTGTGGTTTCATATAAGCCCTTTTGGGCTTCCAACCTCGCTTGCACACCGTTTTTACCCGCTTTTTATCTGAACTGTTTTGAATTTCACTTCTTTTCTTTGGTGCGAATAAATAAAACCTTAAACCTAAACCCCCTTTGCTGCTATAACAACGTCCACTCTTCTGGGAAGGCTTTCCACTAGATTTTGGAACATTGATGCGGGGACTTGCTTCTATTCAGCCACAAGAGCATTAGTGAGGTTGGGCACTGATGTTGGGTGATTAGACCTGGCTCGCAGTCGGCGTTCCAATTCATTCCAAGGTGTTCGATGGGGTTGAGGTCAGGGCTCTGTGCAGGCCAGTCAAGTTCTTCCACACCGATCTCGACAACCATTTCTGTATGGACCTCACTTTGTGCACAGGGACATTGTCATGCTAAATCTACAGATATTTCACCTAGTCGGCTCAGGAATTCAAACCAGTGACCTTCCAGTTACTGGCCCAATGCTCTTAACCACTAGGCTATCTGCCAACCCTGCCTGTTCCGGCCCCCCGACCATCCACTCACAAAATCTAGTTGATGATCCCTGACATATAGAAAGGGAGGCAGACAGACGGAGTAGAGAGATTCATGTGATTGAAAGAACCTGAATTTTCATCAGGATATTTTCTACTGTTTCGCCTTTCGGCCTATGTATTTTACTTAGTTGACGATGTAAGTTATATAAATCAATCAATCAAATGTATTTATAAAGCCCTTTTTACATCAGCAGATGTCACAAAGTGCTATACAGAAACCTAGCCTAAAACCCCAAACAGAAAGCAATGCAGATGTAGAAGCACGGTGGCTATGAAAAACTCCCTAGAAAGGCAGAAACCTAGGAAGAAACCTAGAGAGGAACCAGGCTCTGAGGGGTGGCCAGTCCCCTTCTGGCTGTGCCGGGTGGAGATTGTAACAGTACATGGCCATTAAGGCCAGATTTCTCTCCGAGATGACCAGCAGGGTCAAATAATAATCACAGTGGTTGTAGAGGTTGCAACAGGTCAGTACATCAGGAGTAAATGTCACTTGGCTTTTCATAGCCGGGCATTTAGAGGTTGAAATAGAAGGTGCGGTAGAGAGAGAGAGTTGAAAACAGCTGGTCTGGGACAAGGTAGCACGTCCGGTGAACAGGTCAGGGTTCCATAGCCGCAGGCAGAAGAGTTGAAACTGGAATAGCAGCACGACCAGGTGGACTGGGGACAGCAAGGAGTCATCAGGCCAGGTAGTCCTGAGGCATGGTCCTAGGGCTCAGGTCCTCCGGGAGGGGAGGGAGAGAGGGAGAGAGAGAGAATTAGAGGGAGCATACTTAAATTCACACAGGACACCGGATAAGACAGGAGAATAACACCAGATATAACAGATTGACCCTGGCCCCCCAGCACATAGACTATTGCAGAATAGATGCTGGAGGCTGAGACAGGGGGGGTCGGGAGACACTGTGGCCCCGTCCGACAATACCCCCAGACAGGGCCAACCAGGCAGGATATAACCCACCCACTTTGCCAATATACAGCCCCCACACCACCAGAGGGATATCAACAGACCACCAACCTACTACCCTGAGACAAGGCTGAGTATAGCCCACAAAGATCTCCTCCACTACACGAGCCGGAGGGGGCGACATACTGCTGCATTGGCCTATAGGCTATCTCTGAGTTACATGCGCTAATTTCTTTAGCCATCAATGGATCATGGTGTATCAATGTGTCCATAAGGCAAAGGATGGTGCTCTTCCATTAGTTGAATTTTAACTTTTAGATTTTTATCATTTTAAATCTGATTTTTATGATTAACCACGTGACAATAATTTTGAGAAACAAAACTTTATTATTGAAATGAAACTGTTCCATGAAAATGTGCATAGAAAAATAATCAGGGCGCAACTTTGGTTTTAGAAGTTGGGGGGGCATAATTTTAATCCAGTCGGATAAACACTCCAAACAGCCTACCCGGCCACTCGGAGGCATCCGCATGGTCCTAAAGCAAACCGGGCCTTGTTTTGTTTCACATTCCAATGATAAAACTAGGGGGGACAAAAATGCAATTTCAGAATGTGGGGGGGACATGTCTCCACCGTCCCCAGTGAAATAATAATCATAACTGGCACACAGATAGGTAGAAATGGTAGGATAAATTGTAAGCTTCCCCAAACTTGAAACTCACCAGCTGCCTATGGTCTTTATTATAACACCCATTAACAAAATGTGTGCACCCACAAGCGTGTGCACACAGGAGGTGAAAAAAACTTGATTTTGCTAATTTCGCTAACATTATTAGCTAGCTGGCTATCTAGCTAGCTAACTTAGGCTGCAAATATACGGTAAGGATTTAGATAGGGTATTTAAGTATTTAGGTGTGGTTTGATGAGAGGCTTACGTGGAAGAGACATGTTGAGTATATTGAAATTAAGTGTAGGAAGGTGCTGAACCTCATGAGGGCATTGGCAGGATATGATTCGGGGTCAAATAGACAAACACTGTTGTATATGTACCAGGCATCGATCAGGTCATTTTTGGATTATGGGTGCTTTGTATATGGACTGGCAGCCAAAACGGTACTACAGCGCCTGGATAGGATGCAGTCAAGGGCCCTGAGATTGTGTGTGGGTGCCTTCAGGATGACACCTGTTGAGGTATTGAAGGTGGATAGTGGGGAACTGCCACTGAGGAGAAGGCGGGACAAATTTGCATTAGCGTACTGGGCGAAGTTGAAAGGGAGTTCAGAAGGACATCCTGCGGTCACGGCAACTGGGAAATGCTGGGAGCGAGGTGTGGGTAAGTAGAGGGTGTACAGGTGGACAATCGGGCAGAAGGTGGTAGAATATGGATTGGGGGAGAGAGAGATAGGGCCAGCAATTGCATTGGGGAACGTTTCTTTAAAACCAAGTGTAGATGTGGACATGATTGAGGGCAGGAGAGAATGGGGTGAGGATGTGATGGTTCTGGGATATATACAGATGGTTCAAAGGATCCAGTCAGTGGTAGGGTGGGGGCAGGGGTGTATATTCCAGATTTCAATGTTATTGTATGTACGCGGTTAACTGATTATGTGTCAGTGTATGCAGCCAAGTTGATGGCCATGATTATAGGTTTGAGATGGGTGGAGGAGGTGAAACCACTCAGAGTGGTGATCTGCTCTGATTCGGCTGCAGTGTTGAGTAGTGTGAAGATGGGCAGGTCGGATAGGGGAGACTTGTTTGTGGAGATGATGGTGCTGTTAATGGGATTGGAGAGGATAGGAGTGGTGGTAAACTTTTGCTGGGTTCCCGCCCATGTGGGTGTGGAGGGTAATGAGAAGGCCGATGTGGTGGCTAAGAGTGCTGTGAGGAGAGAGTTGGTAGATATTCAGGTATTGCTGGGCCGCAGGGAAGTCAAGTCCTTGATCCGGGAAAAAGGGCTCAATCTTTGTCAAAGGGAGTGGGATGCTAGCTCTAAGGGGAGGCAATTTTATCCTGTGCACCGGTCAGTAAAGGAAGAGGTGGGGAGTATGGGATGTAGGAGAGAGGAAGTTGTGTGGAGTAGACTACGGTTTGGTCACACAGGTTTGAATGTTACGTTGTGGTTGATAGGAAGACATAAAAAACAGGTCTGTATGATGAATGTTTAGTGGAGGAAACGGTGGAGCATGTGTTGATATTTTGTGAACTGTATGACCTAGATAAGGATAGATTGTGTGAAAGGGTTAGAGAGGCTGGAAGGGGTTTGGGTGGTGTAGTGAGGGAAGGAAAGGGGAGGGAAGTGGTGTCTATGGCTCTAGTTCACTTTCTTAGAAGAACAGGACTAATGAAGATAATGTAATGTACTGTACTGTAGGTAGGCCGTGACTGGCCTCACACTCCAGTACAGTATGTGGCGGTGTCGGCACCTTAAAGGTTGGATGCGATCCGACAACCCAATCCCAAAGAAGAAGAAGAAGACGAAGAAGAAGAAGAAAGCAGCAGCAGCAGCAGCTAGCTACCTTGTGCAGTCCCATAATGATGTGGCCTATTTCACTGGAACAGCTTGGCAACTGGCTATCTCTCTAGCAAGTAGGAGTGACCATTTGTCATGTATAATCAATTTGGTGGAGTAAGAAAAGTATATCGATCGAGTAATCTACGATGACAACAAGACTGTATCGTGGAAACCATGAAAAGAACTAGAAGTGTTGATGCGTCTTCACCTTTGAATGGGATTGGAAAACAAGGTATGTATTGCTAGCTAGCGTCATGGACAGGTTTTTGAAAAGTTTTAGTAAGATAGCTAAGTTAGCTAGTTACCTGAATTAGTCGAGAGGGTGTCTCTGTCTGTGGCTAACTAGTTAGCTATTTGTCATGCTTGCACGTAGTTCGTGTTAGATTCGCTAGCTAGCGAATGTCACCAGCTGGAAAATGTAACTAGCTAATTGCATTAACGTTCGCTAAAAACACTTACATCATTGACTGGTACCCATTGATTTGACATTGTCTCCTTCTAAGTCTTTCATCAAACATATGGACAACAATACATACTACTTGTACTTACAGGCTTCCTTGAAATACAGGATGTTAGGTAACTAAATTAACTCATATTTCTAAATACTGAAAACACACAATTATTCCCATTTTGTGTGGCAAAGTGGCATCACTATCCAGTAAAGTGCAGGGGGACTGTCTTACAAATCCAGGCATAAGGTCATGAATTGGGCTCACTACTACATTACATGAGTGCTGGCTGTTGTAACTCTGAAAACGTGGTTATTTTATTGGAGTACTCCCTCTAGCCAGCTGGGTGTCTGCAGTTCAGTTTTGTGAGGGATGTACTTGATTGATGGCCATTATGCCTCTCAGCTATACTCGGAAGCGATCTCAGGAGGATGTTCTGGCTAATGGCCACTGTGCTGCTGTGAGTTGAGGGACCTCAGCTGAACCGTTGTCATGTGGACAGATGGGGACTCCCGGAGGAAGAGGAAGGTGGCGGAGATCTCTCAGGCCCTGAACTTGACGCCGGTGGACGTGGCGCTGCTAAGGAGGATGGCCATCAGCGAGGGGGGGCTGCTTACAGACGATATCCGCTGTAAAGTGTGGCCCTGGCTGCTCAACGTGCCCACCGCCACCCTGCCTGAGAAACCAGGTGAGCTGCCTGGGCAGTGGGCACTGCTACTGACAGACCATAGATGCCACTGAGGCTACTAGACCACAATCAAGTGCAGGGGCACATATTCACCCTTTCTCATTGTCTTTTCTCCAGAGGAAGTAGAGAGGCAGAATCATAAGGACTATAACCAGGTGCTGTTGGATGTCCAGCGTTCCCTTAAAAGATTCCCTCCTGGTGAGTGACACATATTTGTATTTATTAGGGATCCCATTAGCCAAGGCAGCAGCTACTCTTCCTGTGGTCCATACACATTAAGGCACTTACATTACACATAAAACAAAATATAAAACAGTACAACATATAACAAATAACAACCACTACATATCTACAACACAAAATGTATGATACCACCATACAACAATATTCCAATGTACGTGTGTGTACAGCGCCCGTGTGCGTATGCGTGTCTGTACCTGTGTGTGTCTCTTCACAGTCCCCGCTGTTCCATAAGGTGTATTTTTATCTGTTTTTTAAATCTGATTCTACTGCTTGCATCATTTACATTTTAGTCATTTAGCAGACGCTCTTATCCAGAGCGACTTACAGTTAGTGAATACATTGTTTTTATTTTATTTTGTATTTTTTGTATTTGTATTTTATTTTTTTATACTGGCCCCCCGTGGGAAACGAACCCACAACCCTGGCGTTGCAAACGCCATGCTCTATAAACTGAGCTACATCCCTGCCGGCCATTCCCTCCCCTACCCTGGGCCAATTGTGCGCCGCCCATGAGTCTCCCAGTCGCGACCGGCTGCGACAGAGCCTGGATTCGAACCAGGATCTCTAGTGGCACAGTTAGCACTGCAATGCAGTGCCTTAGACCACTGCGCCACTCAGGAGTACAGTCAGTTACCTGATGTGGAATAGAGTTCAATCAATCAAATGTATTTACAAAGCCCTTTTTTACATCAGCAGATGTCACAAAGTGCTATACAGAAACCCAGCCTAAAACAGCAAGCAAAGCAGATGTAGAAGCACGGTGGCTAGGAAAAATCCCTAGAAAGGAAGAAACCTAGAGAGGAACCAGGCTCTCAGAGGTGGCCAGTCCCCTACTGGCTGTGCCGGGTGGAGATTATAACAGTACATGGCCATTAAGGCCAGATTTCTCTCCAAGATGTTCAAACGTTCATAGATGACCAGCAGGGTCAAATAATAATCACAGTGGTTGCAACAGGTCAGTACATCAGGAGTAAATGTCACTTGGCTTTTCATAACCGGGCATTTAGAGTTTGAAATAGCAGGTGCGAGAGAGTTGAAAACAGCAGGTCTGGGACAAGGTAGCACGTCCGGTGAACAGGTCAGGGTTCCATAGCCACAGGCAGAAGAGTAGAAACTGGAGCAGCAGCATGACCAGGTGGACTGGGGACAGCAAGGAGTCATCAGGCCAGGTAGTCCTGAGGCATGGTCCTAGGGCTCAGGTCCTCCGGGAGGAGAGGGAGCGAGAGAGAGAATTAGAGGGAGCATACTTAAATTCACACAGCACACCGGATAAAACAGGAGAATAACACCAGATATAACAGACTGACCCTAGCCCCCGGCACATAGACTATTGCAGCATAGATACTGGAGGCTGAGACGGGGGGGGTCGGGAGACACTATGGCCCCGTCCGACGAAACCCCCGGACAGGGCCAACAAGGCAGGATATAACCCCACCCACTTTGCCAAAGCACAGCCCCCACACCACCAGAGGGATATCAACAGACCACCAACCTACTACCCTGAGACAAGGCTGAGTATAGCCCACAAAGATCTCCTCCACTGCACTAGCCCCAGGGGGCATCAAACCGTGGTCATGGCTCTATGTAGTACTGTGCGCCTCCCATAGTCTGTTCTGGTCTTGGCATGTCTTGTGGGGTGTGCATGCACACCTCAGACCATGTTCTTAGAATGGCACAAAGTCATGTGAGGTTGTGTTTTGTCATCATTGTCTGTTTTGGCTGTCCCTCTTGAATTTCACTTGTGTGATGTACAGTGGGGAGAACAAGTATTTGATACACTGCCGATTTTGCAGGTTTTCCTACTTACAAAGCATGTAGAGGTCTGTAATTTTTGTCATAGGTACACTTCAACTGTGAGAGACGGAATCTAAAACAAAAATCCAGAAATTCACATTGTATGATTTTTAAGTAATTAATTTGTGTTTTATTGCATGACATAAGTATTTGATACATCAGTGCAGCAGGGATTTTGGCCCACTCCTCCATACAGACCTTCTCCAGATCCTTCAGGTTTCGGGGCTGTCGCTGGGCAATACGGACTTTCAGCTACCTCCAAAGATTTTCTATTGGGTTCAGGTCTGGAGACTGGCTAGGCCACTCCAGGACCTTGAGATGCTTCTTACGGAGCCACTCCTTAGTTGCCCTGGCTGTGTGTTTCGGGTCGTTGTCATGCTGGAAGACCCAGCCATGACCCATCTTCAATGCTCTTACTGACGGAAGGAGGTTGTTGGCCAAGATCTCGCGATACATGGCCCCATCCATCCTCCCCTCAATACGGTGCAGTCGTCCTGTCCCCTTTGCAGAAAAGCATCCCCAAAGAATGATGTTTCCACCTCCATGCTTCACGGTTGGGATGGTGTTCTTGGGGTTGTACTCATCCTTCTTCTTCCTCCAAACACGGCGAGTGGAGTTTAGACCAAAACGCTCTATTTTTGTCTCATCAGACCACATTACCTTCACCCATTCCTCCTCTGGATCATCCAGATGGTCATTGGCAAACTTCAGACGGGCCTGGACATGCGCTGGCTTGAGCAGGGGGACCTTGCGTGCACTGCAGGATTTTAATCCATGACGGCGTAGTGTGTTACTAATGGTTTTCTTTGAGACTGTGGTCCCAGCTCTCTTCAGGTCATTGACCAGGTCCTGCCGTGTAGTTCTGGGCTGATCCCTCACCTTCCTCATGATCATTGATGCCCCACGAGGTGAGATCTTGCATGGAGCCCCAGACCGAGGGTGATTGACCGTCATCTTGAACTTCTTCCATTTTCTAATAATTGCGCCAACAGTTGTTGCCTTCTCACCAAGCTGCTTGCCTATTGTCCTGTAGCCCATCCCAGCCTTGTGCAGGTCTACAATTTTATCCCTGATGTCCTTACACAGCTCTCTGGTCTTGGCCATTGTGGAGAGGTTGGAGTCTGTTTGATTGAGTGTGTGGACAGGTGTCTTTTATACAGGTAACGAGTTCAAACAGGTGCAGTTAATACAGGTAATGAGTGGCGAACAGGAGGGCTTCTTAAAGAAAAACTAACAGGTCTGGGAGAGCCGGAATTCTTACTGGTTGGTAGGTGATCAAATACTTAGTGGGGAAAAAAAGTATTTAGTCAGCCACCAATTGTGCAAGTTCTCCCACTTAAAAAGATGAGAGAGGCCTGTAATTTTCATCATAGGTACACGTCAACTATGACAGACAAATTGTGAAAAGAAAATCCAGAAAATCACATTGTAGGATTTTTAATGAATTTATTTGCAAATTATGGTGGAAAATAAGTATTTGGTCACCTACAAACAAGCAAGATTTCTGGCTCTCACAGACCTGTAACTTCTTCTTTAAGAGGCTCCTCTGTCCTCCACTCGTTACCTGTATTAATGGCACCTGTTTGAACTTGTTATCAGTATAAAAGACACCTATCCACAACCTCAAACAGTCACACTCCAAACTCCACTATGGCCAAGACCAAAGAGCTGTCAAAGGACACCAGAAAAAAAATGGTAGACCTGCACCAGGCTGGGAAGACTGAATCTGCAATAGGTAAGCAGCTTGGTTTGAAGAAATCAACTGTGGGAGAAATTATTAGGAAATGGAAGACATACAAGACCACTGATAATCTCTCTCGATCTGGGGCTCCACGCAAGATCTCACCCCGTGGGGTCAAAATGATCACAAGAACGGTGAGCAAAAATCCCAGAACCACACGGGGGGACCTAGTGAATGACCTGCAGAGAGCTGGGACCAAAGTAACAAAGCCTACCATCAGTAACACACTACGCCGCCAGGGACTCAAATCCTGCAGTGCCAGACGTGTCCCCCTGCTTAAGCCAGTACATGTCCAGGCCCGTCTGAAGTTTGCTAGAGTGCATTTGGATGATCCATAAGAGGATTGGGAGAATGTCATATGGTCAGATGAAACCAAAATAGAACTTTTTGGTAAAAACTCAACTCGTCGTGTTTGGAGGACAAAGAATGCTGAGTTGCATCCAAAGAACACCATACCTACTGTGAAGCATGGGGGTGGAAACATCATGCTTTGGGGCTGTTTTTCTGCAAAGGGACCAGGACGACTGATCCGTGTAAAGGAAAGAATGAATGGGGCCATGTATCGTGAGATTTTGAGTGAAAACCTCCTTCCATCAGCAAGGGCATTGAAGATGAAACGTGGCTGGGTCTTTCAGCATGACAATGATCCCAAACACACCGCCTGGGCAACGAAGGAGTGGCTTCGTAAGAAGCATTTCAAGGTCCTGGAGTGGCCTAGCCAGTCTCCAGATCTCAACCCCATAGAAAATCTTTGGAGGGAGTTGAAAGTCTGTGTTGCCCAGCGACAGCCCCTAAACATCACTGCTCTAGAGGAGATCTGCATGGAGGAATGGGCCAAAATACCAGCAACAGTGTGTGAAAACCTTGTGAAGACTTACAGAAAACGTTTGACCTGTATCATTGCCAACAAAGGGTATATAACAAAGTATTGAGAAACTTTTGTTATTGACCAAATACTTATTTTCCACCATAATTTGCAAATAAATTCATTAAAAATCCTACAATGTGATTTTCTGGAATTTTTTTTCTCATTTTGTCTGTCATAGTTGACGTGTACCTATGATGAAAATTACAGGCCTCTCTCATCTTTTTAAGTGGGAGAACTTGCACAATTGGTGGCTGACTAAATACTTTTTTTCCCCACTGTATGTCATGCAATAAAATGCAAATTAATTACTTAAAAATCATACAATATGATTTTCTGGATTTTTGTTTTAGATTCCGTCTCTCACGGTTGAAGTGTACCTATGATAAAAAATTACAGACCTCTACATGCTTTGTAAGTAGGAAACACTGCCGATTTTGCAGGTTATCAAATACTTGTTCTCCCCACTGTAGATCTACAGACTATGCAACCCTGTCATTTTGTATTTGTTTCTTTTGGAGGGTGTTCTATGTGTCTGTATATTACTGCTTTCTTTATCAAAGCAGCAGCTATCCTAGCGGTTAGAGCGTTGGGCCAAAAACCCAAAGGTTGCTAGTTCGAATCCCCATGCTGACAAGGTGAAACATCTGCCGATGTGCCCGTGAGCAAGGCACTTAACCCTAATTGCTGCAATGTTGCTGTTGGTAATGGCGGACCCTGCCTGTGACCCCACTCTCCGAGGGTGTCTCGGGGCGTTGGAATATGCAAAAACACATTGACAAATATATGCACCCACCAAATTATTGTTATTTAGGAAGTCCCAAAATGGAGAAAGAATAATCTGATTTACTGGGCGCTTTGAAATTCATTGGAATTCTGCCATGCTTGTTTCTCGGCCCGGGAAAGTTTGGTCATTTTTGTCAGAAAGGGCATGACTGTCTTGTGGCGAAATCCTGCACGGAGGCTTCACCGTGCGCTGCCACTTTAAGAGCGCAGCAGCAGTCGGGAAGGAGGAAATAAAGATGGCTCTTCCGGCTCTGTGTAGGGGCCCTCGGTTAGCGCCGCAGTTTTGACGGCGTGTGCAACTCTGCAGAAGTCTTGTGTAGTTTCAGTGTGCTTAGTTTATAAAAGTTATACGTTTGATCGCCTTTATAGAGCTACTCCTGATGCGTTGGAACCGTTCAATCTTCAGATCACATGGATTACTAGCAACATTGTTGCAAG
The DNA here is from genome assembly GCF_020615455.1 of Coregonus clupeaformis. Taxonomy (NCBI): domain Eukaryota; kingdom Metazoa; phylum Chordata; class Actinopteri; order Salmoniformes; family Salmonidae; genus Coregonus; species Coregonus clupeaformis. The sequence continues at coordinate 532,114 of NW_025533498.1, forward strand.
CTTTTGTCAAACAAACAACCAAGGATTGTGTTGGATGGACGAATGCATGTTCAAGCCTGGATGCAACTGCTAAGCCCATCTCTCTTTATCTCCTTCAGTTCTTTACACTGAATACATTTCTCTCTTTGTGCTGCGATTCCTTTTACGTTTGGTGAACTAATAATGCACTGTAGGACTGTTTGACATTTTAGTTAAAGGGAGGTTGCGTGAGTTTGTTTATTGTTTGAACTGTATTGATTTTGTGTGGGACTATTGACATTTGGCCAAGAAGATTTTTGGACATTTTAAGGCCTTCTTTGTTTTGTCTATGAACACACCCATTAATACCCCCCTCACTCCTCCACTGGGAGGTAACACAGAATATTGCAAATTCTCTAAGGTTTATGACTGGGTTCTTTCTTGTCAATTGTATCTATGAAGTTGCCTTTGAATTGCTCTACCATTATTCTTGTATGAGGTATTATTGGTCGGGTTACCCCTGTGCTGTAACTTGTGTTTTAGATGGTGTGTCTTATCCTTTCTGTCCACTGGCTATCTGGCGAACAGGCTACACTCTAGGCAGTCTGTTCTGCTGGTGTGTGTGTGTGTCTGGTAGCGTTACTATCTATCTTACTCTTTTCCTTTCGGCAGGGTTAATACCTGCCTGGCATTCGAAACAAAAATCTTTATCTTTACCATTCTCTAACAATACCGCTATAGAACTAGCGCCCGAACAGGGACCCCTGGAGAAAAGCACCCATGGTTGTATAATACAGAATCCTACCGTGGGAGCTGCCTGCTTAACTCCTATAGTCTTCTGTTGACATCAGTACATAAGATGCATAAAGGCCAAGTTATACATTTACTTTCTTTAGTTAGGATTTGGCCCATAATGAGGAAATCAGCTGGGCCTTTTGACTTGTGACCTTTGACTTTTGACCCCTCTCCATGTGTAGGCATGCCAGACGAGCAGCGTGAGGGCCTCCAGGAGAAGCTGATTGATATCATCCTGCGGGTGCTGGGGAGGAACACCCAGCTGCACTACTACCAGGGCTACCATGACATCGTGGTCACCTTCCTGCTGGTGCTAGACGAGCGTCTGGCCACCGCTCTGGTGGAGAAACTCTCTACGCACCACCTCAGGTGGGTCTCTGTCTGTTTCGGTGTTCCCTTCCCACAGGAGCTTGGCTTTAAAATAGGGGTTAAGTACATATTACATATTAGTCATTTAGCAGACGCTCTTATCCAGAGCGACTTACTGTTAGTGCATACATTATTTAATTTTTTAACTTTTTTTTATACTGGCCCCCCGTGGGAAACGAACCCACAACTCTGGCGTTGCAAGCGCTGAGTAGAAGGGGAATCCATTTTGAAAAGCGAACGTAGCCGGTTGTAGAATAACAGTTTGTTTGAGCTTTTGTAGTGTGTAAACTGCACACAGTTGGCCAGATGAGTCATCCTAAACAGTTGCTAGTGGAGACAAGACATATCTTGAAGCATTTCATTTGAATTACACACACAGTGCTACTTTCTATGTTTATGACTGACAAACTGTCATGTTGATTCTCTAATCCTGGTTCAGTTTGTCATGTGTTGTGGTCCTCTGCTGTTCGTTTACTGCAGGGACTTTATGGACCCCACCATGGACAACACTAAACACATCCTTAACTATCTGATGCCAATCATCGAGAGGATCAACCCAGAGGTGCATGACTTCATGCAGCAGTAAGAATATTTTCTCTTGTTCTGTTAGTACAATCAGTAATTTGTCAAATAACTAATGAGCACAACTAATGAAGATACAATACCAATAATTTGACTAATCACTTATGTTGCATTGAATGTGTCTCCAGGGCGGAGGTGGGCACCATCTTCGCCCTTAGCTGGCTCATCACCTGGTTTGGCCACGTCCTGTCAGATTTCCGCCACGTCGTGCGGTTGTATGACTTCTTCTTGGCCTGCCATCCTCTGATGCCAATCTACTTTGCTGCTGTGGTGAGTGTCCTCTTTTTGGGACTAAAGTGACCCCAAACATAACCCTATTTTTTTCCTTTTGTCAGGGGCTAGATCAGATATTTAGAAATGTGGATGTAGCCATTCTTGGAGTTCAAATGTGCCTCACAAATCGAGTATGTTTGCTTATGAAAAACATATATATTTTTTGCAGCAGAGCTTAGCTGACCACTTATGCGAGGACTGAGTTGGGGAAACCCTGGCATAGGCCATAGACCGCATGCTGTTAACTGGTTGTTGTATTGTGTGTGTGTGTGTGTGTGTGTGCACTATTTGGTCGGTGGCTATTCCAGATTGTGCTGTACCGGGAGGAGGAGGTGTTGGACTGTGAGTGTGACATGGCGTCGGTCCACCACCTCCTGTCCCAGATCCCCCAGGACCTGCCCTACGAGACACTCATCAGCCGCGCAGGAGACCTCTTTGTACAGTTCCCCCCCTCCGAGCTGGCCAGGGAGGCTGCCCAGCAGTACAGTCAACAGTAAGACTGTCTACCTCATCTCTCGCTTGTCTCTTTTTGTCACGTAGTCGCCTATGGGTTCCCTCTCCCCCCACCCCCACAGATCCTCTACCTCCTCCTATATCTCCTGTCTTTCTCTTCCCCCCTCCCTCTCCTCCCTGCTGTTGTGAGTCACATTCCCTCATTAACACTCTCGGGTGAGATAGTGTGATCTGACAGTAACCTTCATCTCCCCTGACAGGTGAACTGACGCTTTAATTACCTGACACTAAGATGGCTGGTGTTATTGTTTTCCTTGGTCTCTCAGGACAGCAGCCTCCACCTTTAAAGACTTTGATCTGGCCTCAGAGCAGCAGCGGCCCGACTCAGTGCTGCGAAGGCGGCGGAGGGAGAAGCAGGCGCTGGAAGGAGCGGCTGCAGGGGCCATGGTGGCGACGGCCCAACCCACCGCGGCCCGACGCTTCGTCCGACTGGCCGTCATGGGGCTCACTGTGGCCCTGGGGGCAGCTGCCCTCACCCTGGTCAACACAGCCCTGGAGTGGGCGCCCAAACTGGACCTGCATCTCTTCCCCTGAGCGAGAGGGGGGACTTAGAGGGGAGAAGAGGGGGCTGACGTACAGACTTAAACTGGGCGGCTATTACAGCAGAAGCCGTCCATGAGAGGGAGAGAAAATAGAGATCTTTGTGAAGAGAATATGGAGTTCTGTTCCACCCTATTATGAAGGATGATAATGGAACAGAGACTTGACTGTTGACTTTGTCTTTAATTTATATTTGTAAATAAAATAACTGGATAGTGATAAATGTTGTGCTCAGAGGGATTAAGCTATTTATGTGATGGCAAGCGGCAACTAGTATCGAAGGCTTTGGGTTACTAGGTTGAAGAGTAGTCACTGGGCTCAAACTGATGCCAATGAAGAGCGTGTGTGTGTGTGTGTGTGTGTGGTTGTGTCCGAGATGGCACCCTAGTCCCTATGTAGTGCACTGAATAGGGTGCCATTTCAGATGCAGCCCTTGTGTGGGTTTGTACCTGTGTCTCTGTGTGTGTGCGTGTCCGTGCTATCAGGTTCAGGGGTGAGTTAAATGTCCCTCTGAGCCTCACATGGGCCATGTTGGCACAAGGACAGTTCCCCTAGCCTGGTTCTTTCCCCCCGGCAGATCAAGTCAAATCCTCTGCCCTCAAAACACATAATGACCCTCTTCCTTTAATTACTGTACCAAGACCAAATACACAACTAAGTCCAGTCTTTGTATGTTTAGCACTTAATTTGATCATTTTCTAAAGCATCATTATTATTAAAGTTGTAGGAAATATAATTTTTGTACAAACACACCACCCATATTTAACATCAAATTAAAAATGAAGGAATCCATTTTGGTATTCGGACCTTATGGATGACAATTTGCATTAATTATTTTCCACAGCATGCCTAAAATAGGTGAGTAATAGGTTAGCTTTGATGTTGGACAAAGCACCAATGGCACTCCCAAACATCCCATAAGCCCTGGCTGGATCCCATGCTTTTATTGCACAATAATGAAATCCTATTAAGTTATTTCCACAGGTCTTCACATTTCAACAGAACTCATTATACTCACCAAATTGCTTGGTTGTAGAAATGACAAGGTTTTTGCACATTTCATATTTAGCAATGCCACTTGAGCTTATTGACTACAGTTGACAGAATTTGAAAAATGTAATGCATTGGACCTGCTCATATTTGTTCAATAGAATTACATGCGTGTAGTCGACTTGATTGCGACACACAGATACTCAGCGGTGCCTATTTTGAATACCAAACAATACAACTCCATCAGTCTTATTTGCAATAGATGGTTTTCGTTGCACTGAAATAGCCTCATTCTGTATCGTTGCACTAAATGGTTTTTATTTGCCTTTTTTGTTTTCTGTTATTTGTCATGAGAACAATGCAAAGATTTACAAGATCAAAGTAAATAAACTGCATAGGTTGAGTGGACAATTGTATCTGTTTAGTTCCCTATGTATTTATTGCTACCTTATACAGTATTTTTTTAGGGTCAATGCAGCAGTAAAAAAAAAAGAAGGAAATGTTCATACACCAGAGTCTATTTACAGTTTATACAGTCTGTTTACACTAAGGGCTAAAAATGAATCTTCAAGCAGTAAAAGTAGAAAATCCCTTTTCTGGATCATTCATCATGAAAAGTTGTTCTTTATTCCCAAAGTAAATAATGCTTTACATTCATCAAACAACATTTTATTGTAGACATTCATTGTGCCCTACAATGGTATCATCCTTTAAAAAAAGTAGCTAATGAACTACTTACATTATACTGCAGTGTTAAAAACAAGAAATTGGCTATGCTGAACAGATTGGCTAGTTGTAGTCATCAATGACAAAAATGTATGGCTTCTGCTTGGAGTGTTCAAACAAATACTTCCAATATATGGCTGGAGGAACAGCCAATCCATACTACAGAAGAAATTTGATTGTTCATTACCACCTTTGTTAACAACTTACAAAATCTAACAGAACAAATGAATATGTTAAATGCCCCTTTATTACAGTTGTACATGCTCTGTCAAAATGAAAGTTAGTCTGCATGATTTGTTGCTGTGTACTTATCCCTGTTACAAGGTTATTTTACAGTATGTATAGTATTAATGCATTAAGGTCATGACTAGCACCTCATGGAGACCCATCTCAGTTTACTGCTGAAGTTAAACAATTAGCCAACATTATGACATTTCTTTACTACATGAAAGACAATATTCTTATTGGGTCTGAGACTCTTGCCATTCAGCAAAAACATAAACATAGAAAACAACAAGCATCTTGAATTTATATCACAACCTTGTTTTGTTCAAATGGTGTGTCCCCTGTCAGATATAGGTAGTGATATGCCTCTGACTATTTACAAATAGTTTTGCATGTACAGTGCAAAATAATGATATCAATCTCCCAACTAGGTAATAAAATTAGTGATATACCAACATCCTTTGAACCATCAATTAAACACCAGGATAATGTTATTCTGTTATGTTATTCTCATCTGGAATCATCAGACCCTCAATGGTGTTCAAAGTTCCAACAGAAAAATAATATTAAGTGCCTTTGGAAGTAAGACCAGCCAGTGTCTGCACAAAGGACCGAACCGAATCCTAACAAGTTATGTGTACAACTCAAGTTTTTACACAAATCATCCCTTGACACCAGTGCATGAGTTTTTCAAAGTCCAGGTTAGGATTGAACCCTTACTGAGCAGGGCGAAATTACCGAATGGGCATGCAGGGCACATGCCTTGGGTTGGAGGCCCCCTGGAGGTCGGAACTAGAGGTTGACACGGGAACAGCACTCCCGCAGGATTCCTGCAGGAACAGGAGTGAAATTCCAGAGGCAAGTTCCGGACAGGATGGGACAGGATCAACAGTCCACAGGATGGGCAGTACAGGAATGATTTAAAATTGAGTTATTTTTGTGTTATAAGCCATTTTAGAAGGTTATATTGTTTTGAATGTTTTTTTTTGCCCATGCCACTCCTTCTCCCAACAGTAACACGTGTTCTTCGATCTTCAATTACTATTAAAACAATTATAATAGGCCTTTATCAGCTGGCAGGCATCAAACAGTAGCTAGCTAACAGTTCTCTCATCTCGTGAGCACTGAGCATGCGGTTAAAATTAGCACGGTACGGGACAGGAGTGATTTGTATCGGGACAGGACAAGAAAGTAATAGAACTGTTACGGTTTTATATAACTGTTGCGAGATCAGGACAGTATGGGAAAAATTGACAGGATAAGATGGACAGGAATTAATTCTCACTCCCGTGTCAACCTCTAGTCAGGGCCCCCCCAGACAGCATATGAATACATAGGTTGGGGGCCCCCTAGAGGTCGGGCCCCCCCAGATAGCGTATGAACACGTCAGTTGTGGGCCCCCTGGAGGTCCGGGACCCTCCAGATAGCATGTGAGCACGTCATAAGCCATGGCAAAATGTGTAGGATTGCAGGTAATTTACTTAGCGATAGCCCCTAAATAACCACTTCTTGTTTTGAAAACGGCCTATGTGGCATCGATATGAGTCAAAAACATTTCTAGTGTCAAAATTGACTACAGTGTCAAATAGGATAATTTTGGTCATAAAGTCAGTCTTGTCCAAAACGGAGATTTGCAAGATGATAGTAAAAAATGGTATGTCACGGAATGAAGGGTACCCTAACAGTTTTCCTTGGGTTGGGTTTACTTCAAACCTGCCCACAGGGACCCGATTGTAATGTCCATGGTCAATTTGGTTTGACATTCGATATACCTATGGGGCTAGTTAGGGACCATCAGTAAATTACAAAATATACATCGGACAATATTTTTTAAATGTCAATAGCTCCAAATTTCAATGACTTAAAAACCTCAAACCAACTATACAGTGCCTTCAGAAAGTATTCACACCCCTTGACTTTATCCCACCAAAATTGTTACAGCCTGAATTTAAATGGATTACATTTAGGAATTATGTTTTTAGAAATGTTTACAAATTAATTAAAAATGACAAGCTGAAATGTCTTGAGTCAATAAGTATTCAACCCCTTTGTTATGGCAAGCCTAAATAAGTTCAGGTGTCAAAATGTGCTTAACAAGTCACACAATAAGTTGCATGGACTCACTATGTGCAATAACAGTGTTTAACATGATTTTTGAATGACTACCTCATCTCTGTACCCCACACATACAATTATTGTCACAAGTGTAGAGAGGAGGAGGCAGTCGCAGGTTTAAAACCACTGAATTTATTAAAGCACCACAGCTTAAAGCGGTACGAAACCCACAGTACAAAATATAAAGTACTAAATAGTAGGAGAGATTCCTCTCAGGAAAACAAGCAACATATACAATGACCGACAAAGACAAATGACATAGGGAGTATATATATATACAGTGATAGAGTGGGGATTGGAACCAGGTGTGTGTAATGATGACGAGACAAGTCCGGGGTTGATGAGTGAAGGGCGTTTGCCAGCAGCAGGTTCGGCAGCTAGAAGGCTGGTGACGCCGAACGCCTGAGCTGGACAGGAAGGGGCGCCAAAGCGAAGGCTGGTGTGACAGTACCCGAATGAGAGAACGGTCCATGACGTCCCTCGCCGGAAACCCAGCACCGCTCTTCGGGACCGTACCTCTCCCAGTCGACCAGGTACTGGAGAGACCCCCCACAACGCCTTGAGTCCAACAGGCTGCGGACGGAGTATGCCGGGGATCCCTCGACGTCCAAGGGAGGGGGAGGTGCATCTTGGGGTCCAGCACTAGCTAAGGGACCAGCTGCCACTGGCCTGAGGAGAGATACATGAAATGAGGGTGAGATACGGTAATTGACAGGGAGCTGTAATCTGTACGTCACCTCATTGATTCTCTTCAGGACTTTGAACGGCCCCACAAACCGCGGGCTCAGCTTCCGGCAGGGCAGGCGGAGGGGCAGGTCCTTCATAGAAAGCCAGACCTTGTCACCGGGGTGAAAGACTGGGGCCATACTGCGGTGACGATCAGCCTGCGCCTTCTGCCGGAGGATGACACGCTAGAGACGGGTGTGCGCTGTGTTCCATACCTCCTCGGTGCGCCGGAACCAATTGTCCACCGCATGAGCCTCGATCTGACTCCGGTGCCAGGGCCGGCTGATAGCCTAGAACACACTGAAAGGGTGTGAGGTTAGTGGAGGAGTGACGGAGGGTACCTACCCAGTTCCTGATTTACCCTTTCCACCTGCCCATTTGATTGGGGACGGTACCCAGAGGTAAGGCTGACCGTGACCCCCAGTCGTTCCATGAAGGCCTTCCAGACACGGGAGGTGAACTGAGGACCACGGTCAGACACAATGTCCTCCGGGATCCCGTAATGCCGGAAGACGTGAGAGAAGAGAGCCCCCGCGGTCTGCATGGCCGTAGGGAGACCAGGCAGAGGAATCAAACGACAGGCTTTGGAAAACCGGTCCACAACGACCAGGACGGTGGTGTGCCCCTCCGAGGGGGGAAGGTCTGTGACAAAGTCCACGGAGAGATGGGACCAGGGTCGTTGTGGAACTGGCAGCGGGTGGAGTTTGCCATAGAGGAGGTGTCTCGGTGTCTTGCTCTGTGCGCAAGTGGTGCAGGCCAAGGTGGGCCACCAGTACTTGGCGGAGAGACAGACGATAGTACGGGCTATACCCGGGTGCCCCGACACAGGTGCTGTGTGTGCCCAGGCGAGGAGACGGTCCCTCCGATCCTCTGTGTCATGCACCCGGGACAACGCATCGGCCTTAACGTTCTTAGATCCCGGCCGGTAGGAGAGGGTAAAGTCAAACCTGGTGAAGAATAGGGCCCACCTGGCCTGGCCTGCTCCAATGTACTCTAGGTTCCGGTGGTCCGTCCAGACAAGGAATGGGTGTTGAGCACCCTCCAGCCAGTGCCGCCATGCCTTCAGCACCTTCTTGACGGCCAACAACTCACGATCCCCCACGTCGTAATTCCGCTCCGCGGGAAATAGCTTCCGTGAGTAGAAGACGCATGGATGGAGTTTAGGCGGCGATCCAGTACTTTGGGAGAGAACAGCCCCTACTCCAACCTCTGAGGAGTCCACCTCCACGATGAAGGGCAGAGATGGGTCAGGGTGAGCCAGAACCGGTGCGTTCGTAAACCGTTCCTTGAGCGCACGAAAGGCTTTGTTGGCATCCCCAGTCCAGCGCAGCTGTCGAGGACCTCCCTTCAGGAGGGAGGTGAGAGGGGCCACCACTGTGCTGAAACCCCCAATGAAGCGCCTGAAATAGTTGGCAAAACCTAGGAAGAGCTGCACCGCCTTGATGTTGGAGGGAACAGGCCACGACCGTACTGCACTGACCCTCTGTTCTTCCATCTCCACTCCCGCGGTGGATATCCGAAAGCCCAGGAAGGAGACCGCCTGCTGGAAGAAAAGGCACTTCTCCGCATTGGCGTACAGGTGATGCCCTATCAGCCTCTCCAAAATGGACCTGACATGAGAGACATGTTGCTTGCGTGTAGTACACCAAGATGTCGTCTATGTACACCACTACAGAGCGACCCAACATGTCTCTAAACACCTCGTTAATGAAGGATTGGAACACCAAGGGTGCATTTGTCAGGCCATAGGGCATTACCCTGTATTCGTAGTGCCCGGTGCTGGTGCTGAAGACGGTCTTCCATTCATCCCTCTCTCTGATGCGCACCAGGTTTAGGCACTGCGTAAATCCAATTTGGTAAAGTACTTTGCACCGTGCATCTGTTCGATTACAGTGGGTATGAGAGGCAGGGGATAACTGAATTTAACCTTAGCCTTATTCAGTGTCCGGTAATCGATACGGGGCGGAGACCTCCGTCCTTCTTCTTCATGAAAAATAAGCTGGAAGTGGCCGGAGAGGTGGATGGACGGAGGAATCCTTGGGCCGGCGCCTCCTGGATGTAGACCTCCATGGCTTCGGTCTCTGCATGTGAGAGAGGGTAGATGGGCCCCCGCGGGAGGGTAGAACCAGGCAGTAGGTCGATAGTGCAGTCCGATGGGCAATGAAGGGACAGGCACGTGGCACGAGTCTTTGAAAAAGACACCTGTAGGTCCCGGTATTCCTCCGGGATAGGGACGTGGGTGGCATGGTCCAGACTTTCCACGGAGGTGGCACAGATAGACACAGAGAGACACGTCCCCTGACACTCCTGCGACCAACCCAACAACCTCCTCTCTGTCCACGATATACTGGGGTTATTCAATTGTAACCAGGGGAGACCTAAAACTACGGGGTGTGCAGGAGAGTCTAAGATTAGGAAAGTGATGCGTTCATGGTGGTTGTGATCAACTGTGAGGGAAATGGGAATCGTGGTCTGGTTCACCAGTCCTGTTCCTAGGGGACGGTTGTCTAGGGCATGGACTGGGATAGGGGGTTGTAAAGGGACTAGAGGAATGCGTAATGATAAGGCCACTGACCGGTCTAGGAAATTGCCTGCAGCACCTGAGTCCACTAGGGCAGGACTCAGAGGGGACCAGGATAATCCGGGAAGGTGACAGGGAGGAGGATGGGCTGGATGAACAGAGAGGAGCAAGGCACGTCCACGCCTACCTGGGAAGGTGCAGGAGCGCTCCTCGTCCTGTCACTTCCTTGCCTGGTTCTCTTTCTGGGACAGGTGTTCCAGGGGTGGTCCTACTCCCCGCAGTAGGAGCAGAGACCCTGTTGACGGCGGCGTTGACGTTCCTCTGGGGGAAGGTGCGTCGTGCCCACCTCCATGGGCTCAGTCTCGCTGGAGGTTCCTGGGAGAGACCCAAACCCCTGGGATGGGCGACGACGGGCACGCAGGAGATTATCCAGGCAGATGGCCATGGCGATGCGCTGGTCCATTTACGGTCTAGCCGACGGTTCTCCTCCTGGTTCAGTTGCTGAGGTTGACAGCCTTGGCAGACTTTGATGTACAGGTAGGCCTAGTCTTCATTCTTCCTCAACCCATGGCTATACAGAGTGTTAGAGTCATGGGCCAGACACTTCCCGATCACCCAGCTCTGCAGAGATCGATGAAATCCATAGTCAGTATTGATCTGTAGAGAGATTGAAGAAACATGGGGTCTCGGTCTCTCCTTGTTTTCATACAAATATGTGTATTAAAGATACTGAATAAATGTCAGAGAAGAAATACAACATATTTTAAAAATAAATATGATATTGTTCAATTGCTGTTCGTGAAAATGGAGTTGCATCAATAATTTGTTTTACCTTCTCTTTCAGATCTGAAATGGTCATGTCGAGTGTTACCAACAAGGTAAAAGGAACATAGTTATCTGAATGTGCATCCCCAACTCCCACCTTCAACCTGCAGCAAAGCAACCAGAAGAGGTAACTGGGTCTAAATTACTCCGCACTAAAACACAGTTACAAAGGTTTTACTATTCATTCCGTTTTTCAAGAGAAAGGTGGGAGCTAAAGTGTAAAGTAAGTAATCCACAATTGCTTGTACCTCGTAGTTACATGTTGATTATTCCACTTGCGTTTGCTCTCATATACAGTGTAGGCCAATCCTATGTAATGTTAAGTATGACCAACAGAACACTACTAAATGATTCCACATACCGAATAGAGTCCTGGGAGTAAGCCTTGTGGGAGATCCTGACAGACATTGGTACACACAACTCTGCCAGCTGCTCTGAACACCTCTTGGCTTCCTCTTTGTCACCACAGCTGATGGCCTCATTCAACAACTGGGCTAGCTCCTCCACTGCAATAGAAAAATAACATTTTCATCAATGCACAGAACAATGCTTGATACTGTTGGGTTTGATTTTTCTCATAATTGGATCTGTATGTGATGAATAGCTTGGAAGGAATGCATTAATGAGGAGCACTGTACTGATATGGATTGTTTCACATAACAGGCTGTTATTCATGTAAGGAACGTTAGGGGTAGGACAGATAAGACTTGTATTTCTTACAGATACGAACACTCTCTCTTTGTAGTCTGTGAAACTGTCCTTGAACATGGAGTACAGTGGAATGGTGTCTTTTGGGTGCTGACTCTGCAGGTTATTATCATAGCAACTTATGCCTGGCAACAAATGGAGTGCAGAGGAGTTGGGACCAACCCCTGCGCCAACGGATTGGCTGAATGGAGTCTGGACCACACTCAGTCCTTTGCTCTGGTTGGCCAACAGAAGAGGTGGAGGCTTTCTGTCAGAGTATTTGAGAAAGAATCTGTAAACAATAATTCTAGTTCTCTGTCTGCCCTGCGTGGTTTTTCAGTGAGCCCGTATACGAACCTTCATACTTATCATACATACATTTTGCATATAATAAATTTAGCTTGGATTGAATATCTCTTGATTATGTTTTCTCTTATTCCAATACCAGATTTGAATTACGCAATTTCTAACAATTGGTGACCTCCGACTGTGATCTGGTAGCGGAACTTCACTTCGCTGGAATTCACCCAGCCTATTGGACATCACTGTCATCGAACTGTGTTTCACAAATTGCCCGGGCTTCTAAAAAGGTAAGCAAAACACCTATTGTAATATAACTAAAGTTTTGCACATTGGCTTTATCCAAATTAATTTTGTGAAACACCTGTTTGATGTAAGTGAACCCTATTCTACTATAAATAACAATTACAGTATACTACTTCGATTTCATAATGTACTATGCAAATGTTTGATAATTGTGATGGTTAAACCCATGGGAAATAGAGGAGGCTGTGTGCCCAAATAGAGGATGCTGTGTGCCCAAATAGAGGAGGCTGTGTGCCCAAATAGAGGAGGCTGTGTGCCCAAATAGAGGAGGCTGTGTGCCCAAATAGAGGAGGCTGTGTGCCCAAATAGAGGAGGCTGTGTGCCCAAATAGAGGAGGCTATGTGCCCAAATAGAGGAGGCTGTGTGCCCAAATAGAGGAGGCTGTGTGCCCAAACAGAGGAGGCTGTGTGCCCAAACAGAGGAGGCTGTGTGCCCAAATAGATTGTGTGTCGATTGTAAGTGTGTCATTTATGACTGTGTGACATATTTGACTGTGTGATAGGATTATGACTGTGTATTGTGAGTGAGTGTGATAACTGTGTACTATTTTTGCTGTGTGATTGTAACGATCCCGGCTGTCTGAGTCGGGTCCTGGTCGTAATCTCCAGTTTCCCGAGGGTTCGGGAACGCTCCGGGGAGCGCTCTGGTTTCCGCACCTGCTTCCCATTAGCAATCTGCACACCTGGGCCTAATCAGCACCTTTCTTAGGCTCTGGCCCAACATCCAGTTCCTGCCGGATCGTTAGCCATGAACAGTAGGTGTATCTGTGTATCAGTTTTGAGTTCTAGCGTGAGTTTTTGTTGTTTTGTACTTTGTCGAGTTTTTGTGTCCTTACCTCCGTTTTTGTTCCACCTGCAGTCACACGTCCGGAACCTTCACCCCACCTCTGCCTGATGGTCGGCGGCTGCCGAGCCATCACTGGACCAAGTACTGCACCCCCAACTACTCACCCACGCCGCCCGCTCTGTCCCTGGATTATTCTGCACCTTTTTGTTATCTGAATAAACCCTCACTTTCGTTCTACTCTCCTTGTCCTGGTCTGCTTCTGGGTTCTGGCTGAGGGAACTGTGACAGAACGATCCGGCCAATTATGAACCCAGCGGACCTGGACTCAGTTCGCCATGCCATTGCCCAGCAGGAGAAGATGTTGGGCCATCATAGTACGGTACTACAGGAGATCGCGTTGTCAGTTCGGAACCTTTCTACCGGCCTGATGGAGGTCCAGAACCAACGCCAGTGTCCGGTGGAGGACCCACTACCGGTTTCACCCATCTCGCCTGCCGCTTCTGAAGTTGTGTCCCTCCGTGAGCCCAAGGTTCCGACGCCGGATAAATATGAGGGGAGCTGGGAGGATGCCGTTCCTTCCTTATGCAGTGTGGATTAGTGTTCGATCTACAGCCCTACTCTTATGCCACAGACAAGGCTAGGATAGCCTTTGTGATTGAGTTGCTGCGTGGTCGAGCGCTGGAGTGGGCTTCAGCCGTTTGGGAACGACAGGATCCCTGCATGGCTTCATACCAGGGGTTCACGGCCGAGATGAGGAAGCTCTTCGACCATTCCGTCCGAGGGAGGGACGCAGCTAGGCGCCTGTTTTCTCTTCACCAAGGAACTCGCAGCGTGGCCGATTTCGTGATCGAGTTCAAGACGTTGGCTGTGGAGAGTGGGTGGAACGAGGAGTCTTTGCAAGCGGCTTTTTACCAGGGTCTGTCGGAGCAGCTCAAGGATGAGTTGATCTCCTATCCGGAGCCTAGTGACCTGGACAGCTTGGTAGCCTTGTCTATTCGGGTGGATAATCGAGTCCGAGAGCGAAGGAGGGAGAAGCAATGGGGGTCCTTCCAATCGATCAGCTTCTCAGTTCCCAGTCGGGTCGGGTGGTGGACCAGAACACGTCGATCATTCTCCACCACGAAGGATTAGTGGAGAGGACCTCTCTCCCGATTCTGAACCCATGCAAGTGGGGCGGCACGGGTTAACCAAGGAGGAGCGTCAACAGAGACGTAGGACCAACTGCTGCCTCTACTGTGGTCGCTCGGGACATTACATCTCCACTTGCTCCCTGCGGTCGTCAAACTGCCCGGCTCGCTAAAGTTGGGAGGACTTTTAGCGAGCCAGTTTCAACCTCTCAGTACCTCTGTCAGACCCCGCTTCCCGGCTACCCTTGTGAACAGGAATCAGAGCTTAGCGCTTAACGCTTTTATCGATTCAGGTGCCGATGGAAGCTTTCTTGATGCCGAGTTGGTGGAACAGCTGGGGCTTTCCAAGGAGCAATTGCCGGAAGCCATTGAAGCGACCACTCTGAACGGCAGTAGTCTGGCACGTATCACGATGAGGACTGAACCGGTTAAGATGCGGTTGTCAGGGAATCATTCTGAGATGATTTCATTTTTCATTCTGCCGTCTTCCCATGTTCCTCTGGTCCTTGGATACCCCTGGCTGAAGGAACACAATCCCACGTTCGATTGGGTGACGGGCAAGGTAACGAGTTGGAGCCTGGATTGTCATGCTAACTGTCTCAAGACTGCCTGCCCCCATTCGGTTCCCAGTCAGGTGATTGAGGCTAAACCTCCAGATTTGTCCCTGGTTCCCGAGACATATCACGATTTGGGGGAAGTTTTCAGTAAGCAGAAGGCTCTGTCACTCCCTCCCCACCGACCATATGATTGTGCCATCAACCTGGTCCCTGGAGCTGTCTACCCCAAGGGAAGGTTATACAGTATCTCCCGACCTGAACGTGAGGCGTTGGAGACCTACATCAAGGAGTCCCTAGCTGCTGGTCTCGTTCGTCCCTCGTCATCACCCCCTGGGGGCAGGATTCTTCTTTGTGGGTAAGAAGGATGGTTCTCTTCGACCATGTATTGACTATCGGGGTTGAATGACATCACGGTCAAGAACAAGTATCCCCTGCCCTTGATGAGTTCTGCCTTCGACTCCTTACAGGGTGCTACGGTGTTCACCAAGTTAGACCTACGCAATGCGTATCACCTGGTCCGGATCAGAGAGGGGGACGAGTGGTTGACGGGTTTCAATACACCGATGGGGCACTTCGAGTATCAGGTGATGCCGTTTGGACTGACCAATGCTCCAGCGGTATTCCAGAGTATGGTGAACGACGTCCTGAGAGATATGATCGGTCTCTTCGTGTTTGTTTACCTGGATGACATTCTGATCTTCTCGAAGGAACCTTCCGACCACGTCCAGCATGTCCGGCAGGTTCTGCAGCGATTATTGGAGAATCGCCTGTTCGTGAAGGCCGAGAAGTGCGAGTTTCACGCCCACACGACATCCTTTCTCGGGTACATCATCTCCAGGGGTGAGATTAGGATGGACCAGGAGAAGGTTAGAGCGGTTCTGGAATGGGCCCAGCCCGGTACGAGATTGCAGCTCCAGAGATTTTTGGGGTTTGCGAATTTCTACCGCAGATTCATCCGGGATTACAGCCGTGTGGCCGCTCCATTAACTGCCTTGACTTCCAGCATCAGGACCTTCAAGTGGAATCCGGAGGCGGATCGAGCGTTTCTGGATTTGAAGAGGCGATTCACCAACGCACCGATTCTCTCTCAACCGGACACGGCCCGTCAGTTCGTCGTTGAAGTGGACGCGTCTGATGTGGGAGTTGGCGCCATCCTGTCGCAGCGATGCTCCACGGACAGTAAACTCCATCCCTGCGCCTACTACTCTCGTCGCCTTTCGCCTGCGGAGAGGAATTACGATGTGGGTAACCGGGAGCTTCTCGCGGTGAAACTTGCCTTGGAGGAGTGGCGCCACTGGTTGGAGGGGGCGGAGCAACCGTTTATTGTCTGGACTGACCACAAGAATCTTGCTTACGTGCAATCGGCTAAACGTCTCAACTCCCGTCAGGCCAGGTGGGCGTTGTTTTTCGGACGATTCAAGTTTGTCCTGACGTTCCGACCTGGATCTAAGAACGGCAAGGCGGACGCCTTGTCCCGGATGTTCTCCAAGACGGAGGAGAGTGGGTCCAAGACCGAGACAATTCTCCCCCGGAACTGCGTCGTGGGAGCAGTTATGTGGAGGATTGAGGAGGAGGTGCTGGCGGCCCTTCGGACTCAGCCCGGACCCGGTAACGGTCCACCCGGTCGGTTGTTTGTGCCTGAGTCGGGTTCGTCCTGCTGTTCTCAAATGGTCCCACGCCAGTAAGATGGCTTGTCACCCTGGCGTGGCTCGGACAATGGCGTTTCTTCGCAGACGTTTTTGGTGGCCTGCCATGGCCGAGGATACTCGGGGTTTTGTTGCTGCCTGTCCAGTGTGTGCGCAGAATAAGAGTACCAATCGGCCCAGCTCTGGACTACTTCACCCCCTTCCTATTCCCCGGCGTCCATGGTCGCATCTGGCCCTGGACTTCGTCACGGGGTTGCCCGCTTCTGAGGGGAACACGGTCGTTCTGACTATCGTGGACAGGTTCAGCAAGTTCGCCCACTTTGTGCCTATTGCCAAGCTTCCCTCTGCCTCGGAGACGTCCGAGATCCTGGTTAGGGAGGTTTTCAGGGTCCACGGTTTGCCCAGTGATATCGTTTCCGACCGTGGCCCTCAGTTTACCTCTGCTGTCTGGAAGTCCTTCTGTTCGGCCATTGGAGCTACTGTCAGTCTCACATCTGGTTTTCATCCCCAATCCAATGGTCAGGCGGAGAGAGCCAACCAGAAGATGGAATCCACGCTACGCTGTCTGGTCTCTTCCAACCCCACCTCCTGGGCCTCTCAGTTGCCTTGGGTTGAGTATGCCCACAATACTCTCCCTACATCTGCCACTGGGATGTCTCCCTTCCAGTGCCTGTATGGCTACCAACCTCCCCTGTTCCCTTCTCAGGAGAAGGAGCTCTCAGTGCCTTCTGTTCAGGCCCATATTCGGCGTTGCCACCGGACCTGGCATCGGGCCAGAAAGGCACTCCTTAGAGGTTCGGACCGGTATCAGCTCCAGGCGAATCGTCGCCGGATCCCCGCTCCCACCTATACCATCGGAGATAGGGTTTGGTTGGCCACACGGGATCTTCCGTTACGGACTGAGTCTAGGAAGTTGTTACCGAAGTTTATTGGTCCGTTTGTGGTGGAGAAGGTGATCAATCCAGTGGCAGTGCGACTCAAACTACCGAGGACGCTCAGAGTCCATCCCACCTTTCATGTCTCCTGCCTCAAGCCTGTCTTCCTCAGTCCTCTGTTGCCTCCTCCGCCTCCTCCTCCTCCTCCTCGGATGATCGGAGGTGGTCCTGCCTACACGGTGCGTCGCATTATGGATTCCAGACGGCGGGGCCGGGGTTTCCAGTATCTCGTGGACTGGGAGGGGTATGGTCCTGAAGAGAGGAGTTGGATTCCGCGGCGACAGGTCCTAGATGCGGATCTCATCAGGGACTTTTACCGCCTCCATCCTGGCGCTCCGGGAGTCCGCCCGGTGGCGTTCGTCGGAGGGGGGTACTGTAACGATCCCGGCTGTCTGAGTCGGGTCCTGGTCGTAATCTCCAGTTTCCCGAGGGTTCGGGAACGCTCCGGGAGCGCTCTGGTTTCCGCACCTGCTTCCCATTAGCAATCTGCACACCTGGGCCTAATCAGCACCTTTCTTAGGCTCTGGCCCAACATCCAGTTCCTGCCGGATCGTTAGCCATGAACAGTAGGTGTATCTGTGTATCAGTTTTGAGTTCTAGCGTGAGTTTTTGTTGTTTTGTACTTTGTCGAGTTTTTGTGTCCTTACCTCCGTTTTTGTTCCACCTGCAGTCACACGTCCGGAACCTTCACCCCACCTCTGCCTGATGGTCGGCGGCTGCCGAGCCATCACTGGACCAAGTACTGCACCCCCAACTACTCACCCACGCCGCCCGCTCTGTCCCTGGATTATTCTGCACCTTTTTGTTATCTGAATAAACCCTCACTTTCGTTCTACTCTCCTTGTCCTGGTCTGCTTCTGGGTTCTGGCTGAGGGAACTGTGACAGTGATAACTGTATACTACGTTTAACTGTGTAATAACTGTGTACCATTTTGGCTGAGAATACAAACAATATTTTAAAACGGTAAATAATGAGAATTACAATTAGGAAACAAAGTTTAAATTGTGCAAACGTTAACAAAAGACACCCATAGGAGGTACTTTAAATAAATAGGCAGTGCGACGCTATGGCACATATCAGTTCAGACTAGATATGACTAGGTTCAAAGGAGACACTTAAAATTCTTTAAGACAGGGGTGACGTATGCATGAGAGTGTGAATGATAAACCAGTATACCTTGATAGAAAACTAATTGGGAATCAAAGACGTCTGTGCCTGTCCAAACTGTATAAATTTGGGGATAACTGTTGGGTTTGTGGTTGCTTAAAACCGTATAACCTGTTATTGATGTTTGACATAGCATAATACTGGTTTTGAATAGTTGTGTTGAAGCAATTCGGTTTATTATTTGATTTAACGTTTGATGTTTGACCCTGCAAAATACTGGTTAAACAATTAGACTGAAATAATTTGGTTTATCGTTTAAATATAAACATGCACCAACTTTAACTAATTAGGTGGGAATAATTTGATTTAAATAACTAGATTAAAGTACCTTAAATAACGACAGAATATTGGAAACACAGCTCCTCAAAAGCTGAAGAGAGAGTTGCGAGGGGAGGGGCTGGAGAGAGTGAAAGTGTGGCTTTTGGAGCGAGGAAAGACTGGAGTTGGCTGGGAACACCACGGGGTGATTATTTGAGAGGTGCCTGTGGGTTTCTGACGAGGGATGAGATGGGTGAGAAAGTAGAGAATATTTACATTTGCATTTTTGGTGATTTGGCAGACGCTCTTGTCCAGAGCGACTTGCAGGAGCGATTGGGGTTGAGTGCCTTGCTCGAGGGCACATCGGCAGATTTTTCGCCTGGTCGGCTCGGGGATTGGAACCGGCGACCTCTCGGTTGTTGGCGCGGCGCTACTGATCACTAAGCTGCCTGCCGCCCCATATGAGTTTAAGGTTGTGGCGTTGTTTGATCATGTGATAAGGTTTAATTTGTAATCGGACCATAACTAAAGTGGTTATAGAAGTAATGTATAGGTAGGGGAGAGCCAATAGGAGGCTCCATTGAACTATTATGGTTTATTTGGCATTTCAATGGCATAAGGTGAAATCTGTATGCATGAGGGGAATTCGATTATGTATTATTATAGTATTATGGACACTCCGTAATAAATAAACTGAACCAAACAAGACGTTACTACAGCAATAGAGAATAGTTAATGTTGTTACGTTAGTTCTTAAACCCGATGATAGAGGTAAATGCAGAACGCTGTTAGAGAGTGTGTTTTATTTAGGCTACTAGGGTGTTTGAGACGGAAGGGCTGGCTAGACGGGGGTGATGACGTGGCTGGATGTGCGACGTGAAAGTATTTACTTTGAGAGAATCGTAGATGGTGTGGAGTGACTGGCGATGTCCCTGGTTCGAACACAGGTAGGGACAGTAGACAAAGCTTTCGCAGTGGGGCTATATACCTAGATTACTATGTGGATTGAGAAATGTGAAAGGTTGAATTAGATAGCTTAAATAGAAGTATTCTAGAAAAGTCTATGAAAATATGTTATAAGGTTACCATGCGCTCTCCCCGAAGGAGCAAGGGGAGGGTGAGAGACAGTACAGTTCAGATGGTAGAAACATCATTAAATGTATGCTAATCAACGATAGCAAGTAGTTGTTTCATTAATTAGGGCATAATCAGAGAGAACAGTTAAATAAATTGAATAGCGAACTGAAATGGTTTAGCGGGAAATGAGGAATTAGATTGATACAAACAATTATTGATGGGTTAAGACTGGGGATAACCAGGAGAAAGAGATTAGCTCATCTCGTTGGAATGTTGCCTAGGGCTAGGGGAGCAGTAGTGAAGTTAGGCAGTATTTAGGTCATAAAAGTGAGCTACCAAATTAAGGCCTGGCTATTTGTGGTTGTTTTTCAAATTGGGTTTTTCAAACAAAAAACAACACACCTAGTATGATGTTTATAAAGCCTTGTTGTTTCAATTTTGGGGGGTTTCAGCAGGTCAAGGGTGATAGGTCTTAGAGGAGCACACAGTGAATTTTATGGAGTTTTTTAGCTTTTGGCTGAGTTTGGGGTATATATGATTTCTTATGAGAATGAATGTCATGAGGACTTAATGAACACTTGGGATAACTAACATTTATGAAATATTTAGAATAATGGTAATGTTTAGTATACTATGGGATTAAACAGTTCGTTAAATGATTTCAATTGCCTCTGAACTCTGTTTTAACCTTCTGGTGTTATTTTAATCATACACACTAGTAAATTCTAAAGGCATGAGAGGAGGACTTTAAGATAGTTTATTTTACTAAGTTGAGGGTAATTTGTAATACTGTGCAAATTGTGAAGAAGATTATAATTTGGTAATAATATATTTGATTTGAACCATAAAATAACACAAGAGAGAGTGGAGGAATGGCAATTGGATAATGAATTACCAATATTAACTAAAGTGATTGTTTAGGTAGGTGGTAATATTGACACATGGCCAAATCATGTGTCAAAAAGGGGGATGGTTGGATTAAATATTAAATATATACGAAGGAGAGGACAAAATACTTAAAAAAAGGGGATGGTTGGATTAAATATTAAATATATACGAAGGAGAGGACAAAATACAAAAAAAACAAAAAAACAACAACATGTATGATAGTTTATTAACCACACCTGTATGTCAGAGGTTTTGTGCCCCACAGGTGAACTAAAGGAGAAGGTGACCCACTCTATCTAACCAGGAGACTGAAGCAGGCCTGGCGGGAAGGGCCCTACCAAGTACTGCCTTTGCCAGCAGAATAGCTGAGAGATCCATTTGGGTGCATGTCACTCACTGCAAAAAGGTAAACCCAGCTACACCTGACGAACAAACACAGAGTTAGGAGAAAGATCCGATCACCACTAGGGCTCGGGGGTTGGCTCCTTAACGAAGATTCCCTTACCCTGTCTGATCATCCCTGTGTGAGTTCGATAGAAGGTGAAGCAATGGGTTGGCCTCTGGCGTCTGACATGTTCTCAGGGCGAGGGTGGGGATTCACAGGTCTCCCGACGGTAGGTAGCTGTCTGATTGTGGGGGCCATATTCCTAACACACACGGACCCTCCTGTTTCAGCCAGAAGTGGTAGTTAACCTAACACAAGTTGAAAAGGCATAGGAGACAGCTAGACGTAGGGAAAGGGGAAATACTAGGGACTTTAGGGAAGGACATCACCAATCTCCATACACAGTTTAGGGACAGGTGGAGTATTGTGAAAGTAGGGAATTATCAGAAATGGCAGTGCGACCCATATAAGGGTAGGTACTGTCTGAAAGTCTGAATTATGCTAAAACAGATTACAGACCTGACAAGTGAGATATCTTCTTCAACTGGGGCACCCTATAGAGTAAACCTCTCTGAGGGAGGTAGTGAGACAGTGCAAACTATAGACCTGAAGGAAGTAGTACAGATGGAGATGGAGTAAATAGATTTTAACCTGTGGTTGGAATGGATTCAGTATACGGTCTAAAGAGGACTGTTATGCCTGTAGGACAGCCAAACCAAGGTTAACAACTACTCCGTTCCCCTTGACAGGCTTTGACTCTCTGTCAGGTTTATCCTCCATGCAAGCCACCTGGGAATGTGGTGAAAGAGTCTCATGGTAACTTGCACTATCTGTTTCCCCCGATAACAAAGTCATCCCGACCTGGGTTGCCTCAGTTTGAAGTCACAGGGGATTCTAATTGTTTTTCTAGGACTAGTAAGACAGGATACAGGGTAGGGCCTCTTAGCTCCTGCTCCCACACAGAGAATGTCACAACTAAAGAGACCATGACTAATCTCTCCTCTTTGTTGCAGCCAGAGGATTTTAGGAACCAAAACCAGACCCGTGCTGACATCTGATGGATGTGTGGTGATAACTGATTGTGAACTCACCTACATATGTAAACAATCAAAAGTGTCAGAGACTGGTGAGTTGTCACATAGAAAGTAGGACCTCCTCCCGGGATCCTTTGATGAAAGGATATATATTGATGGGATCCACAATCAGATCGCAGCTGGGTTTGAATCAAGTACTTTCTTGTGGTCAACAATTAATAAAAATGTAGATTGGATAAATTATATTTAATATAACCAGCAAAAGATTTATAAACCACACTCGTGATGCAATAAAGGGATTAGCTGAGCAGACAGCGGCAACTAGCTTAATGACATGGCAGAATAGAATAGCTTTAGATATGCTTGTGGCTGAGCGGGACGGGGTTTGTGTTCTGTTTGGATATATGTGCTGTACTTTCATCTCCAACAATATAGCACCGGACGGGCCCGTGACCAAAGCGCTTGAGTGACCATCACCACGCTGGCGAACGAACTGGCTGAGAACTCTGGTATTGATAGCTCCATAAACGGTTGGTTTGATAACATATTTGGTAAATGGAAAACTATTGTTGTAACTATTCTGGGTGAAGTTATAGCTTCTATGGGTATACTTGTTCTTTGTGGATGTTGTCTTATTTCCTGTGTCTGAGGGTTGGTGAGAAAAGGAGATGGAGAAGGTGGTTTCCAAACAGATGGTGAGATACGGCCCAATCCCGGACTCCGACCTAAGGAATGAAGGATATGACCTACCAGGCTTGGTGGAGTGACACTCTAGAGGGTGTCTAAAGGGGGCCAAAATGTACTTCCCTGTTGGTGTTTTATGTTTTAATAATCTTATGTTTTGTGTTCTATTAATCCTGTGTTTTATGCTTTATTAATCAAGTTAACCATTGAGAATGTTTGTCTTTCCTTATGTGAAGGTTTGAAGTGCCTGGGTGACTTGTAGCCAACCGTTTGCAAGTTGGGTGTAGATGGAAGGACTGAAGGACTTTTATTATCAAATTGTCTATTAATAAAAGTGTTTATTTTTGTTTGTATTGTATTTTAATGAGTGACACCCTAGAGGGTGTCAAAAGGGGGAATTGTTGGGTTTTATTTTTCTCATAATTGGATCTGTATGTGATGAATAGCTTGGAAGGAATGCATTAATGAGGAGCACTGTACTGATATGGATTGTTTCACATAACAGGCTGTTATTCATGTAAGGAACGTTAGGGGTAGGACAGATAAGACTTGTATTTCTTACAGATACGAACACTCTCTCTTTGTAGTCTGTGAAACTGTCCTTGAACATGGAGTACAGTGGAATGGTGTCTTTTGGGTGCTGACTCCGCAGGTTATTATCATAGCAACTTACAGTGGGGGAAAAAAGTATTTAGTCAGCCACGAATTGTGCAAGTTCTCCCACTTAAAAAGATGAGAGAGGCCTGTCATTTTCATCATAGGTACACTTCAACTATGACAGACAAAATGAGAAAAAAAAATCCAGAAAATCACATTGTAGGATTTTTAATGAATTTATTTGCAAATTATGGTGGAAAATAAGTATTTGGTCAATAACAAAAGTTTCTCAATACTTTATTATATACCCTTTGTTGGCAATAAAAAAGGGTCAAACGTTTTCTGTAAGTCTTCACAAGGTTTTCACACACTGTTGCTGGTATTTTGGCCCATTCCTCCATGCAGATCTCCTCTAGAGCAGTGATGTTTTGGGGCTGTCGCTGGGCAACACGGACTTTCAACTCCCTCCAAAGATTTTCTATGGGGTTGAGATCTGGAGACTGGCTAGACCACTACAGGACCTTGAAATGCTTCTTACGAAGCCACTCCTTCGTTGCCCGGGCGGTGTGTTTGGGATCATTGTCATGCTGAAAGACCCAGCCACGTTTCATCTTCAATGCCCTTGCTGATGGAAGGAGGTTTTCACTCAAAATCTCACGATACATGGCCCCATTCATTCTTTCCTTTACACGGATCAGTCGTCCTAGTCCCTTTGCAGAAAAACAGCCCCAAAGCATGATGTTTCCACCCCCATGCTTCACAGTAGGTATGGTGTTCTTTGGATGCAACTCAGCATTCTTTGTCCTCCAAACACGACGAGTTGAGTTTTTACCAAAAAGTTCTATTTTGGTTTCATCTGACCATATGACATTCTCCCAATCCTCTTCTGGATCATCCAAATGCACTCTAGCAAACTTCAGACGGGCCTGGACATGTACTGGCTTAAGCAGGGGGACACGTCTTGCACTGCAGGATTTGAGTCCCTGGCGGCGTAGTGTGTTACTGATGGTAGGCTTTGTTACTTTGGTCCCAGCTCTCTGCAGGTCATTCACTAGGTCCCCCCGTGTGGTTCTGGGATTTTTGCTCACCATTCTTGTGATCATTTTGACCCCACAGGGTGAGATCTTGCGTGGAGCCCCAGATCGAGGGAGATTATCAGTGGTCTTGTATGTCTTCCATTTCCTAATAATTGCTCCCTCAGTTGATTTCTTCAAACCAAGCTGCTTACCTATTGCAGATTCAGTCTTCCCAGCCTGGTGCAGGTCTACAATTTTGTTTCTGGTGTCCTTTGACAGCTCTTTGGTCTTGGCCATAGTGGAGTTCGGAGTGTGACTGTTTGAGGTTGTGGACAGGTGTCTTTTATACTGATAACAAGTTCAAACAGGTGCCATTAATACAGGTAACGAGTGGAGGACAGAGGAGCCTCTTAAAGAAGAAGTTACAGGTCTGTGAGAGCCAGAAATCTTGCTTGTTTGTAGGTGACCAAATACTTATTTTCAACCATAATTTGCAAATAAATTCATTAAAAATCCTACAATGTGATTTTCTGGATTTCTTTTCCTCAATTTGTCTGTCATAGTTGATGTGTACCTATGATGAAAATTACAGGCCTCTCTCATCTTTTTAAGTGGGAGAACTTGCACAATTGGTGGCTGACTAAATACTTTTTTTCCCCACTGTATGCCTGGCAACAAATGGAGTGCCGAGGAGTTGGGACCAACCCCTGCGCCAACGGATTGGCTGAATGGAGTCTGGACCACACTCAGTCCTTTGCTCTGGTTGGCCAACAGAAGAGGTGGAGGCTTTCTGTCAGAGTATTTGAGAAAGAATCTGTAAACAATAATTCTAGTTCTCTGTCTGCCCTGCGTGGTTTTTCAGTGAGCCCGTATACGAACCTTCATACTTATCATACATACATTTTGCATATAATAAATTTAGCTTGGATTGAATATCTCTTGATTATGTTTTCTCTTATTCCAATACCAGATTTGAATTACGCAATTTCTAACAATACTAATTAAAACCTGACCAGAGACCAGATATTGCACGTACAGTGTTTCACAGTCATATGTCACCGGGCGGCAGGTAGCTTAGTGGTTAAGAGTGTTGTGCCAGTAACCGAAAGTTCGCTGGTTCTAATCCCCGAGCCGACTAGGTGAGAAATCTGTCGATGTGCCCTTGAGCAAGGCACTTCACCCTAATTGCTCCTGTAAGTCGCTCTGGATAATAGCGTCTGCTAAATGACTAAAATGTACATGTAAATATAATGCGTCACTATCATTGCTCTTTGGCCCATTATTGACCTGCCTATTTAAACACAGAAATGAGAACCACACAGACATAGGCTATGCATGCCTAACTTTATTATGAATAACCTTTATTCTTACCCTCTTTTGATTTTAAATTGCTTGTGAAGGTCACCTCATGAGAAGTCATAGTTTGACCTATTTTATGAAATGACAAGCAAAAGAAAGTCATGATACAGAAGGATAACACAAAGTGAAAAACAACATCATGCAAAATGGAAACGTTCACTTTGACAGCACTCTTTCACTTTGAAAGCACCCTTTCACTTTGACAGCATCCTTTCACTTTGACAGTACCCTTTCACTTTGACAGCCTACTAAGGACAATATTAATATTGTATTGTAAACTAAATAACATGTGATATTTTAGCCATAAGTATACTTTAGCCACTGGGGAAGAGCCATATTACAACCAATGTGTTGTGATAAATGTGTTGTTTGCTCTATAACCTGTTAATTCATATGCCTTGTGACCACGATATATAGGCCTAAAGGCCAAGACAGTGGCAAGAAAACAATGGCAGAATACATTTAACCACACATTTGTTTTATCACAAAATCGGATAGCAACCTCTGTCCAGTGAAGTCCACAAAGCATATTGCATGTACAGTAACAGACAGTTACATGACCTACATCATGGTCAAGCAAGTTAATGTTACCGACATTTTCGGACCACTGAACAACTATTGATTTAGAACCACGGAGAGTTACCGCAAGTCGCAAAGAAAACAGGAGCTGCCTCCACTATTCCAGCACCATTTCAACTTCAACATTTCAACATCATCAAATCACCTCTGCTGAGTCTAATACAGTGACAACTAAAAGATACCATAAACAATTTTGTCTAATCAACGTAAGCTAAATATAATATAATGTGGCTGTCCATGATTCTGATTTCTGTGTGCATGTGCGCGTTCTTGCAAGTAGACAAACTTGTTGACTCACTCTACTTTTAGAGAAACGCCAATGCCATCCTCCTCTCTTTCATGTTGACGAAACGGTATATCACTCTGTCATACAGTACACGCTTTTAGTTTTTGTTGTCCTAGGCTACCTGGCTGAAATGCTTGCTCGCTAGCCTAACTTCCATTCATGGGCAACTTTAGCTAGTTAACATTAGCCTTCTACATCTAGCTACATATTGAACTTCCATCCTCTCAGGCCAGGGGCACAACAATGTATTAATGAATGGTTGGATCAGAATCATTGGCCAGTACAGGGAATTACGTAAAACCACAAGTCCAAATCCCTATCTCCATCCCCATGGCTAATTTAGGAAAGGGCCAATTTTAGCTAGCTGGCTAGCCAGCCACTGGAAGACAACAACACAACGAGATGCAACAATTCAAGTTTTTCAATCAATGATGTATGCTCTCAATGGGATTTGAAAGGAGTGATGCCAAATCCAAGCTGGCTTCCCTTTACAAAATTTTTTGGGTGCCAGGACCATTCACAGCTCAACGCTGATTGGCACATTTGTTATACTTTTTTTTGTCAAGGGAGGCCAGATGCTCGCAAGCTTGCCTTGCCTTCAACGCTACAGGCGGCAACAATGTCACACTCGTTCGGACCAGACAGCATCAGATAGATGGCCTACACGTAGAGACAGAGGGGCGCTGTTTCGCTCGCTCGGTTGCTTTCTCCTGTGAGATACATTCAGCCTCTTGCGAATTGAAGGAAAATTAAGAAACACAGACTACATTTTTATTTTTTGTATTTTTTATTAGTCAATTTTTTGGGATGTCTGGCTTCCCTTGGCATCCATGAATACACGCCACTGATCAGAAGTCTAAATGAAAAGCGAAACGAAACTATATTCAAGAAAAGGAGCCATTTGCACATTCCAATTTATTACATATCAGTACTGTACATAGACAGTGATGACAGACTGCCGTTTAATAATATCCAGATAGACCAATACGTATTTTAATAAATAAATAAAATTGTGTGTGTGTTTTTTAACTAACTAACTAACTAACTAACTAACTAACTAACTAACTAACTAACTAACTAACTCATGCAAGTGAAAGTATACTGTAACTGGACGAAGAGCAAGGGGGTGTTATCATAACTAGCTACATCATGGCATGTTTATCTGGCCCCCATGGCGCCCTCTTGAGGAAAAATCCGGTAAAAGAGGAACTGGGCTTGTAGAGAAGAAGGAAGTGCAGTTACACTGAGGAAGGATCAAAACAACGAAAGTGGGTTGCTGTTTTTAGACGAATTCAGGTGCATAGCGAAGGCGAAAGGCTTCGAGAAGCCTGGGATTTCTCTTCAAGTTCTGATACAAAAGCTGGGATGAAGAATTGTCTATCCAGTTTCAGTTTATTTAATGGCAGGTATTGGAAATTTCACAGTAAAAAGGAAGACATTTCTATCAGACATATAAGTGCCATAAGCCCTCGACAAAGATCTTTACATCATCATTAAGTTAATTGTGCAATATTGAATTTAAAGTTTGTGATTGAAATTGGTTACTTTGGTATTGAATTGAGGGAGCGCTAGATACAACAAACTGTTTTTACGCGTGCGAGCTGAGGATCTCCACGGCCAGTTATCTTTGTGGTCGGAGGTATTTTCAATTCAAGGCAAGCATTGTTATTGCACGAAAGGTTTCCAGCTGGGTACAGTAGGCCTGAAAAGTTTGTGCGTTCGCTGTTTTTTGAACGACACATTTGACCGAGTTTATTTGATGTGGGCCAGTGCATAGTTAATTGTTAGGTTAGTTAAATTCGTACGACCATTGTTGAATATCTAAGTAATGTGTACAAAGCAAGACCGAGGATTGCGAAGAAGACAAGTGTAATTTTGTTTATTATAATTGGCGACCTGACCTGGTGGTGACAGATTGTAGACTTTTACGGTAGTCTTTAAGCCTAGGGGCTAAATAGGGGATGAGTTTATGCACTTTAAACACTTCATTTTTTTACATGCAAAATATTAACTGTCAAGATGAAACTCCTGGAAAATTCAAGTTTTGAAGCAATAAACACCAGACTCACCATTGAAACGGGGGACTGTCAGATAATAGGAAGGTAAGTTATCAACATGTCGATAGTGCCACTAGCCCATTTGCTATGTAGACCTACAAATGGACAAAATTTGCACATAATTTGACAACACTTCAATGCCTTGCTATGAAGACCTAACATAACTGAACTGTGTTACACAGGAAGTAGATTTTCAGCAACCACATTTGTTGAAGTGTATGCATGATGTGATGAACCATTCTGTATTTTCTCAGGATCGAGAGCTACTCTTGCAAGATGGCAGGCGAGGACAAGCAGATGTTCAAGCAGTTCTGTCAGGAGGGACTGCCTCATGTCCTGGAAGCCCTGTCCCCTCCACAGTCCTCAGGAATAAGCCCCAACAAGTAAGACTTCAGTCCACACTACACCATCACCATAGGAACTCAGAGGTCTATTCAGTACTGGGGAGAAATGGTCAGTGTTTTGCAGATAAATGTAGCTAATGCATGTAGAACACACACACTAAAGTAGATGTATAACATAGTGATAGTGAGTTGAATCTGTTGTAGTCATTACACTTCTATCAGTATTCTGTAATGCCCATGGCCTGGTCACATGAAGACCTAGACGAATCCTGTAGTTCCCGTCAAGCAGACAGTTCAAATGACAAGAATGCACTACAAGTATGAACAAGTGTGGACTGAACATGTTCATAACACAAATAAGTGTGTGTCTGTGGTTTTGTGCTGTTGTTGCAGGTTGAGCCAGAGTCAGAGTGGAGACGAGGGGGAAGGGCCTCTCTCTGACAAGTGCAGCAGGAAGACCCTCTTTTACCTGATCGCCACCCTCAACGAATCCTTCCGCCCCGACTATGACTTCAGCCGCACCAAGAGCCACGACTTTAGCAGAGAGCCCAGCGTTAACTGGGTGAGGATCTATTTAACATCTCCTACCTACTCAACAGTGCCTGTACCTGTACCTGCCTCGTGTTGCTGTTATGAATTGCTTACACCGGAACCAGCATATTCTGCTGGTTTTGTATCGTGGCTTTCACTACACAGCAGCATGATTTGATTGGGCTTGATGTGCCGAGGCAGCTTGTACACAACCCAAAGCCTGTCAGGTCTTATGTGGTATGAGACCATTACCTGGAGGACAAAAGGCTACGGAAAGAGACTAACAGATCAACTCGAAAATTAAAAGTATAGCACACAGTGCTTGAAACTAGATGTCTAGTCATGGACAGTCTTAGCTGAATTCTTACCTGGCTGGATATACACGGGATAAGAGCGTCTGCTAAATGACTTAAATGTAAATGTAAGTTATGCGTTTGTATGCCATTATTAACATAGTGTGTGACCTCAGGTGTTCAACGCGGTGAACAGTAGTCTGTCGGCGGCGGCCCGGGAGGAGTATAGTCTGCTTCAGCCCCAGCTGTGGGAGGCCATTGACGCTGAGATCTGCCTGTCAGAGTGTGACATCTACAGGTGAGTAACGTCACGTTTTCTTAAAGGTAGAGAGGGTATGTGTGGTCCGTAGTTGGCAGCAATATCACTAGAAACTCCTGCACGAGCATCAGAGTGCTAGGTGGAGCCACTACCATGTTGCTTACACCCATCCAATCCTTTCAGATATATGACAAGTGTCTTGGGCAAGTGGTACTGTTTTCATAGAGCAATAATCCATTTTATGTGTTATTTTGTTTTCCCTTGAGGGGAGGCATACATGCTGTTTGTAAACCAGAATTTAAGGGCCATATTGTTTTGAACGTTGCAGCTACAACCCAGACCTGGACTCTGACCCGTACGGAGAGGAGGGCAACATGTGGTCCTTCAACTACTTCTTCTACAACACAAGGCTGAAGAGGATAGTCTTCTTCACATGCCGCTCGGTCAGGTTAGACTAAAGACTGCAAAACCCATCATCGCCACAGTTTTTTCCTTTTCTTGAAAAGTTGACTGCTGACTACAGAATTCTTTGGGATTGTATTAACAGTCGACTAATGAACAAAATACAAAATTATGTTTTTGGGTGAACTATACCTTTTTGACTTCTAATGTCCATTTGACGTGTCAGTTGTCTGGGTATGGTATTCTTTTATCTGAGTGGAAATCATCTGTTTACAATCTGTACATGGTTGGTCATAGACAATATAACTGCATACTGACAATAAATACTTATATTTTGCTCAAAGCTAAATGGATACATGGATAAGTGTCCTAGGCAGTCATTCAACATAGCCAAAGAACCAGGGAAGCGATAGAAATTAAGCTAGCCCACTAGCCCAAGGCTATTACTTTTCAGTCTGTGCCAGACTAACCCGCCAGGCCAGTGACATTTTGTCTTTTCAAACATCGCATGACACAGATTTTGGATCCGTCTGTTACCCGGGTCAGTTGAAATCACAGTTTACTGGCCAATGTCCAAAATACGTATATTCCATCCCTGAAAGAATTGCTTATACATTGAAGTGGTCTGTGGTGAGCAACATTTGCTTTTGTCCCTGTGTGTTAGTTTATTCATGGCCCCACGGGACTCTGGCATTGGCAACGAACTAGATCTGGAGCTGGATGAAGATTGTTATGAGAACATGGATGAAGATGGGTAAGGAGGGCACACAGCCTGCATTCTCCATAGAAAACCTAAAATATGATTTGGTATTAAAAACATAGAGCATGAAACTGTTTTACTTTCTTTTAAGTGTCAAAGTTATTTTGTATGTTGAATTAGTACTGTTCATGGATACATCATTTGGGTCTGTCTAATCTTTTAATCTAAACCATGTATTTCTTCTCTCAGCCGGTATGGTGCCCTGTGTGCCCAGTGAAGCGCCAGTCCCAGTCTCATACAGGACCAAACAGTATACTGGGATGTCTGTCTGTACCCACATCACCACCATTTATTTTACAACTCATCTTAAACTCATAATTTTTCGTGTTGAGAATTTGCTTCAGTTTTTTCTTGTACTTTGTGTGGTGAACCTCACTGTATTTTACTGCAGAAGTCAGACTGTGAGCTTGGAGATCTGTTACTCATGATCAGATGTGGATTATTCCCATTTATTTGTGTATCATTTTAATTTTCCATCGCTACATTCTCCTTACCTTGTTTATCAGAAGCAAAAGCTTTGTTTGGCGTGTTTGACCTGGTATTGGAGCATGTTCTGGCACTCATTAATTTGCAACATATTTCACATTCTCTATGCTGGTTTTGCTAATGCATTAATTAAGCAAAAGTTTTAGATTTTTATTATCATGTTTTGTTTTTCAAGCTTTACCATTCCAAAGTGTGAGCTGTTCTCATACCAAATGGGTTCTCAATGTTTAGGTATAGGACCATTCTCAGACTACATACTTGAGGGCATGTTTGAACTTTGAACACCAGGGGGCAGCCTCAATTTAGCTGTCCTCCACTGTAGCTACATCCATAAAACTGCTGTTTGCTGATGGCCAAACCAATACTGTCACTTCAATCTCAGCTGATGGAAAAGTCACATACCAGCTTGAATCAGTCTGCCTCTTGGGGATGTTCTGCCTTCCATACCAATGCTACTCAAACCTACAATTGTTTATTTATTTTTATTTAGCGACAAGTGCAGTCTATAGTTTTATGGGTCAAGCCAGCAAATACTATTCTGCTGCATCTCTGTTCCAAAAGCACTCCAGAATCTAATCTTGATTCTCAATTCCATGATGTGTTTTAAGGACTTGTGTGACACGTGAATTCTCACATATTATACAAACTCTGCTTGTAGAGTATACTGTTTGAATTTACATATCTTGTATTTTAATATAACTTAAAAAGCTGTTTTTAGGTATTGCTTTAGTTGAAGCAGTTTTTAGTGTGATTATCTGAAGAGTTTTATGAAAACAGAAGTCTAGTTACAGAGCAGTTTCCCTTTAGTCTGACTGTTGCGCTCCCCCGTGTGTGGCATTTTGAAATGTCATTTTAGACTTATAGTTTCAAGACAAATCTAGAGTGATAATTTCCACTGCAAAAACTCCCTGTAGAGATCAGTGATGCCTATGGTCCAACTTTCCTTATCAAATTAAGCATGATGGAAATGTACTGAATATACAATAATGCATTTGTGACTAATGGGTGGACTGAAGGGCAAAGCTACCTATTTAGGCCCAGTAGTGAGTGATTGGTTAGCTGTATTTCAACGGTCACATCTCCTGTATCAGTATTTTGGTTGTCCTATTGACTACCAGCTGGACAGTGTTACTGCATACGTCTTGCTCTTGCCCGTTTTGTGTAAGTAAAATGTGAAATAGACTCATCCTTTGGACATTAAGTACAACATGGTAGAAAGATACAGTGGGTATTGTAAAGTTGCATGTATATCTATCTGCTTCTAGTGTAGAACATGCTCTCTAGAGATGTTGAAATCACAAACCAATTTTGACTTCCTGAATTTGATTTCAAATGTCAACGTCCAAAGTGATCAGCATATTGACTTTTGACAAACATACTTTGCGCAGGTAGACATGGCTACAGTACAAATTTCCTTGTTGATTATCTTTGTCTACTGAACAGCTGTTTTAGACAACACTGTTGATTTGTTGTGTTCAATGTGGCCCATGTGTGAAAACAAGGTGGTTGTCATGGCAAGGACATGCAGGCTTATTATCTCAGACTTCCTGACAATATGGTCCAATTAAATACTAAGAAGCAAGGTAATATTGTTGCGGAAGTAGGCTAACTCGTGCATCAGAACCACATTTATTTTAGTCTCGTGTTAATGACTAGGATATATTATCTGTGAAACAGTTTTAATTTCCCAATCGCAAGGTTGACCTATTAATTGTATACCTCACAGAATAGTTTCATTTTGTCTTTCTGGCAGCTTACAAGACCTCATAATTGTGGTTTTATTTCACAAAACTTGTATCCATTTGATTTGTCACCAACTCACCATGTACAATAAAGGTCTTGACTAAAACTGCCTCACTGCCCAGTTTTTATAACACTGATTAAATAATATGTGTAATTCTTTAGACAAACTTGGGTGAGATTGTTTTCCATTCACAATTGGTGTTATCCAATCAGTACAAGGCTTGGGACTAGCTAGTAGATCAGTACTATAAATAATCAGTAGTAGCATTTGTATTTATTACACCACCACCACCACATATCTACAGTACAAAATCCATGTGTACGTGTGTGTATAGTGCGTATGTTATCGTGTGTGTGCATGCATGCGTCTGTGCCTATGTTTGTGTTGCTTCACAGTCCCCGCTGTTCCATAAGGTGTATTTTTATCTGTGTTTTAAATCTCATTTTACTGCTTGCATCAGTTACTTGATGTGGAATAGAGTTGTAGTCGTGGCTCTATGTAGTACTGTGCACCTCCCATAGTCTGTTCTGGACTTGGGGTCTTGTGGCATGTGTTGTGGGGTGTCCGAGCTGTGTGCCAGTAGTTCAAACAGACAGCTCGGTGCATTCTACATGTCAATACCTCTCATAAATACAAGTAGTGATGAAGTCAATCTCTCCTCCACTTTGAGCCAGGAGAGATTGACATGCATATTAATATTAGCTCTCTGTGTACATCCAAGGGCCAACCGTGCTGCCCTGTTCTGAGCCAATTGCAATTTTCCTAAGTCCCTTTTTGTGGCACCTGACCACACGACTGAACAGTAGACCAGGTGCGACAAAACTAGGGCCTGTAGGACCTGCTTTGTTGATAGTGTTGTTAAGAAGGTAGAGCTGCGCTTTATTATGGACAGACTTCTCCCCATCTTAGCTACTGTTGTATCAATATGTTTTGACCATGACAGTTTACAATCCAGGGTTACTCCAAGCAGTTTAGTCACCTCAACTTGCTCCATTTCCACATTATTTATTACAAGATTTAGTTAAGGTTTAGTGAATGATTTGTCCCAAATACAATGCTTTTAGTTTTAGAAATATTTAGGACTTACTTATTCCATGCCACCCACTCTGAAACTAACTGCAGCTCTTTGTTACAGTGAGGGAAAAAAGGTTTTGATCCCCTGCTGATTTTGTACGTTTGCCCACTGACAAAGAAATGATCAGTCTATAATTTTAATGGTAGGTTTATTTGAACAGTGAGAGACAGAATAACAACAAATAAATCCTGAAAAAACGCATGTCAAAAATGTTATAAATTGATTTGCATTTTAATGAGGGAAATAAGTATTTGACCCCTCTGCAAAACATGACTTAGTACTTGGTGGCAAAACCCTTGGCAATCACAGAGGTCAGACGTTTTTGTAGTTGGCCACCAGGTTTGCACACATCTAGGAGGGATTTTGTTCCACTTTGGAAACTCAAACCTTCAGCTCCCTCCACAGATTTTCTATGGGATTAAGGTCTGGAGACTGGCTAGGCCACTCCAGGACCTTAATGTGCTTCTTCTTGAGCCACTCCTTTGTTGCCTTGGCCGTGTGTTTTGGGTCATTGTCATGCTCGAATACCCATCCACGACCCATTTTCAATGCCCTGGCTGAGGGAAGGAGGTTCTCACCCAAGATTTGACGGTACATGGCCCCGTCCATCGTCCCTTTAATGCGGTGAAGTTGTCCTGTCCCCTTAGCAGAAAACAACCCCAAAGCATAATGTTTCCACCTCCATGTTTGACGGTGGGGATGGTGTTCTTGGGGTCATTGGCAGCATTCCTCCTCCTCCAAACACGGCGAGTTGAGTGGATGCCATAGAGCTAGATTTTGGTCTCATCTGACCACAACACTTTCACCCAGTTCTCCTCTGAATCATTCAGATGTTCATTGGCAAACTTCAGACGGGCCTGTATATGTGCTTTCTTGAGCAGGGGGACCTTGCGGGCGTTGCAGGATTTCAGTCCTTCACAGCGTAGTGTGTTACCAATTGTTTTCTTTGTGACTATGGTCCCAGCTGCCTTGAGATCATTGACAAGATCCTCCCATGTAGTTCTGGGCTGATTCCTCACCGTTCTCATGATCATTGCAACTCCACAAGGTGAGATCTTGCATGGAGCCCCAGGCCGAGGGAGATTGACAGTTATTTTGTGTTTCTTCCATTTGCGAATAATCGCACCAACTGTTGTCACCTTCTCACCAAGCTGCTTGGCGATGGTCTTGTAGCCCATTCCAGCCTTGTGTAGGTCTACAATCTTGTCCCTGACAACCTTGGAGAGCTCTTTGGTCTTGACCATGGTGGAGAGTTTGAAATCTGATTGATTGATTGCTTCTGTGGACAGGTGTCTTTTATACAGGTAACAAACTGAGATTAGGAGCACTCCCTTTAAGAGTGTGCTCCTAATCTCAGCTTGTTACCTGTATAATAGACACCTGGGAGCCAGAAATCTTTCTGATTGAGAGGGGGTCAAATACTTATTTCCCTCATTAAAATGCAAATCAATTCATAACATTTTTGACATGCGTTTTTCTGAATTTTGTTGTTGTTATTGTGTCTCTCACTGTTCAAATAAACCTACCATTAAAATGATAGACTGATCATTTCTTTGTCAGTGGGCAAATGTACGAAATCAGCAGGGGATCAAATACTTTTTTCCCTCACTGTAAGTGTTGTGTTGCAGTCATTTCAGTCGCTGTAGTAGCTGACATGTATAGCAGAAATCATACAGATATCTTTACTATGAATTGGTCATAACCCCTGTCCTTGCACGGTTTTGCGCTTCTCTAGATAATAGTCAGTTCCACTGTACATCCTAGTATTAATCAAAGCTGAATCAAGCTCTGTGGGTTTGTAGTTTTAAATAATTTCTTGATTCCTGGAATTATTTATCTGACCCTGAACAACACAAAAATAGAGATTGGGTAATGAACAAGTGTGTTACAACCATCTCCAACGACAATGTGTGGTCTTATCGAAAAAAGCGGGATTGGCAAACAGTTCGTTTGTTGAAGGATTTATTTTACTGGAAACGACAAAAAAGTACATCCACCAACCCTCCAACCTAAGAAAACCAAATGTAGTGTACTTTCCTTTGCATCCTATATAAAAAGTCACAATAAGAGCTATGGCATAGTAAAGAACAAGTAGGATCTGAGATCTATTTAGGGTCAGCGAACTGCATGCAGGCATCATCACGACTAACACCACACATTACGGTGTAATGTATGTGATGCCTTTGTTCAGGTCAACAGATACTAACACAGTTTCACCATTATATGGGTGTTTAAAGTACACTACAGCACTATATACTACAGACATTTAACTCACGCTTGAGGTAATGACGACTACACTTGTCTAGGGATCTAGGACACCATGCTGAACTATCACTGAATCACAGCTCACTAAACCTGGATCGGCACACCATAAGTAATGACTGAGGGTAGCTTAAGTCTTTGGTAAAGAAAAGCTTGGTGAAGTTCTGATAGGGATATAAGATAGGGGAGGGGGACTACAACAAACTGTGGTTATGAAAACAAGGCACTTTAATGGTTGGTAGGATCCAGATGTCACTAAAATATGTAAACAGTACACACAAACAAAGGCACAAAACGTGCTTCAAGTATTCCAGGATTTCATCAAGTTCAGAGGCATCAGGTATCAGTCCTGTCAGATATATACTGAACAAAAATAAACGCAACATGTAAAGTTGGTCACGTTTCATGAGCTGAAATAAAAGATCCCAGACATTTTCCATAAGCACAAAAAGCTTTTCTCAAATCTTGTGCACAAATTTGTTTACATCCCTGTTAGTGAACATTTCTCCTTTGCCAAGATAATCCATCCACCTGACAGGTGTGCCATATCAAGAAGCTGATTAAACAGCATGATCATTACACAAGGGCACCTTGTGCTGAGGACAATAAAAGGCCACTAAAATGTGCAGTCTTGTCACACAACGCTACAGATGTCTCAAATTGAGGGAGCGTACATTTG
Organism: Coregonus clupeaformis; assembly: GCF_020615455.1. NCBI lineage: Eukaryota > Metazoa > Chordata > Actinopteri > Salmoniformes > Salmonidae > Coregonus > Coregonus clupeaformis. The sequence goes on from NW_025533498.1 coordinate 569,839, forward strand.
GCATGCTGACTGCAGGAATGTCCAACAGAGCTGTTGCCAGAGATTGAATGTTCATTTCTCTACCATAAACCGCCATAAGCTGAGGAGTATTTCTGTCTGTAATAAAGCCCTTTTGTGGGGAAAAACACATTCTGATTGGCTGGGCCTGGCTCCGCAGTGGGCTCCTCCTGCGCCCCTGCCCAATCATGTGAAGTCCATAGATTAGGGCCTAATGAATTTATTTCAATTGACGGATTTCCTTCTATGAACTGTTACTCAGTAAAATCTTTGAAATTGTTGCGTTTCCATTTTTGTTCAGTATACATCTTCAATTTAGTGTTCCCAACTGAGTTGCTCACGATCAAAAATTGGTGAAATTACTGCTTTCTGCGAAAGGGGAATACTGCTAGACAGACTCCTTCTATATGGGGCAAGGTATCTGGAGGACTGTTTTCACCTGTGATTCCCATTGAGTCAACAAAACAATTTCCATTGGTTAAAGCACAATAGTTGGGTAGCTTTTGAAAAGCGCTTTTCTTGATGTTACACTGCAGTGTGGAAATAACTGCATTGGACCCTAGAAAAGCAGATGTACATCTAACTGGAAGGAGGCGTCTGTTACACATGTGGCCAGGAGATCCAGTAGTTAGTAGTTACTGCTTTGCGGAACAGCAATGTCACTACCTAAACAAACACATGCTTCATGACACAGAACTATATAATACATTTGGTATCAATTTCGATTAAGGGCCCTGCATAACACGTTCACAACTTCTTCAAAAGCACAACTTCAACATCTATACATGCTAATGTCTAACAACAGATTAACAAAGCTTTGACAACATTGATACCAAACTGCAGTTAGACATTAGCAATTTGTAATGCCATTTGACTATGTTATGTTTCTTAAGTGTCACCAAACATGTAAGGTAGGTAGGAAAAACCCCTGCATTACCAGTATTCCCTCTACGGAGATTATACTGCTGTACTTGCATCACTGCGACAAAGGACAGAGGACATTTTTCTTTTTATTCTAGAAACAGCCCGTGTCCTCAGTCGCTTCTGTGTAGCTGGGGACCACTTGGTCAGTGCAGTTCCTGGCGTTGAGGTGCGTGTTGGGAGGTGTTGTGTTGTTGGAACAGTTCAGCCATGGGTGGAGCAGCAGTTCCGAGGCCTCCAGTCTCTCAGAGGGTGCTTTACGCAGCATGCAGCACACCAGCGACTTGGCCCGCACCGAGAGCGACTCTGGCACTGTGAACGTCCCCCGGCGTATCTTACTAAAGAGGGCGGCGGGTTCCACATCCTGGAACGGGTATCGACCCACCAGCATGGTGTACAGCACCACGCCCAGGCTCCAGACATCAGCAGCCTTCCCTGAGTACGAGTGGTGCGAGTTGAGGATCTCGGGACCCACGTAGGCCGGGCAGCCGTGCTTGTCCGTAAGAGAGTCGTCGTCCCCGTGGAGCAGACAGGAGTCTTCCAGGTTATGAAGAACAAGCTTGGTCCTGAAAGGAAGGAGAACCAGAGAGAGATGTTGAGTCATCATCATCATACCCCCACATGGTGCGACGACATGTCGTTTTCTGCTTTGTGTGATTCACTGGGTCATATGCATAATACAGTAGCTTACATAACTCTGTCTGGAATGACACCTGTGTTTACAGGGTGGGAGAAATATAGCCCTAATCACATGACATAGCTGTTATGATGAAGGCATCATGAGGAGCTTTAGTGCCATTTTGACAGTTGCTTAACTAAAGGGCCTTCTTTAGCAGTGACATAATGCAACTGAACTTAGTCCACATATGCCTGGCTGTCTTGTCTCAAGTAAACATTCAGATGATGAATTTGGGCCACATGTCTCAGTCACTACTGTAAGTCAATCCAACCTGCAAACAGAAAATCCAATGACCATGTTCCTCAGCTAAAATTAGGTTAAGTTAAATAAGTTAAAAGGGGCAATCAGCAGTTACTACATCCATTTCTTGACTTAAAATGAATTATATCTACCCATTGATTCTTGAAGAATATAACTTATCCCATTAGAACCCAAAATAATAGCCCATTTTACTCCAATGTTATTAAACAAAGTCAATTTAAACAAACACTATATAGCCTCAAACTATGGTTAAAACTAGAATTTTTATACAGTAGATGGTCAGTCGTTACGTTTATCCATCCCTTAGCTTTTTACCGAAACAGGGGTGGGTAGAGCGCTTTGTTATTGTTTCAACTGCTGAATGCCACTTTAAGAAGAGCATAAACTACTAACCTCTGCTGGTCCACGAAGACAAACTTGCGCAGCTTGAGGTCGCGCAGGACCACGCCATGCTTGTGACAGTGTGCCACCGCCACCGCCATTTGGCTGAAGAGATGAACCGCCTCCTCCTCCTGGAGCCACTTGCACGTGCGCACGTATGAGTGCATGTCGCCGTAGTTGCGCTGAAAGAAGACGAAGACGCTGTGCTCGCCCGTCACCACCTCAGCGATGCGGCAGATGTTGTCGTGGGGCAGCAGGCGAATGTAGGGGGCGATGAACTCCTGGTACCGCCTCATAGAGAACACCTGGTAGAGTTAGGTTAGAGGTCATAGTTCATAAGGTCATGGTCAAATTACAAACTACAGACTATATGAATGTCTTCTCCTGAGGGTAATGTACCCACTTGAGTGAACTCATTGTCAAATAATGTCACACCAAAAGGATGTGTGCATAGGTCAACTTCACCGTAAGCCATGGTTTCCCAAACTCGGTCCTTGTGCCCCCCCCTGGGTGCATGTTTTGGTTTTTGCCTTAGCACTACACAACAGAGTAAAATAACCAACTCATCATCAAGCTTTGAATATTTGAATCAGCTGTGTAGTGCTAGGGCAAAAGCCCAAATGTGCACCCAGGGGGACCCCAGGACTGAGTTTGGGAAACCCTGCTTGTAAGCCAGTAGTGACAATTAAATGACTTGACTAAGCCAACACAGCATGCTCATTGCGCACACCGCATTTTAGCAAATGTATTAAAAATAAAAAACGGAAATATCACATTTACATAAGTATTCAGACCCTTTACTCAGTACTTTGTTGAAGCGCCTTTGGCAGCCTCAAGCTTGGCACACCTGTATTTGGGGAGTTTCTCCCATTCTTCTATGCAGATCGCCTCAAGCTCTGTCAGGTTGGATAGGGAGCGTTGCTGCACAGCTATTTTCAGGTCTCTCCAGAGATGTTCGATCGGGTTCAAGTCCAGGCTCTGGCTGGGCCACTCAAGGACATTCAGAGACTTGTCCCAAAGCCACTCCTGCGTTGTCTTGACTGTGTGCTTACGGTCATTGTCCTGTTGGAAGGTGAACCTTCACCCCAGTCTGAGGTCCTGAGAGCTACGGAGCAGGTTTTTTATCAAGGATCTCTCTGTACTTTGCTCTGTTCATCTTTCCCTCAATCCTGACTAGTCTCCCAGTCCCTGCCGCTAAAAAACATCCCCACAGCATGATGCTGCCACCATCATGCTTCACCGTAGGGATGGTGCCAGGTTTCCTCCAGACGTGATGCTTGGCATTCAGGCCAAAGAGTTCAATCTTGGTTTCATCAGACCAGAGGATCTTGTTTATCATAGCCTGAGAGTCCTTTAGGTGCCTTTTGGCAAACTCCAAGCGGGCTGTCGTGCCTTTTACTGAGGAGTGGCTTCCGTCTGGCCACTCTACCATAAAGGCCTGATTGGTGGATTGCTGCAGAGATGGTTGTCCTTCTGGAAGGTTCTCCAATCTCTCATTCCAAAATCATGGGCATTAATATGGAGTTGGTCCCCCCTTTGCTGCTATAACAGCCTCCAGTCTTCTGGGAAGGCTTTCCACTAGATGTTGGAACATTGCTGCAGGGACTTGCTTCCATTCAGCCACAAGAGCATTAGTGAGGTTGGGCACTGATGCTGGGTGATTAGTTCCAATTCATCCCAAAGGTGTTCAATAGGGTTGAGGTCAGCGCTCTGTGCAGGCCGGTCAAGTTCTTTCACAAACCATTTCTGTATGGACCTCACTTTGTCATGCTGAAACAGGAAAGTGCCTTCCCCAAACTGTTGGCACAAAGTTGGAAGCACAGAATCGTTTAGAAGGTAATTGTATGCTGTACAGTTAAGATTTCCCTTAATTGGAACTAAGAGGCCGAACCATGAAAAACAGCCTCAGACCATTATTCCTCCTCCAGACTTTACAGTTGGCACTATGCATTCGGGCAGGTAGCGTTCTCCTGGCATCCGCCAAACCAAGATTTGTCCGTCGGACTGCCAGATGGTGAAGCGTGACTCATCACTCCAGAGAACGCATTTCCACTGCTCCAGAGTCCAATAGCGGTGACCTTTCCACCACTCCAGCCGGCGCTTGGCATTGCGCATGGTGATCTTAGGCTTGTGTGCAGCTGCTCGGCTCCCGACTAACAGTTATTGTGCTGACGTTAAATCCAGAGGCAGTTTTTTTTTTAAGACACAAAAAAATAAAAAATGTATAATATTCGGTAGTGAGTGTTACAACCGAGGACAGACAATTTTTACAAGCTACGTGCTTCAACACTCCCGTTCTGTGAGCTTGTTTGGTCTACCACTTCACGGCTGAGCCACTGTTGCTCCTAGACATGTCCACTTCACGGTAACAACACTTACAGTTGACAGGGGCAGCTCTAGCAGGGCAGAAATTTGCCGAACTGACTTGTTGGAAAGGTGGCATTCTATGACGGTGCCATGTTGAAAGTCACTGAGCTCTTCAGTAGGGGCCATTCTACTGTCAATGTTTGACTATGGAGATTGCAAGGCTGTGTGCTCGATTTTATACACCTGTCAGCAACGGGTGTGGCTGAAATAGCCGAATCCTTTAATTTGAAGGCGTGTCCACATACTTTTGGCCATGTAGTGTATATACTGAACAAAAATATAAAACGCAACATGCAACAATTTCAACGACTTTACTGAGTTACAGTTCATATAAGGAAATAAATCAATTTAAATAAATGAATTAGGCCCTAATCTATGGATTTCACATGACTGGGCAGTGGCGCAACCATGGGTGGGCCTGGGAGGGCATAGGCCAACCCACTTGAGAGCCAGGCCCAGCCAATCAGAATGAGCTTTTCGCCACAAAAGGGCTGTCTTACAGACATAAATACTCCTCGGTTTCATCAGCTGTCCGGGTGGCTGGTCTCAGACGATCCTGCAGGTGAAGAAGCCGGATATGGAGGTCCTGGGCTGGCGTGGTTACACGTGGTCTGCGGTTGTGAGGCCGGTTGGACGTACTGCCAAATTCTCTAAAACGACGTGGGAAGCGGCTTATGATAGAGAAATTAACATTCAATTCTCTGCCAACAGCATTCCTGCAGTCAGCATGCCAATTGCACGCTCCCTCAAAACATGACACATCTGTGGCATTGTGTTGTGTGATAAAACTGCACACTTTTATAGTCCCCAGTACAAGGTGAACCTGTAATGATCATGCTGTTTAATCAGCTTCTTGATATGCCACACCTGTCAGGTGGATGGATTATCTTGGCAAAGGAGAAATGCTCACTAACAGGGATGTAAACAAATTTGTGCACAAAATTTGAGAAATAAGCTTTTTGTGCATATGGAAAATGTCTGGGATCTTTTATTTCAGCTTATGAAACACTTTACATGTTGCATTTATTTTTTTGTTATATATACACACACACTGAGTGCACAAAACATTAAGAACACCTTCCTAATATTGAGTTGCACCCCCTTTTGCCCTCAGAACAGCCTCAATTCGTCGGGGCATGGACTCTACAAGGTGTCGAAAGCGTTCCACAGGGATGCTGGCCCACAGTTGTGTCAAGTTGGCTGGATGTCCTTTAGGTGGTGGGCAATTCTTGATACACATGGGAAACTGTTGAGCGTGAAAAACCAAGCAGCATTGTCGTTCTTGACACACTCAAACCTGTGCGCCTGGCACCTACTACCATACCCCGTTCAAAGGCACCCTCTGAATGGCACACATACACAATCCATGTCTCAATTGTCTCAAGGCTTAAAAATCATTATTTAACCTGTCTCCTCCCCTTCATCTACACTGATTGAAGTAGATTTAACAGGTAACATCAGTAAGGGATCACAGCTTTTACCTGGTCAGTCTGTCATTTACATTTACATTTTAGTCATTTAGCAGACGCTCTTATCCAGAGCGACTTACAGTTAGTGAGTGCATACATTTTTTATTTTTTTCATGGAAAGAGTTCCTAATGTTTTTTACACTCAGTGTATATTGGGGGTTGGGGGCCCTTGCTCAGACCTTGCAGGGGCCCGTGAAACTGCGGTACACCACTGCACTCTATACTGTGATGGGGCTAGCTACAATACATACCTTGCAGGTGTACTCCTGCTCCGTAACCCTGTGGATGGCCCTGTAGGTCTCTGTCCCCTCTGTGGGTTCTAGCAGGACGTAGGGACCAATGCAGGACACACAGTGCTGGTCGGAGCCCGGACTGTGGCTCAGGGGCCTCAGGCAGGGGGCCAGGCCAGGGGATGATGGTGGAAGGCTCAGCCGGTGACGCTTGCATTTCAGGGCCTCTGTGTCATCCTGAGGGTCGTCCAGCTCCAGCCGCTTCAGCCGCAGGGGACGAGTAGGTGCAGGGGCGGGAGAGGAGATGTTCACACTCATCTGAAAGTCACATAAGTTGTTTTAGTGGGTTTCATTGACATATGCTAGGATGTGACTAAACCACAGATTGAATACACTGAAAATGCATGTTACATAAAGACAACATTTCAAATGCATAGTGACAAAACTAGCTAGAAGAACTTGGTGTGTGCAAATCCCCTTTTTAGTACACACACAATGTATCTGTGACAAGGGGAACTTGAATATACAATTAATCTGTGACAAGGGAACTGCAATAGCAGACATGTGAATCATATCCACCATTTCACAGTGCCATATAATAGGCTAAAAGAGCTTGGATGATGCCATGGAGTCTCGACTGATGAGCAGTGTTGCCTGTAATAGGCTATCCATTACTCAAATTACTATCTGTCTCTTTCGAAATGCGGCTCCGACTCAACGAGTCATTCACAGCCACCCAAATGAAATCATGGGCAAACGTCATGAAAGTGACGTCACGCTTCCATTAGATTCTTCTAATGCCGCGTTCAAAACAACTGGGAACGCGGAAATATCCGACTTCCGAGCGTTCAAGACAACTGGGAACTCGAAAAAAAACGACCTTCGACTGGGAAGAATCGTTTTGAATCGTCATCCAACTCGGGAACTCGGGCATCTTTCTAGAGTACCGACTTTCTGACGATCAAAGTTCATGAGTTGACCTCGTTTTTCCGAGTTCTCCGTTGTTTTGAAAGCGCCAAATAACGCAAGAAGTTCAGGTAAAAAATTATGATAAATTGCCATTATAACCACGAGAGGTCACATGGGGGTCATGTTTTAGTCAAAAATAAATATTTGTTGAACCGGGCGAAAATTGTCAGAACAGTGAGCAATTCCGAGAAACAGTGAGCGCGAGGGGAATACAATGTTGCGATAGACATTCCCCGGCCGCGAGGAGGGGTAGGTCGTGACTCGTAGGAAGAGTTTCACCATCACTTTCTAAAGTTTAACCTTGTTGTTTAACAACATAGGCATACACGTAAAAAATCAATGAATTCTCAATACGAGTCGGGACTGCAAGCAACCCCTTAAACTGTAGCCTAATGATAAAAACATGCATACTTTGAAGGTAGGGCGAAAAATGTTAACAACTGTTACCTTGGCGGTGGAAGACAAAGGGGTCCGCTCTTCGAAACAGAACAATGGTCTGGTAACTCCAGCTTCGGGTGTAGTGCTTTGCTTGTCAAGAAACTCGAAATGTGCAGTAAACTTAGCAAAAACACATGCGCTGTTGAGGAAACCAAAGAGATTGGAGAGCTTCAGACAAATGTTATTTTCTTCCTTTATAAAATAAATAGCCTAGTGGTTCAAGGCAGTCTTTGTAACTTAAACAGTTACAAATTAGCTATGTATGCATAAAATAAGAGTTCAAATGAGCTTTCGTTGGTTCTTGCTCAGGATGTCTGTTCACTGAGCCAAAGCAGAAGAGGTATGAAAGTCATTGACAAATTGAACAGGTTATTTCGCTTTGAAGTGTGGCGGCAACACCGCCTGTGTTGTTGGTACAGATGCTTTTGTTCCTTATTCCGGCTGTGTGGTAGCGACTTGTGTATCGAAAGTTTTTCCTTTCGATGACAGGTTTTCTAAACCGTAGGCTATTAGAAAACCTTCGAAACTTTTTTTATAAACCGAGAAAACACAAACCTTTAAAATTGTTTAAAGGCTCTTAAACAATAATGAAAAACATAGCGCATACTCGTCCAAAGTATGGAACCTCGTATAATAAATAATTATTGGTCATAGGGAAGAGTAGGCTACACGTCCCCTTATTTGGTCACTTGCGTAGTAATCCTTTAATTTGTAAATTGAGTCCCTAAAAAGTAGATTTCTAATCAGACGTGCCCCCACCGACTGCCCGTCTGATTAAGAATAGACCGGAGAGCGCAGTGGCTTCAAATATCCTTTCTGTTACAGCATTGAAGTTGATGATGCGCAACTGAGCATGATTGCAACATCGTAGCTCCACCCACTGGTTTGACGACATCGGCGGGTGAACCTCGCAATAGTCACTCGCGTAGTTTACATATGGAACAAACGAATCGTGCAACTTAAATCTGAAGTTACAAGGTGTGTTGCGAGTCATTGGCCATATAGTAATTCTGTGACAAAATCCAAATTTGCTCTGACCAAATGTTTTCTAAACAATTTTGTCCACATGCCAGAGTTGGCACATGTAATTTAATTTGTCCAAAAGGACATTGGGAATGTTATTTAATAACAGAAAACATGCCACTATAAACCCAACTATATGTTGGACAGGGTTTGCCACACCCCTCCTATGACTCAATAGCAGTGATGGTATTGCACCATTTCTCACAATGCATGCTCTCTGGATGGCACGCACATGGGACGGGTTATGGGTTATAAAATTTCAGTTTGATGTTGCAACCATGGAAAAGGGGAGAAATAGATTTTGAAAATTAGAAGAGCGCTATCATTAGCTAGCTATGTTCAACACATTGCAAGTATCAGGAAAAAATGGCCTAACATTGATGACAAAGCTCCAAAAGGATGGAAATTAAGTGGGCAAGGCCTTTTGTCCAGCTATTGATATAACTTCTCCCGGTATGCGTCACTTAAACACACACATGCATGCATGTGTCACTAACACACACACAGAGGAGCATTTCACATTATTCATGTCAATGAAACACATGGATCATTAGTTCTGCACAGGCAGCTTTTAATGGCCTGTGCTTGAGTTGCACATGTGAAAAATAACTGATAAATGTTCCATTCAAAGTCATGTCTTTGTGTGACCAAAGAGAGGATGTACTGCTTCAGTACTGGTGTGGTCCTGAGCTGAGTCAGATGGTGTGTGTGTGGGTGTTTGTGTGTGTGTGTGCGCGCGCATGTGTGTAAGTGTGTGTAAGCATGTGGGTGAGGGCAGCTTCCTGTGCCTGTGCCATGGTGACTTCTAGACAGCCCTATGAGTGGGAGTCGGAGATCATCTTTGCCTTAAAATGGAAACATTTCAGCCGCACACACAGTGTTGAATGACTGCTAGAGACATTGCCTGAAGCTACAGCCATGAAATTGTCACTCTTCGCAATGTAACTTGGCAGCACTAAATATCCCTAAATATTCTCTGGGAGCATTTCTCCCCCTGCCTGCCTGCTGCCTCAGTCTCCCTACATTAACTCTGACCTCTGTGAGTCACAGTTTGATGTTGATTGAATCACCCTCTGCATCAACACTCACATGGAAGGGTTATGAAACACTATCATTTGTGTTGGGAACATAGCAGTCTGTGAATAGTGCAATGATAAACCAATAACTTTCTTCCTAGGTTTCTGCCTTTCTAGGGAGTTTTTCCTAGCCACCGTGCTTCTACATCTGCATTGCTTTCTGTTTGGGGTTTTAGGCTGGGTTGCTGTATAGCACTTTGTTATGTAAAAAGGGCTTTATAAATACATTTGATTGATTGATTGATCTTAGTCCAATAAATAGCAGTCTGTAAATAGTGCAGTGGCGTAGCTTGATGCTGGAGTCATGTAGACATGGCTGTCTTGGTAACCCATGATACAAAATGTCCTGGGGAACATGGACTGGAGGCAATGGGGCTGCCTGTCAAGTGGGTATTCGCTCCAGCCATGTATTTTCAAGAGATTGCTATCATAACTGATAGGGGGCCACCACTACTGGGTTTGGAGGTCATGTGCTGTCCTTCCATGTCAGTTGCATACGTGAGGGGGCTAGCTCAGAATAGGCCTAGTTTACAAAGAGGCTATAGCTTATACACTACCAGTCAAAAGTTTGGACACAGCTACTCATTCAAGGGTTTTTCTTTATTTGTAAAAAATGTTACATTGTAGAATAGTAGTGAAGACATCAAAACTATGAAATAACACATATGGAATCATGTAGTAACCAGAAAAGTGTTAAACAAATCAAAATATATTTTATATTTGAGATTCTTCAAATAGCCACCCTTTGCCTTGATGACAGCTTTGCACATTCTTGGCATTCTCTCAACCAGCTTCATGAGGTAGTCACCTGGAATGCATTTCAATTAACAGGTGTGCCTTCTTAAAAGTTAGTTTGTGGAATTTCTTTCCTTCTTAATGCGTTTGAGCCAATCAGTTGTGTTGTGACAAGGTGGGGGGGGTATACAGAAGATAGCCCTATTTGGTAAAAGACAAAGTCCATATTATGGCAGGAACATCTCAAATAAGCAAAGAGAAACGACAGTCCATCATTACTTTAAGACATGAAGGTCAGTCAATACAGAACATTTCAAGAACTTTGGACGTTTCTTCAAGTGCATTTGCAAAAACCATCAAGCACTATGATGAAACTGGCTCTCATGAGGACCGCCACAGGAAAGGAAGACCCAGAGTTACCTCTGCTGCAGAGGATAAGTTCATTAGAGTTACCAGCCTCAGAAATTGCAGCCCAAATAAATGCTTCACAGAGTTCAAGTAACAGACACATCTCAACATCAACTGTTCAGAGGGGACTGTGTGAATCAGGCCTTCATGGTCAAATTACTGCAAAGAAACCACTACTAAAGGACACCAATAACAAGAAGAGACCTGCTTGGGCCAAGAAACACGAGCAATGGACATTAGACCAGTGGAAATGTGTCCTTTGGTCTGACGAGTCCAAATTGGAGATTTATGGTTCAAACCGCTGTGTCTTTGTGAGACGCGGTGTGGGTGAACGGATGATCTCCGCATGTGTAGTTCCCACCGTAAAGCATGGAGGAGGAAGTGTTATGGTGTGGGGGTGCTTTGCTGGTGACACTGTCTGTGATTTATTTAGAATTCAAGGAACACTTAACCAGCATGGTTACCACAGCATTCTGCAGCGATATGCCATCCCATCTGGTTTGGGCTTAGTGGGACTATAATTTGTTTTTCAACAGGACAATGACCCAACACACCTCCAGGCTGTGTAAGGGCTATTTTACCAAGAAGGAGAGTGATGGAGTGCTGCATCAGATGACCTGGCCTCCACAATCCCCCGCCTCAACCCAATTGAGATGGTTTGGGATGAGTCGGACGGCAGAGTGAAGGAAAAGCAGCCAACAAGTGCTCAGCATATGTGGGAACTCCTTCAAGACTGTTGGAAAAGCATTCCAGGTGAAGCTGGTTGAGAGAATGCCAAGAGTGTACAAAGCTGTCATCAAGGCAAAGGATGGCTACTTTGAAGAATCTCAAATATGAAATATATTTTGATTTGTTTAACACTGTTTTGGTTATTACATGATTCCATATGTGTTATTTCATAGTTTTGATGTCTTCACTATTATTCTACAAAGTAAAAATAAAGAAAAATCCTTGAATGAGTAGGTGTGTCCAAAATTTTGACTGGTACTGGTATGTCTGTAGGTAATTGGATTAGCAGTGCTTCTAGGGGTTTCAATGGCTCCTTTGGAGTTTGGCCCTTCAACTATCAGACCACAGAACGCAGTACAGTGAAGTTCCTGGCATTAATAACAGACAGACGCTTCCAGAAATCTGGTCTGTTCCCACTGCTGTAATTGTGATTCAGTCAGTGGAAAGAAAAGGGAAAGTTTGGGGTATTGCATCAGCATGCTGCTTTTGTGGTGGATGGTTCTCTGTTAGGGAAAACATCATCAGGACTTCTTAACTGCGGCCAGGAAGATAAATAACAGCAGAGCCAACCATACTTGGCCTGGCCTCGCTCTGGCACGGCCACAGCATTGCAGGAGATTACGAAAGCAGAAATTCCATTGTAGCGACAGGTCCTTTTTGCATAAACAAGTTAGACAGTGGTGTTCTTCTCAGGCAGACGGTACCTGCTGTTCTGACTGTGCTCCTGTTTTCAGGCTCCCCAAGGACATTTGACAAAGCTTCTATTTTAGTTATAGCCCATTTATCTTAAAGACAATTCAATAATTGGAAAGACAGATCCAAAGAATACAGAGAAAGATCCAAAGAAAACAGAGAAAGATCCAAAGAAAAAGGAAAAGCCTAATTTATCTAATTAAATTAACAGAACGGTTAAAATGAAGCTTCATATTTTGATTCACTTCTTCACTTAACCTGATGATGCCATCTGGTTTGCTCTTTTATTAATCACATTAAAGATTTGTCATTTGAAGCAGGAGCAACAAAGTACCTGTCACCTTCCTCTAGCCTTTCAATTAGCTGGGTTCTGTTAATGTATGCCTCTTTCTAGATTGAATTATAAGAGTCTACACTCTGCTGCTGCTGTCCCTTATGGTCTTTCCTGAGGCTGCCCTGCCTCTCTGCGTGATCTCTGTGATCTCTTCATCCAATGCTTTTTTTGTATTGGGACCTATCATGACCCATTCAGCCCTGTTCACTGCAACTACCCGTGCTCTAACAGACCTCCACCTCATTAGACACTGAGATCTAATCTCTTTACAGATCAAAAGTCGTAGGTGTCGGGTTACATTATGACTGTCCTTTAACACTTCTTACTGCTGGCTGTGGTACAGTGGAGCAGCTCCACAACACATAGCAGGGCCGTGGGTGTATTGCATAGGGAGGCACAGTTTGTGTATTGCAGTTTGTTTCTAATGGCTCATTAATGTCTAATCAGGAAAGAGGGGCCCTGCCCTTTGAGGAAGCGGTAAATCCCCAAGGCCTTCCCCCTCCCCCACCACCGGTCCTTATTGATTTATTTATTCTAGCTCAGTGACGAGAGAGTTGTGATTTCAGTCCTTTGTACCTACATTTTACATTTAAGTCATTTAGCAGGCGCTCTTATCCAGAGCAATTTACAGTTAGTTAGTGCATACATTATTTTTTTCATACCCCCTGTGGGAATCGAACCCACAACCCTGGCGTTGCAAACGCCATGCTCTATCAACTGAGCTACATCCCTGACCATACCTACTGTATTACCTGCACATTACCTTTAATGGCTGTTCAAACCATTTCTAAAGAGTGACACATCCTAAATGCTGTTGTGCAAACAACAGTCTCAAGTCAAAGACTATACAGTTTTAAATAGATTCCATGACCTTACACAACCCATGTTTATACAGTACCAGTCAAAAGTTTGGACACACCTACTCATTCAAGGGTTTTTCTTTATTTTTACTATTTTCTACATTGTAGAATAATAGTGAAGACATCAAAACTACGAAATAACACATGGAATCATGTAATAACCAAAAAAGTGTTAAACAAATCAAAATACATTTTATATTTTATATTCTTCAAAGTAGCCACCCTTTGCCTTGATGACAGCTTTGCACACTCTTGGCATTCTCTCAACCAGCTTCATGAGGAATGCTTTTCCAATGGTCTTGAAGGAGTTCCCACATATGCTGAGCACTTGTTGGCTGCTTTTCCTTCACTCTGCGGTCCAACTCATCCCAAACCATCTCAATTGGGTTGAGGTCGGGGGATTGTGGAGGCCAGGTCATCTGATGCAGCACACCATCACTCTCCTTCTTGGTCAAATAGCCCTTACACAGCCTGGAGGTGTATTTTGGGTCATTGTCCTGTTGAAAAACAAATGATAGTCCCACTAAGCCCAAACCAGATGGGATGACGTATCGCTGCAGTGTGCCTTGAATTCTAAATAAATCACTGACAGTGTCACCAGCAAAGCACCCCCACACCATCACACCTCCTCCTCCATGCTTCACGGTGGGAACCACACATGCGGAGATCATCCGTTCACCTACTCTGCATCTCACAAAGACACGGCGGTTGGAACCAAAAATCTTAAATTAGGACTCATCAGACCAAAGGACAGATTTCCACCAGTCTAATATCCATTGCTCGTGTTTCTTGGCCCAAGCAAGTCTCTTCTTATTATTGGTGTCCTTTAGTAGTGGTTTATTTGTAGCAATTCAACCATGAAGGCCTGATTCATGCAGTCTCCTCTGAACAGTTGATGTTGAGATGTGTCTGTTACTTGAACTCTGTGAAGCATTTATTTGGACTGCAATTTGAGGTGCAGTTAACTCTTATGAACTTATCCTCTGCAGCAGAGGTAACTCTGGGTCTTCCTTTCCTGTGGTGGTCCTCATGAGAGCCAGTTTCATAATTTTTTTAATTTTTAATTTTACCTTTATTTAACTAGGCAAGTCAGTTAAGAATAAATTCTTATTTACAATGACGGCCTACACTGGCCAAACCCGGACGATGCTGGGCCAATTGTGCGCCGCCCTATGGGACTCCCAATCACGGCCAGTTGTCATATGGCCGGTTGTTATAATAGCCCTTGATGGTTTTTGCGACTGCACTTGAAGAAACTATCAAAGTTCTTGAAATGTTCCGTATTGACTGACCTTCATGTCTTAAAGTAATGATGGACTGTCGTTTCTCTTTGCTTATTTGAGATGTTCTTGCCATAATATGGACTTGGTCTTTTACCAAATAGGTCTATCTTCTGTATACCACCCCTACCTTGTCACAACACAACTGATTGGCTCAAACGCATTAAGAAGGAAAGAAATTCCACAAATTAACTTTTAACAAGGCACACCTGTTAATTGAAATGCATTCCAGGTGACTACCTCATGAAGCTGGTATTTCTTTAATATATTTTTTATTTTATTTAACCTTTATTAATGAAGCTGGTTGAGAGAATACAAAGAGTGTGCAAAGCTGTCATCAAGGCAAAGGGTGGCTACTTTGAAGAATCTCAAATATAACATATATTTTCATTTGTTTCACTTTTTTTGGGTTACTACATGATTCCATATGTGTTATTTCATAGTTTTGATGTCTTCACTATTATTCTACAGTGTAGAAAATAGTACAAATAAAGAAAAGCACTTGAATGAGTAGGTGTGTCCAAACTTTTGACTGGTACTGTATATTGTCCCCTAAACAAATTGTCAGAGACATTTGATCGTTTTAAACCTACGCCCTCATGTAGTTTAGTTTTAGCTAACAGCTGGTCTGGGTATTGACCGAATTGAATGCTTTTGTCTGGTGGGAGCTTAGTGTCTGCTAACACTTGTAGGAAGGAGAAAGGCTTAAGGGCACTGCTGCCTCTGGCTAATCCACAATCCATTATATACTGCAGTGTGCTGCTTCCTGTGAAGCTACTAGGTCAGTCACACCAATGTCAAACACCAGTCAGTGCTAGCAACCAGAGCCTCTGCTAACAGCCATCCATTGTCTGGACTGTGTTTCACTAGATGTGGTCATGTTTCTCTTGACCTGTTCTTTTTGAAAAGGGTAACATCTAGGCAATGCTAGTGCACTCTACTCTCTGGAGCAATCCTCTGAAAGGATCAGGTTGGTTGGAGGTTTGACATGTGGCGTAGTCGGATGCTGTGTGTGTGTGTGTGTAAAGGGGAAAGGACCCCTTTATAGACCAGGGCTTCCCAGTGCCTACTGGTCCAGTTGCTTAGATTCTCCATCCCTCCAGTGTCTTCTGGAATTTCCTGCGAAGCCTAGAAGCCTGCCTCAACACTCAACACTCTGCCTCTATGTAGCCTGTGAATATCAATATGGGGGAAACAGAAGAAGGTCAAGTGGAGAGGTTTTCACAGTTTTAATGATTTTAGCTACAGGTGGTGTGAGGTGGTGTAGCATAGCTTAACTTAAAGGATTGCGAAAGCACTCCATAGAGTGTTTACTACATAATGAAATATTGAAGAAATGATATTGAATATTGAAGAAATGATGACAAGAGGAACACCTACGTGAGAATGCTATTCATTGACTACAGCTCAGCATTCAACACCATAGTGCCCTCAAAGCTCATCACTAAGCTAAGGATCCTGGGACTAAACACCTCCCTCTGCAACTGGATCCTGGACTTCCTGACGGGCCGCCCCCAGGTGGTAAGGGTAGGTAACAACACATCTGCCACACTGATCCTCAACACGTGGGGCCCCTCAGGGGTGCGTGCTCAGTCCCCTCCTGTACTCCCTGTTCACCCATGACTGCATGGCCAGGCACGACTCCAACACCATCATTAAGTTTGCCAACGACACAACAGTGGTAGGCCTGATCACCGACAACGATGAGATAGCCTATAGGGAGGAGGTCAGAGACCTGGCCGTGTGGTGCCAGGATAACAACCTCTCCCTCAACGTGACCAAGACAAAGGAGATGATTGTGGACTACAGGAAAAAAAAGAGGACTGAGCACGCCCCCATTCTCATCGACGGGGCTGTTGTGGAACAGGTTGAGAGCTTCAAGTTCCTTGGTGTCCACATCACCAACGAACTATCATGGTCCAAACACACCAAGACAGTTGTGAAGAGGGCACGACAAAGCCTATTCCCCCTCAAGAGACTGAAAAGATTCGGCATGGGTCCTCAGATCCTCAAAAAATTCTACAGCTGCACCATCGAGAGCATCCTGACTGGTTGCATCACCGCCTGGTATGTCAACTGCTTGGCCTCCGACCGCAAGGCACTACAGAGGGTAGTGCGTACGGCCCAGTACATCACTGGGGCCAAGCTTCCTGCCATCCAGGACCTCTATACCAGGCGGTGTCAGAGGAAGGCCCTCAAAATTGTCAAAGACTCCAGCCACCCTAGTCATAGACTGTTCTCTCTGCTACCGCACGGCAAGCGGTACCGGAGTGCCAAGTCTAGGTCCAAAAGACTTCTCAACAGCTTCTACCCCCAAGCCATAAGACTCCTGAACAGCTAATCATGGCTACCCAGACTATTTGCACTGCCCCCCCACCCCATCTTTTTACGCTGCTGCTACTCTGTAAATTATTTATGCATAGTCACTTTAACTCTACCCACATGTACATATTACTTCAACTACCTCAACTAGCCGGTGCCCCCGCACATTGACTCTGCACCGGTACCCCCCTGTATATATAGCCTCCCTACTGTTATTTTATTTTACTTCTGCTCTTTTTTTCTCAACACTTTTTTGTTGTTGTTTTATTTTAATTTTTTATTTAAAATAAATGTACTGTTGGTTAAGGGCTGTAAGTAAGCATTTCACTGTAATGTCTGCACCTGTTGTATTCGGCGCATGTGGCCAATAAAATTTGATTTGATTTGATTTGATTGGGAGGAAAGATGTGAATGCTACTTTAAGTGGTGCATCTAATTATGGGCTTGCGGAAAAAGCCAAGCGACTTCAACTTAATCGCTCACATGGGTAGCATAGCATGACACCCAATTACCTATTAGAGGGACTTCCCTGTTCCTTCCCCTTATTTGTTTATTTCAGAGGAAATGTGAGGGATTACTTAACTCACAAACAAAGTGGAAAATGCTGAGTTGAGCGGTTCTTGTGAAATTATTTCTCAATAAGAAGTCATGTCCCTAACAATGCAATAAATATTCGGAAGTGATGACCATGAAGGAAACTGAAAGTCAGAATGGTTACGGATTGCATCAGCCCCTCCAAGCTATTGGCTAGTTTCTTGGCTTAGCTGTATTTAAGATGGGTATTTTAGCTGGGTATTTTTTGGTTAATAATGACTCACTTGCTGAGAATGGCGCTGGAGGGAATAAAGCCTGTTTTACGGGCTCCTGACCAATTGTGGTATTTTATGTATTTTTTTTGCGCTGATCTTAACTTTTTTTGTACATAAGGTTTCTGCCATCTGTGACCGAAAAGCGCTTCTGGACATCAAAACAGCTATCACTAACCTCGATTTGGACAAGGACTTCAACTTCAATGAGTCGGAGGTGAATGACATATTTTAAAATCTTTTTTACAATTTAAACTTTATTTAACTAGGCAAGTCAGTTATTTACAAATTCTTATTTACAATGACGGCCTACCAAAAGGCAAAAGGCCTCCTGCAGGGACGGGGGCTGGGATTCAAAATAAAAATATAGGACAAATTCACATCACGACAAGAGAGACACCACAACACTACATAAAGAGAGACCTAAGACAACAACATAGCATGGCAGCAACACATGACAACACAGCATGGTCGCAACACCACATGACAACAACATGATAGCAACAGGATATGGCAGTAGCACAACATGGTAGCAGCACAAAACATGGTACAAACATTATTGGGCACAGACAACAGCACAAAGGCAAGAAGGTAGAGACAACAATTTTATCCCGGACCAGGCCCAAATCTCTGACACTTGAAGAAGGAGGAGACGGCGCTATAGAGGCCGGCGTGCGGGATGCCTGAAGAGACTACGTCAGAGAGTGGATAATCCGCCTCTACCCTCCATTCTATTCGTGAACGTGCAATCACTAGAGAATAAACTGGATGAGCTCTGGGGATAAGCTCAGTTCGAGACTATCCTATCAATGTGATCTGAATAACTGTAATATCCTATGTTTCTCAGAGTTGTGGCTGAACAAGGACCTGGTAAATATAAATCGAGCAGTTTTTCCATACATCGGCAGGACAGAGCAGTGGCGTCGGGGAAGCTCAGGGGAGGGTGTGTGTGTGTCTCTTTGTTAACAACAGCTGGTGCGCAATCTCTAATATTGATGCAGTCTCGAGGTTCTGCTCGCCTGAGTTAGAATACCTCATGATAAGCTGTAAACCATACTATTTACCAAGAGAGTTTTCATCTATATTTTTCGTAGCTGTCTATTTACAACCACTAACCGATGCTGGCACTAAGACCGCACTCAACGAGCTGTATAGGGCCATAAGTAAACAAGAAAATGCTCACCCAGAGGCGACACTCCTGGTGGCTGGTGACTTTAATGCAGGAAAACTGAAATCCGTTTTACAATCTTTTTATCAGCATGTCAAAAAAAAACTCTAGATCATCTTTACTCCACACACCGAGATGCATACAAAGCTCTCATTCGCCCTCCATTTGGCAAATCTGACCATAACTCTATCCTCCTGATTCCTGCTTACAAGCAAAAATTCAAACAGGAAGTACCAGTGACATGCTCAATACGGAAGTGGTCTGATGAAGCGGCAACATCCTCTCTGCGCTAAAGGCTAGGACTGCCACTTTCAAGGAGTGGAACACAAATCCGGACGCTTATAAGAAATCCCACTATGCCCTCCAACGAACCATCAACCAGGCAAAGCGTCAATACAGGACCAAGATCGAATTCTACTACACCGGCTCTACTGACGCTCCTTGGATGTGGCAGGGCATGCGCAAACTATCACGGATAACAAAGGGAAACCCAGCCGCGAGCTGTCCAGTAACGCAAGCCTACCAGACGAGCTAAATACCTTCTATGCCCGCTTCGAGGCTAGCAACACTGAACCATGCATTAGAGCCCCAGCTGTTCCGGATGACTGTGTGATCACGCGCTCCATAGCCAATGTGAGTAAGACAGGTTAACATTCACAAGACCGCAAAGCCAGACGGATTACTAGGGTGCGTACTCAGAGCATGCGCTGGTAAGTGTCTTCACTGACATTTTCACCTCTCCCTGACCCAGTATGTAATACCTACATGTTTCAAGCAGATCACCATAGTCCCTGTGCCCAAGAACGCCAAGGTAACCTGTCTAAATGACTATCGCCCCATAGCACTCACATCTGTAGCCATGAAATGCTTTGAAAGGCTGGTCATGGCTCACATCCCAGACACCCTGGACCAACTCCAATTCGCATACCGCCCCAACAGATCCATCGATGACGCAATCTCATTTGCACTCCACACTGCCCTTTGCCACCTGGACAAAAGGAACACCTACGTAAGAATGCTGTTCATTGACTACTACTCAGCGTTCAACACCATAGTGCCCTCCAAGCTCATCACTAAGCTAAGGACCCTGGGATTAAACCCCTCCCTCTGCAACTGGATCCTGGACTTCTTGACGGGCCCCCCCCCAGGTGGTGAGGGTTGGCAACAACGCATCTGCCACGCTGACCCTCAACACGGGGGCCCCTCAGGGGTGAGTGCTTAGTCCCCTCCTGTGCTCCCTGTTCACCCACGACTGTGTGGCCGCACACAACTCCAACACCATCATTAAAGGGGAATTTCATCCTGGCTCTGCCATGGCATATAGTCATTACTATATTAACAACATTACGTTTTTATCATAAACAACGCAATTATCCAAACCACAAGCTAGAACTAGCACATATTAGTTTTACTGGTAGAATCGTGAAGTTTTGACTCCCTGTGTATTGGTATGCTCATAGTGAACCACAAAGTCCGGCATTCATAGCGAATGCTGATACCGCCCGCCTGCTAGGTAGAGGGGGCGTGGCCACAAACTTTTATATGGCCGTTGTTTACTTCGAACGACCAACACATAGTAATCTCAGAACTTCTCTAAGCAAGATTTATTTTGAAAACGTTTGTTTTTCACTGTTTGTCATCATGCCCGTGTGGTGTTCAGTGCCTGGCTGTGCTAATTACAAACAAGCGCGAAAATGAGTTATCTTTTACCATTCTACCTACTAGAGATTCATCCCGATTCTGCCAGTGGCTTGCAGATATCAAGAATGATGCGGTGACCAAAGATTATCAGAGGGATTTTGAGGCTGAACTGATGGGGAATACATTTTGACGACAGCTGAGAAGTGATGCAATACCAGCAATTTTTTTCCCTTCACAACAAAATGGAAGATTCTCAATTAGAAGTAACCTAACGTTAGCTAGCTTGCTAGCCTAGCTGGGTAAGTTAGCTAGCTAGCTAACGTAACAGTCCTGTATTGAACTCTGAAAGCCATCAGCTAAATCATATAGCTATCTTTTGGTATACACACTGTTAATCAATTTCACCTTTGCCATGGTAGTCACTGCTAGACTGGTAGCTACCTGCAGCAGAGTAAACATGTTTGTTTGTTTGTTCGTTCTATCTTTGACTGACATTAGTTAACGTAAGCTAGCTAATGTTACCAACTAAAGAATATCTCAATTTGGCAGCCATCTATTCCAGCCTTGTCTGGAAAATACTTTTTTTTACAAAAAAGAGAATTGTCAATATAGCTAACTCACTCTGTATGGTTGGTTAGTTGGTTCTCAGCCAGTCTCAGCTGGTTAGCCATCTTGCTGACACTAGTTAGCTAACAGCAAGCTGACAATATTGAAATGTCCATGTTAGGTATGCTTAGCTAGCCAGTCTAGTAGAGGTCAATAAAATTAGTGGGGTGGTTAAATTGTGTAATGTTGTTTATTTTGTTGTATGTGGTACAGAATCTGGTTCCACCGACATGCGCTTCCAACCCCTAGCTCTGCACAAGGTGAAGGTAAGTTGGCCAAAATATTTACAAACTGACGGCTAAGAGCTCAATTTACAGTAAGCATGGTATAGACATGAATTGGGTAGTGTTTGTGTTACGGGGTGTCACGATCGTTGGTTAGAGATGAGGACCAAGGCGCAGCGTTGAAGGTGAACATATCTTTTTATTACTGATCACACGATCAAAACAATAAACGATAACGTGACGTCTACAGTTTAACACAAACCGAAATGAACAAGAAACCACAAACACAAAGTGAAAGACAGACAGTTAAATATGGCTCCCAATCAGAGACACCCAGCTGACACTCGTTGCCTCTGATTGGGAGTCACTCAGCCCAACATAGAAAATCAAACATAGAATTACACACCCTGGCTCAACATAACATAGTCCCCAGAGCCAGGGCGTGACAGTACCCCCAAAGGCGCGGACTCCGGCCGCGCCAAACAACCACAACAGGGGAGGGACCGGGTGGGCACTCCGCCTCGGCGGCGGATCCGGCTCGGACATGACCCAGGCACGGGTTGTGCTGGACTGACGACGCACACCCCTGGCTTGATGCGTGGAGGAGGAACGGGCCGGACCGGGCTGACGAGCGCACCCCTGACTTGGTGCGGGGAGCAGGAATGAGCCGGACCGGGCTGACGACGCGCACCACTGACCTGGTGCGGGGAGCTTGGACGGGCCGGACCCGGGCTGGCGACGCGCACCACAGACTTGGTGCGGAGAGCAGGAACGGGCCGGACAGGGCTGACGAAACGCACCATAGACTTGGTGCGGAGAGCAGGCACGGGCCGTGCCGGACTGACGACGCACACCACTGGCTTGGTGTGGGAAGCTTGGATGGGCCGGACTGGGCTGGCGACGCGCACCACAGACTTGGTGCGGAGAGCAGGAACGGGCCGGACAGGGCTGACGAAACGCACCATAGACTTGGTGCGGAGAGCAGGCACGGGCCGTGCCGGACTGACGACGCACACCACTGGCTTGGTGCGGGAAGCTTGGATGGGCCGGACTGGGCTGGCGACGCGCACCACAGACTTGGTGCGGAGCGCAGGAATGGGCCGGGCTGGGCTGTCGACGCACACCGTAGGTTTGGTGCGGGGAGCAGGAATAGACCGGACCGTACTGGGGACACACACCACTGGCTCTACACCGGGATCTGGAACGGGCCGGACCGGACTGGCAACACACGCCAGTACCTCTCGCCGTGCCTCTACACCCTCCATCCCCTCTTCTACCAGTGGCCCCCGTAACCTGGCGGCCTCCTCTGCAACCCCGCTGGACCGCCTCCATAGCGGCCTCCTGCTGCCCCGACGTCGTGAGCCCCCCTAAAAAAATTTCTGGGGGTCTCTCCTCCCCGTCGGGCCAGGCCTCCATCATTCTCGCCAGACTCTCACCCCACTGCTCCAAACTCCAACCTCTCTCCTCTTCTCTTGGCTTGGCCCAGTCGAGACTCCTACTCAACTGCTCCCAAGTCCTTCCTCTCTCTTCTTCATGCTGCTTGGTCCTGTTATGGTGGTTTCTTCTGTCACGATCGTTGGTTAGAGATGAGGACCAAGGCGCAGCGTTGAAGGTGAACATATCTTTTTATTACTGATCACACGATCAAAACAATAAACGATAACGTGACGTCTACAGTTTAACACAAACCGAAATGAACAAGAAACCACAAACACAAAGTGAAAGACAGACAGTTAAATATGGCTCCCAATCAGAGACACCCAGCTGACACTCGTTGCCTCTGATTGGGAGTCACTCAGCCCAACATAGAAAATCAAACATAGAATTACACACCCTGGCTCAACATAACATAGTCCCCAGAGCCAGGGCGTGACACGGGGTTACATGTGGTTAGAGGTAGCCTGAGGACCACAGAGTACCTTCCAGACCATTTAGTCAATTTAGTCTACCCCTTTTCCTTTTGAACCTTTTTGTTGTTGTTGTAAAACTCAGGTTATTTGGAGTCATTCCACAGTGCCCTGCTGAAAAACACCCGAAAGTGGGGGGATTTTGAGCACACAAGCATGAGAGAGCGGACACACCTTGCGGTTATGGAGCACAACAAGATTATGGGACAGAAACCAGCAAGGGACACTGAAAGTAATAAAATCAAGACTAGAACAGTAATGACACAACCACCTCATTATTCTCTCTGCAGATTCTCAAAACACAAAGACATGTCTACAAAATTCCCCTGCAAAGGGCTACTATTGACAAGAATGATCTGTCAAAGTCAATGGGCTGGAGAGGTTTACGGACAGTACTTTGAGATGGAAAAGGGTTTTTTGGTTGTGAAGGGTTGTGCTTGGACAGTAAATGTATTGTTGTGTATGAGAGCGATTGAGGTGCCATTTCTCCTTAATCTCCCATACACAACAATTCATACTGTGTAAGAACTGTTCACACCTTCTTTAGCCCCCTAGCTCATTCACTTTGTTGACTGATCTTTCCTCTCAAAAGCAGCTCCCAATGCCCCCTCATTGTCCCTTAATAATACGCTAGCCGGTCCCATTCGGTTGATACCTTTACCAACAAAGGAAAATTGCCCTTCGGGACACAACAAGTTTAAAATGCTAAGACCACAACCATGTCTTTCCAGGAGATGTGCAATACCAGCAGATCTTCTGCAAGAGGACCAAAGGGTTGGTAGTTAAGAAGCCCTACACCACTTTCGGCAGAGTCTTATCCTGCTGGCTGATCACCGCAGACAGGACAAGCCCAGCGCCATAATCACAAAGAGTCTCAGCTTCCCCAGCCCACCAATGCCAATGTACCGAAGCCAGATAAAGGACTATGGCTGCGTTTACACAGGCAGCCCAATTCTGATATTTTTTCACAAATTGGTCTTTTGACCAATCAGATCAGTTCTGAAAAATATCTGATGTGATTAAGCAATTAGTGGAAAAAATATCAGAATTGGCCTGCCTGTGAAAACGCAGATAATTATTAGAATCAGGTCTGCTAGATTAGGGTTGGAGTGAAAACCTACAGGACGGTAGCTCTACAGGAACAGGGTTGGAAAGCCCTGATGTAGAACCACCATAAATAAATATGGATATTTTCTATCAATCTTCGACATTTTCAAATTCACAGGAGATATTTATATAAGCTGTACAGGGCTCTGTAGCATCAAACAGTGTCCGAGTGTGTCTCAGGTGTAGAGACACAGAAGTGCAGAGAACTGTAGTTACAGATTGTTACACCAGATAATGTGATTTACCCAAAGACTTTTGCCGACATCTTGTCTATTTCAAGTCTTCTCTCATTGATCGAGACAGTTGGGTGTCCACCCCAAAGTGCTGCATGTCATGATGACAGAGACCTGTCTCAATCAATGAGTGAGAAGACTTGAAATAGACACGATGGCAGCGCACATATTGTTGGATTACTTTATAGACAAGTATTTATTTTAATAACGGATCATTTTCTAAATTCAAACTGACCCCTGCAACTGGACATGGACATTTAATGAGACTCCTGTTTCCCAGAATCGAGGACATAGACGGCATCACTAACGTTGGTTGAAAATTCTCTGTGCTACACCAAACAGTATCTATCCTGTAACTCCCAGTAATGGATACCAAATCTTTGGTTAAATCACATTATCTGGTGTAACAATCTGTAGCTAAGAGAACTGGTGATCAGCAGATGATGGGAGAGGTGGTCATGATGAAATTGCCATTCCAAACATACAGTAAGTTCAGGGAATACTTGTAAAGCTGTGGGAGGAGTGTTGTCATGAACTCTATTGTACAGTTTGAACAACAGTTGAACCGTGCCAGCATAACATCAAAACATTAGGGTTGGCTAGTTGAACATGCATACATGTGCACAGGAACAGAGATTACATTTACAACAATATCTAGCCTAATAGAAAGAAATATGGCATAACCCTCAACCTTTGCACAGTGACCAGACCGTACAAATGAGCCTAGATAAGTAGCCAGACAGTATCTACCTACAGCCATGTCTATCAGGCATGCTTAGGCAAATATTTTTATAGTAAAACCAGCTACAGTTTTAGAGATTTACAACAGTAAATTGTTTTATTATTGTTTCTCCTCACCGTTTGGTAGTAAACTTTGCTAGCTAGCTTGCTGGATATGCAATACTTGTTATTTACATCTGTTTGGAATCCTATCTTGCGTCATGCATATAATTTTGTGAGATTGAAATGCATCCAAGGTCATAATCATAACCAATGTCAATCCTCGTCAATTATGTTACATAGCTAGCTAGTAAAATTATTTACCGTTGCTGATGTTACACGTTTGCTAACAAGTTACAAATGTGAGGCGTGGCGCATAACGAGTTAGCAGGTGCCAGGCTAAGTAGCTAGCCAACTCCAGTCATGTGCTAACGTTTGCTGGTAAACCTAGCTTTAGGTGGCTGGTTGTAACATTGTAGCATGCTGTTTAATAGCTAGCCATATCTACGACTAAAAAGAGAAGAGGTTTTACAATCGAGATATAAAAGATCTCCGATTGTAAAACCTCTTCTATTTCTAGTCATAGATATGGCTACCAGTAGTTGTTTAGCCAGCTAACATAGCTAGCTAAGTTAGCAAATAGAAAAATAATTTGATTTTCCCTCACTGTAACACAGTAGTATGTTAGCCAGAAATACACAATATGGTTTCAGTAAATAAACTAAAGTTAGCAAGCTAGGTGGCTTGCAGGAAATATAACATACTTAACTAGGCACCGTATTTGTCATCTGCCCTCTTGGTGCTGGCATCGATTGTAGCTGAGCTTCTAACGTAAGCTAAATCCAACTCTTTGTTTCTAATCCTCTTCGCTATATTCCGGTTGAAACATGTATGGTTGAATGTCACCATGTAGCTAATAGATGCTCCATCGTCGAATTCGTGTTGATGCCTCAGACATGATGAAAACAAGCCCAGATTCCCAGAGGGTGAAATTCCCCTTTAAGTTTGCCTACTACACGACTGTGGTAGGCCTGATCATCAACGACGATGAGACCGCCTACAGGGAGGAGGTCTGAAACCTGGCAGTGTGGTGCCAGGACAACTACCTCTCCCTCAACGTCAGCAAGACAAAGGAGCTGATCGTGGACTACAGGAAACGGAGGGCCGAGCACGCCCCCATCCACATCGATGGGCTGTAGTGGAGCAGGTCGAGAGCTCCTCGCTGTCCACATCACTTAGGAATTATAATGGTCCACACACACCAACACAGTGGCGAAGATGGCACGACAACACCTCTTCCCCCTCTGGAGGCTGAAAAGATTCGACATGGGCCCTCAGATCCTCAAAAAGTTTTACAGCTGCACCATTGAGAGCATCTTGACTGGCTGCATCACCGCTTGGTATGGAAACTCCTTGGCATCCGACCACAAGGCGCTACAGAGGGTAATGCGTACGGCCCAATATATCACTGGGGCCGAGCTCCCTGCCATCCAGGACCTCTATACCAGGCGGTGTCAGACGAAGGCCCTAAAAAATTGTCTCCAGCCACCCAAGTCATAGACTGTTCTCTCTGCTACTGCATGACAAGCGGTACCGATGCACCAAGTCTGGAACCAACAGGACCCTGAACAGCTTCTACCCCCAAGCCATAAGACTGCTAAATAGTTAGCTAAATAGTTAACCAATAGCTACCCAGACTATCTGCATTGACCCTTTTTACACTAACTATTTTGACTCATCACATACGCTGCTGTTTATGTTCAATATCTACAGTGAGGGAAAAAAGTATTTGATCCCCTGCTGATTTTGTACGTTTGCCCACTGACAAAGACATGATCAGTCTATCATTTTAATGGTAGGATTATTTCAACAGTGAGAGACAGAATAACAACAAAAAAATCCAGAAAAACACATGTCAAAAATGTTATGAATTGATTAGCATTTTAATGAGGGAAATAAGTATTTGACCCCTCTGAAAAACATGACTTAGTACTTGGTGGCAAAACCCTTGTTGGCAATCACAGAGGTCAGACGTTTCTTGTAGTTGGCCACCAGGTTTGCACACATCTCAGGAGGGATTTTGTCCCACTCCTCTTTGCAGATCTTCTCCAAGTCATTAAGGTTTCAAGGCTGACGTTTGGCAACTCGAACCTTCAGCTCCCTCCACAGATTTTCTATGGGATTAAGGTCTGGAGACTGGCTAGGCCACTCCAGGACCTTAATGTGCCTCTTCTTGAGCCACTCCTTTGTTGCCTTGGCCGTGTGTTTTGGGTCATTGTCATGCTGGAATACCCATCCACAACCCATTTTCAATGCCCTGGCTGAGGGAAGGAGGTTCTCACCCAAGATTTGACGGTACATGGCCCCGTCCATCGTCCCTTTGATGCGGTGAAGTTATCCTGTCCCCTTAGCAGAAAAACACCCCCAAAGCATAATGTTTCCACCTCCATGTTTGACGGTGGGGATGGTGTTCTTGGGGTCATAGGCAGCATTCCTCCTCCTCCAAACACGGCGAGTTGAGTTGATGCCAAAAAGCTAGATTTTGGTCTCATCTGACCACAACACTTTCACCCATTTCTCCTCTGAATCATTCAGATGTTCATTGGCAAACTTCAGATGGGCCTGTATATGTGCTTTCTTGAGCAGGGGGACCTTGCGGGTGCTGCAGGATTTCAGTCCTTCACGGCGTAGTGTGTTACCAATTGTTTTCTTGGTGACTATGGTCCCAGCTGCCTTGAGATCATTGACAAGATCCTCCCATGTAGTTCTGGGCTGATTCCTCACTGTTCTCATGATCATTGCAACTCCTCAAGGTGAGATCTTGCATGGAGCCCCAGGCCGAGGGAGATTGACAGTTCTTTTGTGTTTCTTCCATTTGCGAATAATCGCACCAACTGTTGTCACCTTCTCACCAAGCTGCTTGGCGATGGTCTTGTAGCCCATTCCAGCCTTGTGTAGGTATACAATCTTGTACCTGACATCCTTGGAGAGCTCTTTGGTCTTGGCCATGGTGGAGAGATTGGAATCTGATTGATTGATTGCTTCTGTGGACAGGTGTCTTTTATACAGGT
Source organism: Coregonus clupeaformis (assembly GCF_020615455.1). NCBI lineage: Eukaryota > Metazoa > Chordata > Actinopteri > Salmoniformes > Salmonidae > Coregonus > Coregonus clupeaformis. Next base: position 598,494 of record NW_025533498.1, read on the forward strand.
AACACACTGAGATTAGGAGCACTCCCTTTAAAAGTGTGCTCCTAATCTCAGCTCGTTACCTGTATAAAAGACACCTGGGAGCCAGAAATTTTTGTGATTGAGAGGGGTCAAATACTTATTTCCCTCATTAAAATAAAACATCAATTTATAACATTTTTGACATGCGTTTTTCTGGATTATTTTGTTGTTATTCTGTCTCTCACTGTTCAAATAAACCTACCATTAAAATTATAGACTGATCATGTCTTTGTCAGTGGGCAAACGTACAAAATCAGCAGGGGATCAAATACTTTTTTCCCTCACTGTATCCTGTTGCCTAGTCACTTTATTCCCACCTATATGCACAGTACCAGTCAAACGTTTGGACACACTCATTCAAGGGTTTTTCTGTATTTTTACTATTTTCTACATTGTAGAATAATAGTGAAGACATCAAAACTATGAAATAACACATATGGAATCATGTAGTAACCAAAGAAGTGTTAAACAAATCAAAATATATGTTATATTTGAGATTCTTCAAAGTAGCCACCCTTTGCCTTGATGACAGCTTTGCACACTTTTGGCATTTTCTCAACCAGCTTCATGAGGAATGCTTTTCCAACAGTCTTGAAGGAGTTCCCACATATGCTGAGCACTTGTTGGCTGCTTTTCCTTCACTCTGTGGTCCAACTCATCCCAAACCATCTCAATTGGGTTGAGGTCGGGTGATTGTGGAGGCCAGGTCATCTGATGCATCCCTCCATCACTCTCCTTGGTCAAATAGCCCTTATACAGCCTGGAGGTGTATTTTGGGTCATTGTCCTGTTGAAAAACAAATGATAGTCCCACTAAGCGCAAACCAGATTGGCTGGCATATCGCTGCAGAGTGCTGTGGTAGCCATGCTGGTTAAGTATGACTTGAATTCTAAATAAATCACAGACAGTGTCACCAGCAAAGCACCCCCACACCATCACACCTCCTCCTCCATGCTTCACGGTGGGAACCACACATGCAGAGATAATCCGTTCACCTACTCTGTGTCTCACAAAGACACTGTGGTTGGAACCAAAAATCTACACATTTAGACTCATCAGACCAAAGGACAGATTTCCACCGGTTTAATGTCCATTGCTCGTGTTTCTTGGCCCAAGCAAGTCTCTTCTTCTTATTGGTGTCCTTTAGTAGTGGTTTCTTTGCAGCAATTCGACCATGAAGGCCTGATTCACGCAGTCTCCTCTGAACAGTTGATGTTGAGATGTGTCTGTTACTTGAATTCTGTAAAGTATTTATTTGGGATGCAATCTGAGGTGTAGTTAACTCTAATGAACTTATCCTCTGCAGTAGAGGTAACTCTGGGTCTTCCTTTCCTGTGGCAGTCCTCATGAGAGCCAGTTTCATCATAGCGCTTGATGGTTTTTGCGACAGCAGTTGAAGAAACGTTCAATGTTCTTGACATTTTCCGGATTGACTGACCTTCATGTCTTAAAGTAATGATGGACTGTCGTTTCTCTTTGCGTATTTGAGCTGTTCTTGCCATAATATGGACTTGGTCTTTTACCAAATAGGGCTATCTTCTGTATACCACCCCTACCTTGTCACAACACAACTGATTGGCTCAAACGCTTTAAGAGGGAAAGAAATTCCACAAATGAACTTTTAACAAGGCACACCTGTTAATATAAATGCATTCCAGGTGACTACCTCATGAAGCTGGTTGAGAGAATGCCAAGAGTGTGCAAAGCTGTCATCAAGGCAAAGGGTGGCTACTTTGAAGAATCTCAAATATAAAATATATTTTGATTTGTTCAACACTTTTTTGGAGACTACATGATTCCATATGTGTTATTTCATAGTTTTGACGTCTTCACTATTATTCTACAATGTAGAAAATAGTAAAAATTAAGAAAAACCCTTGAATGAGTATGTATGTCCAAACTTTTGACTGGTACTGTACATGTCTACCTCAATTACCTCGTACCCCTGCACATCGACTCAGTACTGGTACCATGTGTATATAGCCAAGTTATCGTTACTCATTGTGTATTTATTATTATTCATGTTATTATTATTTCTCTTTTTATTTCTCTTTTTTTCTCTCTGCATTGTTGGGAAGGGCCCGTAAGTAAGGATTTCACTGTTGGTCTACACATGTTGTTTATGAAGCGTGTGACAAATACACATTTATTTTATTTTATATATTAACACAGACTTTTTTTTCTCATGTAACTTTTTTTTTGGTACCATCAAAAGAAAGAAGAAAAGTCAAGGAACTTTGAACAACTGCTTGAACCTTTTAATTCTGCTGTAGGCTATTGCCTAACTTTAGCCAATGGAAAGGTACAGACAATCTGTATTTGATCCCATAGTACTGTCTTTTGCCCTTTTCTATCAAAACAATAAAACCCTGTCTCCACAAAGAACTCCTGCCTGCGTGGTTATGTGAGTCATGTCAAATACATGTCTTCGAGTCTTGTGTAAACATAGCATGAGGCCTCTGAAACTGAAATGACTTTTCGCAAGCGAGCAGAGCCTGTAGTCGAGGGCAACAGATACAATCTCACCGAGAGCCTTATGACTGTAATAAAATCATAATGCGGGCTAAATGAAATCATACTAACCTGGCATAGAAGCCAAGGAGGCTTGGTGTACTAGAAGAGAGCCAGTGGGTGCCCAGGTCAATGGAAAATTAACTAAGGCCCAGTGAAATACTGAGAAAGGTATTTTGGTTCTGGCTGATAAGGCCACATACATTGAGCTCATTCATTTCCCTCTAGTCTACTCTATTTGTGTTTCTACCCTTACGGCAAACCACAAACAAGTACACGAGATTTACACATGACACATCAGCATTTTCCTATTTTCAACAGAACACAAAATGAACATGGCATTTTCACTGGTACAGTAGTACAAGGCAGGATTGGGGTCAACCAAATGCTGGATTTCGGGTCCAATGTAGAATTGCCATGTAAAAATAAAATAAATGAGGGAACGTATTTATATACATTTGTAAAGGGTAATGCTGTATGTGTTGCTGAGTGTTGCCGTGGCTCACTAGCCTTTAGGTCAAGCTAGAGGTCACCCACTCGGGCTGTGTCCCAAATGGCACCCTATTCCCTATATAGTGCAGTACCTTTGACCAGGGCCCATAGGGGTCTGGTCAAAAGTAGTGCATAATATAGAGAATACGGTGCCATTTGGGACACAATAGATGTGCATTATTAACGACCCCCAAGCTACTGTTTCATTTCATTCCATCGCTGCTGGCTGGTGCAATGGCGCTCTCTATATCAAGAGCGACATTTCAAATGCATTTCCACACCCAGGCACGAAGGTGGCCTTATTGAAGCTGCGTTTTCTCTGAATCACATGCCTTTCATAACAAAATGTGATGAAATCAGAGGCCAAGTGTTCTGACTCAACAGTGGTCTGCCATTAATGCTAGGCTATACCATGAGACAGAGCACAGCTTGATCTGGATACACTCAGTACTCATACATAAAGCATGGACCAAAACAGCAAGGTGCTTTTGGCTTGTTGTTAAACTCTGTTTTACCATACAAGATGAAGGTCTGATCATCAAAACAGAGGAATTTGGGGGTTTCTGGCTCTCTCTCACTCATTATTTCTGACAGAATCCCTAGGCTTGTGGTTAAAAGCAGTATAGTTCCCCAAATATATAGCTATTGTATTCAATAGATGCTCAGATCCAATAGTCTTTAAAACTGGGTTTTCCTTTTCTTTAATTTGAAAGAGTTTACATTTACTGGCTAGTATTGAGCGACTCTGACTTCACAGATGTTGGTCGGTGGCTGTTGAAGACTACAGAAAGGTGTCAGTGTGTGGAATGATGTAATGATATACACTCAGTGGTCAGTTTATTAGGTACACGTTGACACCAGGCAGGATGGGGCCTTGGACTCATGATGCTTACACCAAATCCTGACTCTGCCATCAGCATGACGCAACAGGAACCGGGATTCGTCGGACCAGACAATGTTTTTCCACTCCTCAATTGTCTAGTGTTGGTGATCGCTTGCCCACTGTAGCCGCTTCTTCTTGTTTTTAGCTGATAGGAGTGAAACCTGGTGTGGTCGTCTGCTGCAATAGCCCATCCGTGACAAGGACCGACGAGTTATGCGTTCTGAGATGCCGTTCTGCACACCACTGTTGTACTGCGCCGTTATTTGCCTGTTTGTGGCCCGCCTGTTAGCTTGCAGGATTCTCGCCATTCTCCTTCAACCTCTCATCAATTAGCTGTTTTTGCCCACAGGACTGCCTCTGACGGGATGTTTTTTGTTTGTTGCTCCATTCTCGGTAAACCCTAGTCCCTGTTGTGCGCGAGAAGCCCAAGAGGCCGGTCGATTCTGAGATACTGGAACCGGTACCATACCACGCTCAAGGTCGCTTAGGTCACTCGTTTTGCCCATTCTAATGTTCAATCGAACAGTTACTGAATGCTTCGATGCCTGTCTGCCTCCTTTATATAGCAAGCCACAGCCATGTGACTCACTGTCTGTCGGAGCGAACCAGGGTGTGTAAATGACTAAGTCTTTCTGTAACTGTGGTACAGATGAAAAGGTCTCTAGTGTGGGTAGTAGGATTTGTTGTTGACTCCATATTGACTATATATGTGTTTTAGATGAGCTCAGCATTAGGTGTGGGTACTCTTGCTGGCTTGGCGTGTCACAGCCTGTGGGATTCCCTAATGAGGATGCTGCTTTAAAGTAAACAGTTCTATGGTTTTACACATAACTTTACACCTGGCACCTTGTCCTCTGTCTGTCATACTCATATTGCTAACAGTTAATACGAGTTAGTTGCTAATTGGATGCTTTCCAAGCTGTATTTAGGAGAGGGATGACTATTTTGACTGAATTGTCCTCTGTGATTCAGCTAAGCTGACATTAGTGGGTAGCTAGATGTAGATGTAAAGTGGCTCAGCGTGATTGATTCTCCCCCACACAGCATTTTGAGGTTTTGGAGTCTAAAAGGGTTGTCTGTGGTCAGGGGATGTCACTTAGGAGCCTGGAAACAGGGCAGGGACAATAATCAGGAAAACAGGGCAGGGACAATAGTCAGGAATCAGGATGCAATTATCTGGGACACTTCCCATCTGAATCTCTGTGAGGATTTCCCTTCTCAGCCCCCTCACAGTCCCACAGCCTCACTGGCAACCATAAGGCCCTGCCTGCCTGCCTGCAGGAAAGGGGGGACTACTAGAGTGGAGTGGTGGGGCTGAGGTCTGTGGTTTAGCCAGCGTTTCCACTCCCTGCTCATATGATTGCCTGTGAGTAACCAGGGCCCTGAGATCGAGCAGCGGCGAATAGAACAGGCCCCAGAACTGCATGCGGAGTACGAGTACTATGCAATGAGGGCTGTACAATCCATGTCGAAAACAAAAGCAAAGGTAAAAAAGACTATTCAGAGACACTTTACTTGACTAGCACTTTGACACATTTGACAGATTGATATGAGTCTAGCACTTTGAGATCAGTCAAAAGTCCATTTGATATCTCTCATGACAAGGTCATTCAAATGTTGTATAATAACTAACTTAGATGTTAACTTTACATTAAGTAAAGTAGTGGGGCTTGCTTTAGGTCTTTAAAAGTCGTTTTGTGGTAGTGGAAGAAGTTTTAAAAGTTTTACTTTACTATTTAAAGCAAAGCAGCTACATATAGTCAAAGTTAAATTGAGTAAAATAACCTTATTACTTTGGGTTGTGGGGCAGTTAGATCACACATTTCATCAGAAATAGCTACACTTGGACCACTACATTTTCATTCACTCTCCTACTAGAATACCACAGTATATGCCAACTGTCATAATAGAGCACAGAAGACAATGAGTCATTGTTGAAGTTTTAAATAAATAAAATACATATTACAACGTATTCAGGACGACAGGGGGATGTTCATGTAGTCCTCTCTGGACTGGAGGGGGATCAGTGGGAAAGGTGTTACAACCTTCCCTCGGAGCACCTCTGCCCCCAGGGGACACACACAAGTTAACTGAGCATAGCATACATACACACATTTACATTACATTTACGTCATTTAGCAGACGCTCTTATCCAGAGTGACTTACAAATTGGTGCATTCACTCACACACCTGATTCCATTTTCTCTGTTCAGTTTTTCCATGTTTCAGTTTGTTCAAGTTTTTTTAGGTTTTCGCTCTCAAAATCACACTTTTTAAATTAAAAACAAGAACAAAATGTGATGTTCTAAGTCTACAACAATGCTTAAACCACATCAGGAGACCTTTTTTGAGGTATGGGAAAAATAGAATACATTTAGATTTTTGGGTGTAGTTACCCTTTAATGCAAGTGAGCATCAGCAAGACATTTACATTTTACATTTTAGTCATTTAGCAGACGCTCTTATCCAGAGCGACTTATAGTTAGTGAGTGCATACATTATTTTTTTTATTTTTTTCATACTGGCCCCCCGTGGGAATCGAACCCACAACCCTGGCGTTGCAAACGCCACGCTCTACCAACTGAGCTACATACATAGAGACCATTGTTGTTTGGTTAGCCATGTTTCTGTTGTGCTCATGTGATTGCAGAGTTTGGAAAACAAATGGCCATTGGATTGATGCAAATAATCATGATATCATTCTTTCAGGTAAGCATAGGCTTGAGAAGGTTTTTGGGAAAACCTTTCCATCTCTACCAGAAAAAGGTTATCATAAGCATGCTACAAACTGCTACACAAAGTTTAGACACACCCACACACACAGACACAGACACAGACAGACGGGCATTCCTGTGCCATTTCAGAAAGTTGCAAGAAAATACGAATCACTGATGCTGACTGACTGAACTGAATAGGCTACACAACTCTTATTCAAATTAAAATGTCTAAACTACAGTTGTTGCAGGTGAACTGACAGTTGATACTCATGTACCTCCAGAGTGGCGCAGTGGTCTAAGCACTGCATTGCTGTACCACTAGAGATCCTGGTTCGAATCCAGGCGCTGTCGTAGCTGACCGGGAGACCCACACTACATTCTCTTGCAACAACTCTGGTGGACATTCCTGCATTCAGCATGCCAATTGCACACTCCCCCAAAACATGAGACATCTGTGGCACTGTGTTGTGCACAATTGGCCCAGGGTAGGGGAGGGAATGGCCGGCAGGGATGTAGAGCATGGTGTTTGCAACGCCAGGGTTGTGGTTTCAATTCCCACGAGGGGCCAGTATGAAAAAAAAATATATATATATATTAAAAAATAAATGTATGCACTCACTAACTGTAAGTTGCTCTGGATAAGAGCGTCTGCTAAATGACTAAAATGTAAATGTGTTATTATGCCTAAGTAGATGTTGGCAAAGAACTCCCTTCAGGTTTATATACCAAAAAAGCTGCAGATTAGGAGCAGCGGGCAGACCTCATCTTGCAGCAGGCAGACAAATACTGAACAAACATGCAAGACTTTACTGAGTTACAGTTCATATAAGGAAGTCAGCCGATTGAAATAAATAAATTAAGCCCTAATCTATGGATTTCACATGACTGGGAATACAGATGTTAATGTGCGTGGATCAGAAAACCAGACAGTATCTGGTGTGACCACCATTTGCCTCATGCAGCACGACACATCTCCTTCGCATAGAGTTGATCAGGCTGTTGATTGTGGCCTGTGGAATATTGTCCCACTCCTCTTCAATGGCTGTGCGAAGTTGATGGATATTGGCGGGAACCTGAACACGCTGTCGTACACGTCGATCCAGAGCATCCCAAACATGCTCAATGGGTGACATGTTTGGTGAGTATGCAGACCATGGAAGAACCGGGACATTTTCAGCTTCCAGGAATTGTGTTCAGATCCTTGCGACATGGGGCTGTGCGTTATCGTGCTGAAACATGAGGTGATGGCGGCGGATGAATGGCACGACAATGGACCTCAGGATCTCGTCAATCTCTATGCATTCAAATTGCCATCGATAAAATGCAATTGTGTTTGTTGTCCGTAGCTTATGCTTGCCCATACCATAACCCCACCGCCACCATGGGGCACTCTGTTCACAACGTTGACACCAGCAAACCGCTCGCCCACACGACGCCATACACAGGGTCTGTGGTTGTGAGGCCGGTTGGATGTACTGCCAAATTCTCTAAAATGATTTTGGAGGTGGCTTATGGTAGAGAAATGAACATTACATTCTCTGGCAACAACTCTGGTGGACATTCCTGCAGTCAGCATGCCAATTGCACGCTCCCCCAAAACATGAGACATCTGTGGCACTGTGTTGTGTGACAAAACTACACATTGTAGAGTGCCCTTTTATTGTTTATTATTTACCTGTGTAATGATAATGCTATTTAATCAGCTTCTTGATATGCCACACCTGATAGGGTGGAAGGATTATCTTGGCAAAGGAGAAATGGTCACTAACAGGGATAATAAGCTTTTTGTGCATATGGAACATTTCTGGGATCTTTTATTTCAGCTCATAAAAAATAGGACCAACACTTAACATGTTGCCTTTATATTGTTATTCAGTGTATTTACAGTTGAAGTCGGAAGTTTACATACACTTAGGTTGGAGTCATTAAAACTTGTTTTTCAACAACTCCACAAATTTCTTGTTAACAAACTATAGTTTTGGCAAGTCGGTTAGGACATCTACTTTGTGCATAACACAAGTAATTTTTCCAACAATTGTTTACAGACAGATTATTTCACTTACAATTCACTGTATCACAATTCCAGTGGGTCAGAAGTTTACATACACTAAGTTGACTGTGCCTTTAAACAGCTTAGAAAATTCCAGAAAATGATGTCATGGCTTTAGAAGCTTCTGATAGGCTAATTGACATCATTTGACTCAATTGGAGGTGTACCTGTGGATGTATTTCAAGGCCTACCTTCAAACCCAGTGCCTCTTTGCTTGACATCATGAGAAAATCAAAAGAAATCAACCAAGACCTCAGAAAAAAAATGGTAGACCTCCACAAGTCTGGTTCATCCTTGGGAGCAATTTCCAAATGCCTGAAGGTACCATGTTCATCTGTACAAAAAATAGTACACAAGTATAAACAGCATGGGACCACGCAGGCGTCATACCGCTCAGGAAGGAGATGCGTTCTGTCTCCTAGAGATGAACGTACTTTGGTGCGAAAAGTGCATATCAATCCCAACAGCAGAGGACCTTGTGAAGATGCTGGAGGAAACAGGTACAAAAGTATCTATATCCACAGTAAAACGAGTCCTATATCGACATAACCTAAAAGGCCGCTCAGGAAGGAAGAAGCCACTGCTCCAAAACCGCCATAAAAAAGCCAGACTACATTTTGCAACTGCACATGGGGACAAAGATCGTACTTTTTGGAGAAATGTCCTCTGGTCTGATGAAACAAAAATAGAACTGTTTGGCCATAATGACCATCGTTATGTTTGGAGGAAAAAGGGGGAACCTTGCAAGCCGAAGAACACCATCACAACCGTGAAGCACGGGGGTGGCAACGTCATGCTGTGGGGGTGCTTTGCTGCAGGAGGGACTGGTGCACTTCACAAAATAGATGGCATCATGAGGAAGAAACATTATGTGGATATATTGAAGCAACATCTCAAGACATCAGTCAGGAAATTAAAGCTTGGTCGCAAATGGGTCTTCCAAATGGACAATGACCCCAAGCATACTTCCAAAGTTGTGGCAAAATGGCTTAAGGACAACAAAGTCAAGGTATTGGAGTGGCCATCACAAAGCCCTGACCTCAATCCTATAGACAATTTGTGGGCAGAACTGAAAAAGCGTGTGCGAGCAAGGAGGCCTACAAACCTGACTCAATTACACCAGCTCTGTCAGGATGAATGGGCCAAAATTCACCCAACTTATTGTGGGAAGCTTGTGGAAGGCTACCCGAAACATTTGACCAAAGTTAAACAATTTAAAGGCAATGCTACCAAATACTAATTGAGTGTATGTAAACTTCTGACCCACTGGGAATGTGATGAAAGAAATAAAAGCTGAAATAAATAAGTCTCTCTACTATTATTCTGACATTTCACATTCTTAAAATAAAGTGGTGATCCTAACTGACCTAAAACAGGACCTTTTTTACTAGGATTAAATGTTAGGAATTGTGAAAAACTGAGTTTATATGTATTTGGCTAAGGTGTATGTAAACTTCCGACTTCAACTGTAGTTTTAATTTTCATCACCTTTTGAACAGCATAGTCAGAACTACACATTTCCGATTTTTCCACATTTAGCTCTATCAGAGTTATACAGCAAGTAACTGCATGCTTTTCATGATCAGTAAATATCAATTTATCATGTATTTTCATATAGGTGAGGGTAGCCTATTCATGTGGCATGTAGCCAGCTAGCTAAGCAAACAACGTGTAATTTAGCTTGCTTCATCAGAGATTAGGCTTTTGGAAAGAGCTTAACATTGGCAATGTTGTCAGTCGGACTACTGTCATCACCACTATAGATGGCAGCAAATATAGCCATCTAGTTTATCCCCTGAAAGTTAGCTTGTTAACTAGCCATATTGATGTCATCTGTTATTAGCTAGCTAGCCAATTTGATGTGGTCCATCAATCAATGTAGCCGTGATTAAACACTCTTATAAACAATGTTGAAAAGGGGATAATGTTAGCTAACTTCGCTAGTTAGGCCTACGTTGGTTGGAGAAAAAAAGTACATTAGGTCAATTTACCACTATGTTTAGCCAACTGTACAAAGTTTCTACCAGTAGCTTGCAAAGTAAACATTATCAGCTAATAGTACATCGGCAAATGCACCCTTCTGCTGCTTGTGACTTGTGACTTGTGACGGCCGGCCGCCCAACAACCTGCCCGCTTGACCCTATCCCCTCCTCTCTTCTCCAGACCATCTCCGGTGACCTTCTCCCTTACCTCACCTCGCTCATCAACTCATCCTTGACCGCTGGCTATGTCCCTTCCATCTTCAAGAGAGCGAGAGTTGCACCCCTTCTCAAAAAACCTACACTCGATCCCTCCGATGTCAACAACTACAGACCAGTATCCCTTCTTTCTTTTCTCTCCAAAACTCTTGAGCGTATCGTCTTTAGCCAACTCTCTTGCTATCTCTCTCAGAATTACCTTCTTGATCCAAACCAGTCAGGTTTCAAGACTGGTCATTCAACTGAGACTGCTCTTCTCTGTGTCACGGAGGCTCTCCGCACTGCTAAAGCTAACTCTCTCTCCTCTGCTCTTGTCCTTCTAGACCTGTCTGCTGCCTTTGATACTGTGAACCATCAGATCCTCCTCTCCACCTTCTCTGAGTTGGGCATCTCCGGCGCGGAGATCTCCCAGAGTCTGTTGGAAAGCAGACTGAACCAGGTTTTTGTCTAGGATTTTGCCTGTGCTTAGCTCCATTTTGTTTCTTTTTTATCCTGAAAAACTCCCCAGTCAAATCAAATCAAATTGTATTTGTCACATGCGCCGAATTCAACAGGTGTAGACCTTACAGTGAAATGCTTACTTACAAGCCCTTAACCAACAATGCAGTTTTAAGAAAAATAAGGTTTAAGAAGTATTTACTAAAATAAACTGATGTAAAAAAAAAAAAAAAAAAACTACAAGCATACCCATAACATGATGCAGCCACGACTATGCTTAAAATATGGGAAGTGGTACTCAGTAATGTGTTGTATTGGATTTGCCCCAAACATAACAGTTTGCGTTGGGGCGGCAGGTAGCTTAGTGGTTAAGAGTGTTGTGCCAGTAACCGAAAGGTTGCTGGTTCTAATCCCTGAGCTGACTAGGTGAAAAATCTGTCGATGTGCCCTTGAGCAAGGCACTTAACCCTAATTGCTCATGTAAGTCGCTCTGGATAAGAGCGTCTGCTAAATGACTAAAATGTAATGTATTCAGGACAAAAAGTGAATTGCTTTGCCACAATTCTTTCAGTATTACTTTAGTGCCTTGTTGCAAACAGGATGCATGTTTTTGAATATTTTTATTCTGTACAGGCTTCCATCTTTTCACTCTGTCATTTAGGTTATTATTGTGGAGTAGCTACAATGTTGTTGATCCATCCTCAGTTTTCTCCGATCACAGCCATTAAACTCTGTAACTGTTTTAAAGTCACCATTGGCCTCATGGTGAAATCTCTGAGCGGTTTCCTTCCTCTCTGGCAACTGAGTTAGTAAGGACACCTGTATCTTTGTAGTGGCTGGGTGTATTGATACACCATCCAAAGTGTGACTAATAACTTCACCATGCACAAAGGGATATTCAGTGTCTGCTTTTTTTTATTTTATTGATAGGTGCCCTTCTTTGTTTGAAATTCACTGCTCGACTGTGTGACCGTACAGATAATTGTACGTGTGGGGTACAGAGATGAGGTAGTCATTAAAAAAATCATGGTAAACACTTTTGAGTGAGTCGATGTACTTATGTGACTTGTTAAGCAAATATTTAGTCCTGAACCTATTTAGGCTTGCCATAACAAAGGGGTTGAATATTTATTGACTCAAGACATTTCAGCTTTTAATTTTTATTAATTAGTAAATATTTTGAAAAACATAATTCCACTTTGACATTATGGGGTATTGTGTGTAGGCCAGTGACAAAAAAATATCAATTTAATCCATTTTAAATTCAGGCTGTAATACAACAAAATGCGTAAAAAGTCAAGGGGGTGAATACTTTCTGAAGGCACTGAAGGTTACTCCATTGGCCCACAGCAAAAACTTTTTCAAATGCAATTTTCTTGTTGTCTGCTTGTTTTAATCAATTACAAAACTACATTTAAGAAAAGTACAACATGTTTAAAGATTACTTTTCAACATTGCCTCTAACGTTCTCACTACTTAGAAAAACATAATATTGTAGGGCTTCCCTCATGCCCCTTTTCATGATGGTGCTAGCAGCCACGTGATTAAGTGAGTGCTAGCTAGCAACCAACCGGAACATTAAGCTAGCCAAGACCAACAACACAAACAAACGGACTATACAGCTAAAAGTATTGAATGGAGTTACAAACAGACTATACCTGTGCTGAAATGTTTTCCACACACATAGCTACCAGGACCCCACATTTCCCACTCTCCAACACCAAATAGCCTAAAGCCACAGGACTCTTCTCACAGCCTCTTCTTCCCTAATGGGAGCATTGGGAACATTTTTGACCTGTGAACAACACAGTAACTTTTCTGCATATTTGGTTATTTCTGTATAACAAAAAATCTACGATGAAGTTGGCTCTTTTACAATGCGGGTCAATTGGAAATAATGTTTGTTTTCCCCTTTTTGTGGGCGTGGTCGAGGGGAATTCCTTATTACGTGAATATCGACTCTGAGTATTGTGAGTGTACCTATACGTTTACCAGTCAAATTGCCAGGGTTAGAGGTTCCAAGCCCTTTGTATTAATTTTATTTATATGGTTTCTCCTAGGATTTCTTTCAGCAGCGGTGGCAAAGTTACCATCCTGCACATTTTGCCATGGAGCGGAGAGAACATTTTACAGTTTTAAAGCTAGTATCCTACAATCCGACACATTTGACCATGGCCTATGCCGTGTTCTTATGCTAACTGAGTCAAACATTATAACAAAATCAATGGGGGTCTGAATAACGAGAAGTCGGAAGTATGTCGAAAATGTAAAGTGGGGACTCTTGCTTCGCAAGCCCCACTATTAATGCTGTTCATTAGAAAATAACTATATCAGTCATCTCGTCACAGTGCTGGGAGCGTCATCCTGCTAGGAGCAGGAAATCCATGGAACTGTCTGTGCTTTATCTGAGCTTTGATTGATTTCCTCATCTCTTCCTTCCTCCTAGCTCCTTCCCCTCGGTCGCCACAGCATCGGACTCCCTGTCACCCATGAAGCTGGGTCGCAAACCAGGAAGGAAAGGGAAGCAAACACTTTGTCCACATAGCTGAGTGGGTAAGGACGGATACATGAGAAATGTCCTGGAACTGAAGGAGTTCATCCAGTGTACAACTTTAATAAAGACTAGTCAGCTTGGTTGTACAGTATTAATTCCCAGTTGAGAATTAAAGATTGATTGATGGAAGGGATTTGATATCCACTAGATGCCAATTAATGCACTGATATGAATAGGTTATGATATACTTCAGAGAATACAATTGCTAAAATATAGCCGTACTGTTACTGTAGTTCCCATATACAAGAATTAACTTATAAAGTCTCACAAAGGAAGTACAAAGGGGAAAGTGCATGTCCACTTTTTGCATACCGCCTCCTCTCCTCCCCCCAACCCCATTCTTCGTATTACTTCAGGCTTATATCACCGTCATTCCTTATACAATAATTAACTCCCCTTGCCCAGATGACTGCTACGGTAGTGGCAGCCATTTCAGTACACACAGGCTTGGGAATGGAACTCTGATGAAACACTCTGTAATGCGGCATGTCAATTCAATAGAGGGTCCTACACCAGGGTCAAAAATAATCTTCCTCTACCATCGGCACTCTCTGTTTGATTCAAATTGCAGGCCTTGTTCGCTTTTGACAGTTGAATAAAAGTATTTTATTTTCTTGTTGGAAACTCCGACTGGGGAGAGTTAGTAAAGCGCCACATGATGTAACTCCAACATAATCACATACACTTAATGAAACGACAGAGGAGTGTTTTGTGAACTGTGGAGAAGTAGGATTCTGAAAGGTGGGTTGAAGCCTGTGATAATTTGCACCTTTCTTTTTCCTGATAAATGAAGTAGAAGTTTTAGCAATAGGAGGTAGAGGTCAATTATGTGGAACATCCATCCCTATTATGAGGAAACATCCTGTTATGAGGAAAAACTCACCAACCTGCTGTTACCTCACAACATAATTTCACTGAACTTCTGTGTTTAAACAAAGAGGCAGGGTGTAACTGTGTTAATGTCACTGACATGGTATTCACTTTATCTCCCGGATGGCCTTCTTCTTTGTTCCAGCCTCCTTGTGTAGAACACTTCCAGACGAGTAACAACAGAGTAGGATCAGATGGGTTTGGGTGTCCTCAAGGGACCTGCTCAGACCACTGTCATGTGATGCGTTCTTGTAACTCAGTGTGACTTTCCTGAAATGTCTGTGAGATCAGGATGGTTGTACGAGGCTAGAGGATGATGGTGATGATGAGTATTTATCACACCAGACACATTCAGATTGTCCATACAGATGCACCACAAGCCAGCACAGACAGTGAAACCTGTATATTATTAACTACAGTAACATGCCTCGGGCTAGTCTGGTAGTGCAGCAACCTCTCAACGATTAGTTTTGGGAAGAGAGGGAGGAGGGCCCCATTTAAATATTGAATTGCTGGTTGCATGTGTTGATAGTTACTATGGTGACTTATTTGCTCTGGCTTTTGTTTTTGCTCCCGGTGTGTCGACACAGTTCCTGTTGACGGTGAGGGAGAGGTTGAGCAATCCCCCAGGCAGTTGCGTAAGCTGCCCCCCTTCACTTTCAGGTGCAAGCGAGTGAGTCTGTCTGTGTGGCTGAAAGTCAACCCTCTTTTAGGAATGTGATACGTGTCAGAGGAGCGGGACTGAGGTAATGCCATGGAAATACTGCTCCAGCCCCACTGGCTGCACAGACAGGCAGACACACAGACAGGCAGACACACAGACAGGCAGACACACAGACAGGCAGACACACAGACAGGCAGCACAGCACAGGGGAGGTTGCGCAAGACCCAACGCCTGCTGTACAGTGGCAGGCAGGCTCACATAGGGGAGAGACGTAGACAGAGAGAGGGAGAAAGGTAGACAGAGAGGTAGAGTCTTACCAAACTTGATGCATATAAATCAAACAGGGTTTATTAAAAATACACACAAACAAATACAAGAACATGTTTCAGTATAATACAATACGCAAAAAATCAAGATATAGATTTATCAATAATGGCTATTAATGCCGAAAAGGCTTTCGACCGTCTTGAATGGCCTTTTCTATTCAAAACTTTGGAAGCTTTCAACTTTCCAGCTAAAATCATGCATTTAATAAAGCTGTTGTATAAATGTCCTAAAGTAAAAATATACACAGATAATACATTATTTGATGAAATTGCTTTAGAAAGGGGCACAAGACAGGGATGTCCCATCTCCCCCCTCCTGTTTGCACTGGCAATTGAACCGCTTGCAGAGAGAATTAGACAGGACCCAAATGTAACAGGTATCAGTATTGGTAAATATGAATATAAACTGAACTTATATGATGATCTCCTGATTTACCTGACCATTATTGAAAACTCAATGCCCCCTTTGCTAAAAATATTTTCTGAATACTCAACGAATATCAGGATATATGAATGAATGTGGGATAGGACAAATGGCAATAGGACAAAAAAAATAAAAATAATAATACGATCTACAGCAATCCTTTAAGTGGACCACAAAAAATATTAAATACTTAGGATGCTTAATAAGTGACAACAAACATCAAATATATAAAGATAACTTTATTCCATTACTGAAAAATATGAAATGGAATGATCTTCCCATAAATCTTACAGGTAGAATAAACTTCTTTAGAGTTTTTGTATTTAGTTTCGGTAATACCAATTACCTCACCGAAGTCATTCTTAAAAAAAAGTATACTCTGTCATAACAGACTTTATATGGGCAAATACAATTCATAGAGTAAAAAGGAAAGTTTTATATCTTCTTAAGTCTGAGGGTGGTTTTAACCTTCCAGACTTGGAATTGTATCATCTCACTACCCAAGGCTTTTACTTGTGACATATAGTTAAATGCACTAAAGAGGAACAATGGGTACATATTGAAGATGTGCATGCTCATCCCCAGAGTGTTTTAACATGTCTATTTTCAAAGGATGAAGCTAAGAACATTAACAACTTCATAGTTAAGAACACTATAACAACAAAATGGAGAAAGAAAATGAAACGTATTCTACAAGAACCAATATCACTTCCTAAAAACACAACCGTATGGAACAATCCTTGGATAGCTTTTCAGAATTCACCAATAAATTGGTCCACATGGAAAACTAAAGGCATAGAAACCGTAAATGACTTGGTAACAGGAAATACATTTATTTCCATGACAGAATTAAAAAGTAATTTTGGACTGACCAATGTGTATAGTTTCAAATACATGCAACTTAAAAGTTACATATCACAAAATGTTGATTTGAAATCTTTTGGACATCAGAGCATCCTTAAGGGGAATCTTATCTGAGTCAGAAAAGGATGCTCATATGATAGAGAAGATATACAAAACCTTGCAGAGAGCATATTCAACTGACAATCTCTTCGGAAAAAAATATAAACTATTGGAACAAAACTTAAAAAAAAACTAATGTTGGCACAAGATGGAGGGAAAGTTGGAGCATAACTAACGAAATTACAGTTAACGAAAATGTACGCTTAATCCAGTATAAGCTAATGTATAGAATGTATTATACAAGAGACAGAATTCACAAATTCTACAGCACATCGGCAAAGTCA
The DNA here is from genome assembly GCF_020615455.1 of Coregonus clupeaformis. Classification (NCBI taxonomy): domain Eukaryota; kingdom Metazoa; phylum Chordata; class Actinopteri; order Salmoniformes; family Salmonidae; genus Coregonus; species Coregonus clupeaformis. Next base: position 615,886 of record NW_025533498.1, read on the forward strand.
TGTCTTAAGTGTAAATAATAACTCAATAACCATGCTTTCTGGGAATGCTATAAAGTCCGGAAGTTGTAGGTGGAGCTAGAAAGTTGGCTGTCAGAAGTATTACAATGTAAACGTACTTTTAATCCGTCTGTCTGCATATTTCAAGACATGGCATATGGGGGTGTAGTGAGATAACCGATGGGTTGGAAGATTCTCTTTTCATCACTCATCTTGAAAAAACATATACATAAAATTTGGAAATCAATCAATCTGCCATCATTTACACAATTGATGGAGTTGATGTTTGTATGATGTTGTCGTTTGTATGTGTATGTTTTGTACTGTTTTTATAAAAGATAAAATAAAATCTTACAAAAAAATGAAATGCTTTGAGATCTGTGTCATCCTTATATTGAGTCATTAAACCAATTTCTCCCTTCAACTCGAAAGTATTGAACTACTCACTTTATATTCTCTCAAGACTCTTGTCTCCATCATCAGGAGGATACCATGGAGATGTAGTATGTAAACTCTGAAGTTGGACAGGTTTGATTGGGTGCCAACCAAGAGTAACGCCTACAACAAAAAAAAAGTACAACAAATTACTAAACAATTTCACCCAAAGCGAAAGGGAAGAGCCGTTGGTGACTCTGTGGTTTCCATGAAAAGGATGTGCTGAGAGGCAATTCTGGGTTTCTCTGCTCTTTCTGTAAAGATTGTGTCTGATAACATCGGTATTCCCCTACACACACATGCACACATGCACACGCAAGCACGCACAAACACATACTCTGACAGAGCTTATTGTGGAAGGGAAATCTCTTTGCAAGTTCCTCTTGCTGGAAAAAGTGACAAGCTGGGAAAGGGGGTGTACGAACGTCTGAGAGCGGGTCAGAAAGCATTAGCTACTCTTTCCCAGAAACACAATGTCATATTGGGTGAACAGATTACCCAGTTTTTGTCCCTCTTAAGGACATTTCTGTGTATTTTGCTGACCTTTAACAGAAAACGGTTTCATTAATACGTAGACAGAATACATGATATTGGTGTAATTTTAGAGACATTTCAATCTACTCTTTGCATAAAGTCATCATATACTATAATTGCTATCTGCATCCAGAGGTATTTCAATGTCAACAACATCATGTAACTTTTGTTGCTCTTGTTTTGACTCCAAGCCTTTGTTCGAGTAGTTATGCTCTTCTGTGGGCCTGATCTTAAGATGGCTGTCTACATGTGTGTGTGTGTGCACGTATGTGTGTGTGTGTCTTTGCTTGCGTGTGTGTGTGCATATTTTACAGGATACGCGTGAGTCATACAGAAAGCATATGGGGGGACCTGGCTGTAGTCATGACTACGGTGTAAAGCTGCCAGTAGAGGCCCATGGTTTCACAGTGCTGTGTGCATGTGTGCCGTGTGTGCCAGTAGAGGCCCATGGTTTCATAGTGGAATGGTTGTGTTGAATTTTACACAGCCATTCCCTCAACGTTAAACTCTAGTCACAACTCCAGTCACAAGTTTACTAGATAATATTATTCACCCACAATAGGGTTGCTTCTAACAATGTTGCAGAGGAATGATCTCCAATGTTGCAGAGAAATTGTGTGTGTGTGTGCATGTTTACATATTCTAGCTGCTCTCTTTCCTTCTGTTCCTATTGGAGAAGCTGTGGATGCACTTGAGACACATTTAACTGAGGTTTTTGTGTTGTTTTCTATTTCTATTTCTCTCCATGCATATAGCAAATACTCAGATCCATCCAGACAGAAGTGGTGCCATCCTTTTCTTCACAGAGTGAAAACGTTTATATACAATCAAAGGTAAGAGACTATATTTTTATTGAAGATATGAGATGGAAATGAGTCAAATCTATAGTTGATTTATTAATACGTATTACTGTACATGCATGTATAGCTACCTATTTATAAAACATGTGCTACTAGAGATGTGATTCTGAATACAATTAATCTCTCAGCCCATTCATGGGAACGAATTTCTGAGGTCTACAGTCATGTGATGTATCCAATTACCCATTCAGTTCTTCCTGAATGCTCAACTGAGAGTGGTCTCACTGATTCTCAATCAGAGCGGGAGAGAGGGAGAGGGAGAGGGAGAGGGAGAGCGACATTGTTGAATGTGATACCCCATAGCCATGCAGTGTGAATTGGCATGACACCCTATAGGCCTACTCTGAGAGAGGTGCTCAGTTTGACGGCCTGTGTGTTCATATAGATCCAGAGACTGTGTTACTAAGACCCTTATAATATAATATAATATAATATATCAGTGTGATACTCAGTGTAAAGCCTTATAGACTGTGTCCCAAATGGCACCCTTCCACTACTTTTGACTCTATGGGACCTGGTTAAATGTAATGCACTATATAGGGAATAGGGTGCCATTTGGGACTTAGCCTTACAGATTGAGAGACAGTGTTTGATACCTCTAATTTCATAGCCATCTGTGGGCCATCTCACTGAACCCTACAGTGTGACATGTGGATTGACGTTCATTTTTACTCCCGTCTGTACTGAGGAAGCCAGTGTTTACACATTCTTGGCCTGGGACTTTGTGTTTCCCATGGAAGAGAGAGCTGTGGCTCAGTAGTGTGTGTGTTTGTTATTGTGTGTGTGCGCATGTTTTTGCGCACATTCTAGTGAGAGAGTGTGTGTGTCATTTTACGGTGTGTTGACCTCTCACCTCCTGACACATCTGACTTCCAAGTGAAGCCGTTCCCAGAGCAGAGCATGTCAAAGACTTCCCGGATGAGCTGGGGTCAACATGTTATTCTAGCTAGGTTTGTGATCCCGTAACCATCAATCCCTGAGCTTACATAACAACAAAAAACAGAGATGTTCTGAGTGGCCTACTCTGCTGTAATATAAATAATAATAATATGCCATTTAGCAGACGCTTTTATCCAAAGCGACTTACAGTCATGTGCGCATACATTTTTACGTATGGGTGGTCCCGGGGAACGAACCCACTACCCTGGCGTTACAAGCGCCATGCTCTACCAATTGAGCTACATTACATTAATGTAATGTTTTGGTGTTATTGACATTGGTTGTTTCATTTCCCCCTTCATTCAGAAAAAGGAGAATAGTCCATGATGAGAGGGGGGGGTTCTATCCTTCTGCTTTGTAACATGAGGACAATCCCATTCCCTGTGGGCCACACCACAGAGCCTCCAACATCCTCCCAATGACACACAATGAGGCTGCTTTATTGTCACAAAAGCATCTTTGTCACATGCTAATGGTTAGCGCTCGCCTAAGATATCTTCCTTCCAGTTGTGTCTTATCCCCGACAGTTAGGGCCATACAAAGAGAGAGCCTGAAAAAGCGAGAAAAAAAAGCGAGGCAAAAAAAAAGAGCCTGTCTGAAAAACATTGTGTCACATTTCCCTGTTCCAGCCCTGAGGTAGTAGTGTAGTGTGCTCAGACAAGACAAGGGTGGCGTGACCGCAATCAGGTAATTACATCCCACTGGACACAGACGTCAATTCAACGTCTATTCGATGTTGGTTCAACGTCATTTCATTGAAATGACGTGGAAACATCGTTGATTCAACCAGTGTGTGCCCAGTGGAATTACATAGCCTCTAGCCAGTTTGAACAGGTTTGTGTTTCTGTCCTTATTCTGGTACTAGCATAGCCCCCAGGCATTGATGTCACTTAGGTTCTGATATTGAAAGACAACTGGTACATTTTGCTCTCTTCCATACAAATAAAATAGTGTACATTCAACTTCTCATTAATGATAAATGCGTAGGCTTGGGACTGTTTTGAGTGTAAACCAGAGCATACGTATCCAGAGTAATTCACATTTTTTAAAATTATGATTATATTTTTTGGTCATTTAGCAGATGCGCTTATCCAGAGCAACTTACAGTTAGTAAGACAAACATGCACTAATCCAGTGTTGACTGTACATAGAAATGACCCATGATCAACAGCTAAACAATAAGGAACCACAGTAGAGTAGTGTTTCATATTCCCCAGGCGAAGTAGACCTGCTGCTTTTTATTTGAAAGACTAAATTTTTATATCTCCACATCTAAGCACAACAGAAGCTTGGGTTACGTTAGTCAGACTGGAAGTAGAGAGAGATTCTCAAAGGATGATGTCATTCTTTGTAATTGACACCTCAGTGTGGGCCATGCACTAGCATTGTGCTTCTCCGGCTACATGCGCACACACACACACACACACGCACACACACACACACACACACACACACACACACACACACACACACACACACACACACACACACACACACTCTGCCTTTGGTCTGGGTTGAGTTCACAAACAGAAACACAGTAACTTCATCATGTTATGGCATCATGCCAGACCTGGTAGGCAGGGAATTCAAACCATATTCCCTGTCAGAGAGAATGGACTGTTTGGAGCCAATTGTTATTTACCATGTATTGCTATTGCCAATTTGTTATTTGTCGTATTATCCAACCCCTCCCACTTTTTTATAGTAAAACAAGTGATTACACTAAAAAACACTATTCACTTTATGGCTCGGCTGCATTTCCTGCATCCTCTGAGGCCTCATCCTGCTGCTGTATGATACTACAGTAGTTGGTCAATGTTGTGCAGAGCAGTGTTGGATTCCTTTCATTAAAGAGGCTTTGGGATTGTTCCAGGTCCTCCTCCTTCTCCTCCTCCTCCTCCTCCTCCTCCTCCTATTGCCCAGAGAGAGAAAGGCCGGATGGGATGACCGGGGCCTGGAGGAGGGCCAGGTCTGCTGTTAATGGACCATTGTCTCTCAGAGGCCAAAGTTCCTTGATAACCTGCACAGTCACAGACTGACACACTAGCAGACCTAGAGCTAGATGGAGAAGGATCAGAGTGATATCATAGGCCTCCAGATTCTTCTGAAGGTAGAACTGCACTAGAAGCAAGATGGAACTCTCAGTAAATGGAAATGAAAGATTAGAACGGTTGGCTTACCAAGTGTACTTCCTGGTCTTATTTTCATTTCTTTCATACTTGACTGAATTCTAGTCTTAGGCTGTGCACTTGTACCATTGTTAAATTAATGCGAGAAAGTGAGGAAGTGCACACTTCAGGAAAAAGATGGAGAATCGAGATGCAGCCGGACTCATATCTGTCTGACCGGCCGCTTAGGCCTGTGCCCGTTGCTCAACATCCTCTCTCCCGGGTCATGTGAAAAGAGAGCGAAAGGCAGCGACACACAGGATGTGCAGTCTTGGAGCCTGCAGACAGTGCAAATGCCTCCCTCCTTCCTTTCCTCTCTTCTTCCCCTCCGGCCCACTCATTCCCTCCTTTCCTGCCTTCCTCAACATCCTCTGAGCCAGCATGAAGTAATAGTGATGAGAGTGTAGGGGTTAGTGTGTGTGAGAGACCACATTCTGTGTTGCAGAGTATGCATTCTGGTAAATGTGTGTGTATGGATTTGAGTGATGGAGTGCATCCATACTGTAATGTTTATTCACGTGTGGGTGTGTGAGAGTTTTGTATATCCTTTTATTAATTTAATTGTTTATTTGAGTAGGGACAGAAGTAATTAAAACTTTGACACATTTGTATTTGTATTTTATTATGGATCCCCATAAGCTGCTACCAAGGCAGCAGCTACTCTTTTTGGGGTCCAAGTAAGATTAAGGCAATCTATGCATAGTCACTTTACCCCTACCTACATGTACAAATTACCTCGACTAACCTGTACCCCCGCACATTGACTCGGGACCGGTACCCCCTGTATATAGCCTCTTTATTGTTATTTTATTGTGTTACTTTTTATTTCTTTTTTAACATTTTGTTTTACTTTAGTTTATTTAGTAAATATTTTCTTAACTATTTCTTGAACTGCATTGTTGGTTAAGGGCTTGTAAGTAAGCATTTCACGGTAAGGTCTACACCCGTTGTATTCGGCGCATTTGATTTGATATACAAAATAAAACTACCTCACACAACACTTTATTGCACACTACCGTACCACAACACATACAATAGGGAATCCATTATACAACAATATAACAATGTACGTGTGTGTAGAGTGTGTGTGTTAGCGTGTGTGTGCGTGCGTGTGTGTGCCTGTGTGTGTGTCTCTTCACAGTCCATGCTGTTCCATAAGGTGTAGTTTTATCAGTTTTTTAAATCTGATTTTACTGCTTGCATGAGTTAATCGATGTGGAATAGAGTTCCATTTAGTCATGGCTCTATGTAGTACTGTGCGATTCCCATAGTCTGTTCTGGACTTGGGGACTGTGAAGAATCCTCTGGTGGCATGTCTTGTGGGGTATGCATGGGTGTCTGAGCTTTGTAATAGTCGTTTAAACAGACAGCTTGGTGCTTTCAGCATGTCAATACCTCTCACAAAGACAAGTAGTGATGCAGTCAATCTCTCCTCTACTTTGAGGCAGGAGAGATTGACATGCATGTTTTTGATGTTAGCTCTCCGTGTACATTTAAGGGCCAGCCGTGCTGCTCTGTTCTGGGCCAACTGTAATTTGCCTATGTCCCTCTTTGTGGCAATTGACCATATGACTGGGCAGTAGTCCAGGTGCGATAAATCTAGGGCCTGTAGGACTTGTTTTGTTGATAGCGATGTCAAGAAAGCAGAGCAGCGCTTTATTACGGCAGACCCCTCCCCATTTTAGCTACCGTTTTATCAATATGTTTTGACCATGACAGTTTACAATCCAGGATTACACCAAGCAGTTTAGTCTCCTCAACTTGCTCAATTTCCACATTATTCATTACAAGATTTAGTTGAGGTTTAGGGTTTAGTGAATGATTTGTCCCAAATACAATGCTTTTAGTTTTAGAAATATTATATGACTAGCATATTTTTTTGCCATCCTTTCTAAAACAGACTGCAGCTAAGTGTTGCAGTGATTTAACTTGCTGTGGTAGCTGACGTGTATAGTGTTGAGTCATCAGCATACATAGACACACAGGTTTTACTCAGTCCCAGTGGCAGGTAATTAGTAAGATTGAAAAAAGTAAGGGGCCTAGAAAGCTGCCCTAGGGAATGCCTGATTCGACCTGGATTATGTTGGAGCGATTTACGTTAAAAAAACACCCTCTGTGTTCTGTTAGACAGGTAACTCTCGATCCACAAGATAGCAGGGGATGTAAAGTCATAACTCATACGTTTTTCCAGCAGCAGATTATGATCGATAATGTCAAAAGCTACACTGAAGTCTAACAAAACAGCTCCCATAATCTTCTTATTACCAATTTCTTTCAGCCAATCATCAGTCATTTGTGTAAGTGTTGTTGAGTGCCCTTCCCTATAAGTGTGCTGAAAGTTTGAAGTATTTTTTCCAAAAGTTTACTAAGGGTTGATAACAGGCTGATTGGTCGGTTGTTTGAGCCACTAAAGGGTGCTTTGCTATTCTTGGGTAGCGGAATGACTTTTGCTTCCCTCCAGGCCTGAGGGAATAGACTTTCCTGTAGGCTTAGATTGAAGAGATGGGAAATAAGAGTGACAATATAGTCTGCTATCATCCTCAGTAATTTTCCATCCAAATTGTCAGACCCAGGTGGCTTGTCATTGTAGATAGACATAAGACTACAATAATTTGTTCACCTCATCCACACTCGCTTTACGGAATTCAAAATTACAATGCTTTTCTTTCATAATTTGGTCAGTTATGCATGGATGTGTAGGTTTAGAATTTGTTGTTGGCATGTCGTGCATAAATTTGCTAATCTTGCAAATGAAAAAATAATTAAAGAAGTTGGCAATGTCAATGGGTTTTGTGATGAATGAGCCATCTGATTCATGATGGAGTTGAGTTTGCCTTTTTGTCCTAAATTTCATTTAAAGTGCTCCAAAGCTTTTTAATATTATCCTTTACATTATTTATCTTTGCTTCATAGTACAGTTTCTTTTTCTTTTTGCTTAGTTTAGTCACATGATTTCTCAATTTACAGTACGCTTGCCAATCGGCTGTGCAGCCAGACTTATTTGCCATTCCCTTTGCCTCATCCCTCTCAATCATACATTTTTTCAATTTCTCATCAATCCACGGGGATTTAATCGTTTTTACAATAATTTTCTTAATGGGTGCATGCTTATTAGTAACTGGAATAAGCAATTTCATAAATGCGTCAAGTGCAGCGTCTGGTTGCTCCTCATTACACACCACAGACCAGCAAATATTCTTTACATCTTCAACATAGGAATCATTATTACAAAACCTCTTGTATGATCTCTTATACACTATAGCCTTTGGAACCTTGGTTTTCCTAGATATGGCTACTATATTACGATTGCTACAGTACATCCGATGGATGCGGATACTGTTTTAGAGCAGATTTCTACAATGAATTAACATTAAACAGATTCATTGCACCATTGTCACACTTTATCTTGCGCTATTTTCCAGTGTTTGTCCCCAAGTGTGTTCATTTAAATGCATAGTGCCTATGCCCAAGGCATATCTCACATGACCGGTGTGCTCATGACCACTCCCAGGGAATAAGGTACTCTTAATGTCTGAGAAAATATTTGTACATCATTGCAAATGCATTACCAAGATTGTCTTTGGCTTCCACCCACTCAACCCATGACCATCTGCTACAGTGCAAACATTTGGTGTATCATCGCTAGTCGCTTCGTGACTTTCCCTCTGAGTTGATGAAAGCTACTGTATTCATACAATTCACACCAGATGACTGACTGGCAGCAATTTAATCTCTCAATGGCATCATGCACCCACTTTCTTTGAGTGGGTGCTGATGGCCTAATTCAATATATCTTCATTAATTCTGTGTACACATTGTGGTCCTCTGTAGCTCAATTGGTAGAGCATGACGCTTGTAACGCCTGGGTAGTGGGTTCGTAAAAAATTTATGCACGCATGACTGTAAGTCGCTTTGGATAAAAGCGTCTGCTAAATGGCATATTAAAATCATGTTATTATCTTAAAAACATATACTTTTTTTGTTGGGCACTGATGGCCTAATTCAATATCTTTGCATCAATTCTGTGTATGCGTTGAAGGCTATATTTTTTATAGAAAATATCAAATTCCGGAGGCATGTGCCGCTTCTGTTTCAATAAGCATGACATGATGAAGCCACACAAATCAAATGCATAGCTTCCTAAAATGTATCCACTTCATGTAAATCAAGACTGGTAACTCAACTCAAATTCATCCCCTATTCAAATTCCCCTGATCATGACAGAGCTATCTTTATCCAATGGATTTCCTCGAATCACTAGCATGCTTTATTTTCCTGAGAGGGGCTCTTCAGACCAGGAAGTGCGGATGTGAGAAGGGAAGGGGAGGAAGGGGGAAAGGAGGTGGGAGGAAGGGGGGAGGAGATTAGGGGATATGGGTTTAGCATTCACACGGGAAGTCTGTCAGGATAATTGGTTTTCACAGTTCAGTTCAATACTGACCTGACAATTCATCACTTTATTTCCCTTTTCCTGCTAGCCACGCTAATGCACCCGCCCTCCTGCTCGGCCTCCTCTAGTCTACACTCATCTCATCTGTCACCGACTCATTGCAGAATTGCATTTCAACACATTTTGCCATGGTGCAGAGAGAACATTTTGCAGTTTTATAATGCTATTCTACACATTTTGTCATGAGGCTAAGAGAAAATGTTGTAGTTTTAAAGCAAATTTCCTGCAATTCTACACATTTTGCTATCATATGTTATCTGGGAACTCCAGGGGCCGCCCAAACCAGTAATCCGGCCCCGGCAATGTATCATATGGAGATTAAGAGATGTAGGTAATACAGTAGATTACTCTTGTATTGTTTTTCTATACCTGCCTCCCTTTACAGTACCGAAATATAACGTTTGTAGGGCATTTGATGTGTTTTGTGTTCCGTGCAAGTATCAAAAACACAGAAAATAACACATTTTAACTGGTGGATTATAACTGATATAACATATATTATATACACTACATGACCAAAAGTATGTGGACACCTGCTCGTCGAACATCTCATTCCGAAATCATGGGCATTAATATGGAGTTGGTCCCCCCTTTGCTGCTATAACAGCCTCCACTCTTCTGGGAAGGCTTTCCACTAGATGTTGGAACATAGCTGCTGGGACATGCTTCCATTCAGCCACAAGAACATTAGTGACGTTGGGCGATTAGGCCTGGATCACAGTCGGCGTTCCAATTCATCCCAAGGGTGTTCAATGGGGTTGAGGTCAGGGCTCTGTGCAGGCCAGTCATTTTTTCCACACCGATCTCGACAAACCATTTCTATATGGACCTCGCTTCGTGCATGGGGGCATTGTCATGCTGAAACAAGAAAGGGCCTTCCCCAAACGGTTGCCACAAAGTTGGAAGCACAGAATCGTCTAGAATGTCATTGTATGCAGTAGCGTTAAGATTTTCCTTCACTGAAACTAAGGAGCCATGAAAAACAATCCCAAACCATTATTCCTCCTCCACCAAACTTTACAGTTGGCACTATGCATTCGGGCAGGTATTTGTCTCCTGGCATCTGCCAAACCCAGATTCGTCTGTTGGACTGCCAGATGGTGAAGAATGATTCATCACTCCAGAGAACTCGTTTCTACTGCTCCATAGTTCAATGGCGGCTAGCTTTACACCACTCCAGCTGATGCTTGGCATTGCGCATGGTGATCTTAGGCCTGTGTGCGGCTGCTCGGCCATGGAAACCCATTTTATGAAGCTGCTGACGAACAGTAGTGAGTGTTGCAACCAAGGAGCTGCTGACGAACGGTAGTGAGTGTTGCAACCAAGGAGAGGCGATTTTTACGCTCTACGTGCTTCAGCACTCGGTGGTCCCATTCTGTGAGCTTGTGTGGCCTACCACTTCGCGGCTGAGTCGTTGTTGCTCCTAGATGTTTCCACTTCACAATAACAGCACTTACAGTTGACCGGCGCAGCTCTAGCAGGGCAGAAATCTGATGAACTGTCTTATTTCAGCCACATCCTATGACGGTGCCATGTTAACAGTCACTAAGCTCTTCAGTAAGGCCATTCTACTGCCAATGTTTGTCTATGGAGATTGCATGGCTGTGTGCTCGATTTTATAATAAGTTGACGACGGACTCGCTCAAGCTGTCGGGACTAACCCACAACGTTAGACACGGACACGAACGATCTGCTTGCGTGTTGATACACTGGTGGTTTGTTGTGGCCGAGTATTGGCGCTAAACCGTGTTGTTGGAGTCCGGCATGCTAGCTGGCTGTGGCGTCTTATGACTAGGTGCCCGGACGATTTTCACGGAATAATACTGTACCTAGTTAGCTAGCTGAATAAACTAAGTTAGTCTATTCCTAGAAAACATTGAACCGCTGTAGTTTACAACAATTATAGTTTCTGAGGTGGAAGTTGGGAGAGTTATATTTGGGAGTTGTGGTGAGGGAGGCCCCGCTCTCTCCTTTCCCAGATGTTTAGTTCATTTCATTCCGATCTCCTCTGCATTATTGTAGCCATTTGCTGCAGCCTGTCAACTATGCCTCTGCCTATCCCTGTTCTCTCCTCTCTGCACAGGCTATACAAACGCCTCACACCGCGTGGCTGCTGCCTCTCTAACCTGGTGGTCCCTGCACGCACCACCCACGTGGAGTTCCAGGTCTCAGGCAGCCTCTGGAACTGCCGTTCTGCTGCCAACAAGGCAGAGTTCATCTCAGCCTATGCTACCCTCCAGTCCCTCGACTTCTTGGCGCTGACGGAAACATGGATTACCACTGAAAACACTGCTACTCCTACTGCTCTCTCCTCGTCTGACCATGTGTTCTCGCATACCCCGAGAGCATCTGGTCAGCGGGGTGGTGGCACAGGAATCCTCATCTCTCCCAAGTGGACATTCTCAATTTTTCCCCTGACCCATCTGTCTATCTCCTCATTTAAATTCCATGCTGTCACAGTCACTAGCCCATTTAAGCTTAATATCCTTGTCATCTATCGCCCTCCAGGTTCCCTTGGAGAGTTCATCAATGAGCTTGACGCCTTGATAAGTTCCTTTCCTGAGGATGGCTCACCCCTCACAGTTCTGGGGGATTTCCAACCTCCCTACGTCTACATTTGACTCATTTCTCTCTGCCTCCTTCTTTCCACTCCTCTCCTCTTTTGACCTCACCCTCTCACCGTCCCCCCCTACTCACAAGGCAGGCAATACGCTTGACCTCATCTTTACTAGATGCTGTTGTTCTACTAATCTCACTGCAACTCCCCTCCATGTTTCCGACCACTACTTTGTATCCTTTTCTCTCTCGCTCTCCTCCAACACTACTCACTCTGCCCCTACACAGATGGTAATTCGCCGTCGCAACCTTCGCTCTCTCTCTCCCGCTACTCTCTCCTCTTCCATCCTATCATCTCTTCCCTCTGCTCAATCCTTCTCCCTCCAATCTCCTGATTCTGCCTCCTCAACCCTCCTCTCCTCCCTTTTTGCATCCTTTGACTCTCTATGTCCCCTATCCTCCCGGCCGGCTCGGTCCTCCCCTCCAGCTCCGTGGCTTGATGACTCATTGCGAGCTCACAGAACAGAGCTCCGGGCAGCTGAGCGGAAATGGAAGAAAACTAGACTCCCCTGCGGACCTGGCATCTTTTCACTCCCTCCTCTCTACATTTTCTTCATCTGTTTCTGCTGCTAAGGCCACTTTCTACCACTCTAAATTCCAAGCATCTGCCTCTAACCCTAGGAAGCTCTTTGCCACATTCTCCTAGGAAGCTCTTTGCCACATTCTCCTCCCTGCTGAATCCTCCCCCCCTCCTCCCTCTCTGTGGATGACTTCGTCAACCATTTTGAAAAGAAGGTTGACGACATCCGATCCTCGTTTGTTAAGTCAAATGACACTGCTGGTCCTGCTCACACTGCCCTACCCTATGCTTTGACTTCTTTCTCCCCTCTCTCTCCAGATAAAATCTTGCGACTTGTGACGGCAGGCCGCCCAACAACCTGCCCGCTTGACCCTATCCCCTCCTCTCTTCTCCAGACCATCTCCCTTACCTCACCTCGCTGATCAACTCATCCTTGACCACTGGCTATGTCCCTTCCGTCTTCAAGAGAGCGAGAGTTGCACCCCTTCTCAAAAAACCAACACTCGACCCCTCTGATGTCAACAACTACAGACCAGTATCCCTTCTTTCTTTTCTCTCCAAAACTATTGAGCGTGCCGTCTTTAGCCAACTCTCTTGCTATCTCTCTCAGAATGACCTTCTTGATCCAAACCAGTGAGGTTTCAAGACTGGTCATTCAACTGAGACTGCTCTTCTCTATGTCACGGAGGCTCTCCGCACTGCTAAAGCTAACTCTCTCTCCTCTGCTCTTGTCCTTCTAGACCTGTCTGCTGCCTTTGATACTGTGAACCATCAGATCCTCCTCTCCACCCTCTCCGAGCTGGGCATCTCCGGCGCGGCTCACTCTTGGATTGCGTCCTACCTGACCGGTCGCTCCTACCAAGTGGCGTGGTGAGAAGCTGTCTCCGCACCACGTGCTCTCACCACTGGTGTCCCCAGGGCTCAGTTCTAGGCCCTCTCCTATTCTCGCTATACACCAAGTCACTTGGCTCTGTCATATCCTCACATGGCCTCTCCTATCATTGCTACGCAGACGACACACAACTAATCTTCTCCTTTCCCCCTTCTGATAACCAGGTGGCGAATCGCATCTCTGCATGTCTGGCAGACATATCAGTATGGATGACGGATCACCACCTCAAGCTGAACCTTGGCAAGACGGAGCTGCTCTTCCTCCCGGGGAAGGGACTGCCTGTTCCATGATCTCGCCATCACGGTTGACAACTCCGTTGTGTCCTCCTCCCAGAGTGCGAAGAGCCTTGGCGTGACCCTGGACAACACCCTGTCGTTCTCCGCTAACATCAAGGCGGTGACCCGATCCTGTAGATTCATGCTCTACAACATTCGGAGAGTACGACCCTGCCTTACACAGGAAGCGGCACAGGTCCTAATCCAGGCACTTGTCATCTCCCGTCTGGATTACTGCAACTCGCTGTTGGCTGGGCTCCCTGCCTGTGCCATTAAACCCCTACAACTCATCCAGAATGTTGCAGCCCGTCTGGTGTTCAACCTTCCCAAGTTCTCTCACGTCACCCCGCTCCTCCGCACACTCCACTGGCTTCCAGTTGAAGCTCGCATCTGCTACAAGACCATGGTGCTTGCCTACGGAGCTGTGAGGGGAACGGCACCTCCGTACCTTCAGGCTCTGATCAGTCCCTACACCCAAACGAGGGCATTGCGTTCATCCACCTCTGGCCTGCTGGCTCCCTACCTCTGCGGAAGCATAGTTCCCGCTCAGCCCAGTCAAAACTGTTCGCTGCTCTGGCACCCCAATGGTGGAACAAGCTCCCTCACGACGCCAGGACAGCGGAGTCACTGACCACCTTCCGGAGACACTTGAAACCCCACCTCTTTAAGGAATACCTGGGATAGGATAAAGTAATCCTTCTACCCCCCCTTACCCCAACCCCCCAAAAAAATAAAATAAAAATAAAAACATTGTAAAGTGGTCATCCCACTGGCTATAAGGTGAAAGCACCAATTTGTAAGTCGCTCTGGATAAGAGTGTCTGCTAAATGACGTAAATGTAATGTAAATGTAATACACCTGTCAGCAATGGGTGTGGCTGAAATAGTCGAATCCCCTAATTTGAAGGCGTGTCCACATACTTTTGTATATACAGTCTATGTACTACTGATATAACATATGTTATATCAGTTATCATCCAACTGTTATTTTTTGGACAGAAAAGGATAATAACAAGAATTTGCCTTTTTTATTTCCTGGTATTGGGCATGGGGAGAGCTCAGCAGTAGATTAAGGCAGCGTAGATTAGGATTGAGATTGAGATTCTGCCATTGATTTATCTGTGGAGATTAGAAAAGGTCTGGCAGGAGTAGGACTGGTGGTGAGGATAGGGTCAGGACTGAATCAGGACCGTATCTCCCTCACCACTGTCACTAGACTAGAGTTCCTGCATCCTGACCAATAAACTGACCTATGCTGCCACACCGTGGTGAAATGATGCAACTACAGCAAGTGAATTATTATGCTCACTGAGGCCCCCTAGGGGTTACAACCCCCTGGTTGAGTATCACTGTCCTGTACCTATTTTCCACAGACCATTTATAACAATTATGTAAACAAACAATAGATGCGTTTTAGAGAGCTCTGATTCATCATAATCATTCCTCAATATAACACACTAGAAATAACTTGGCACATATAGTAGACGGTAGCTATTTAAGACCAATCATCATAATTTTAAGTTTGGTTGTCTTAATAGGTTTATTGTTAATGTTGTATCTGCAATGAGACATTTTTTTCCATAATCTTATAGTAAAAAATGTGTGCCTGTGAAGAATGTCTCTTCACATTCAGATATTTTCCCACCAAAAGCTTTTTTATGTCTGATGACAAAACCTGTTCATGTGCATGCAGCCTACTTACTGTGCTAGGTGTGGTTTCTCACCTTCCTTCCTGTGGTGTTAAAAAGGCCTGTATTGACACATAACCCAAGGCTTTCTCTCTCTCGTTGAGTGGGATAATGATTATTGTCAATAGAAGCCGCTAGCTTCCTGCTGCAGTGTCAGATTTCCTTCCAGCATGTCTGTCAGGAAGGCCTTCTCACTATTCCCCATAGTGATGTCATCCCCACTCACACTTACAGGAGATCTCATTGAGCAACTGCAACACTGAGTTGAGTCAACATCTGCCTGCCAAATGGCACCCTATTCCAGAGGACCCTGGTCAAAACTAGTGCACTTTAAAGGGAATAGGCTGCCATTTGGGATGCATCCAAGGTCTGTGATTACTCAGTGGTGGTGTTCATTATATGTTTGCATAATCACTCCATTCAGTGGTGTTATAGATTAAATGTATATATTAAAAAATATATATATATTTATTTAAAATGTATTTTACCTGAGAACCAATTTCCTTTGCAATACCGACCTGAATTTCTAAAGCTCTACATGATAAAGTATTAATCAGTACCACACTCTCCCCATGTTAAGCTAATCGTGGTCGACTAAGGTGATTTCAGGACAAGGTCGGACAAGCTCTCTTCAAACACCCTTTCAATCATCTCCATAGAGATACAATCCAGACAAGACTGATCTCTTCTTATTCACATCACGTATTGTTATTGTGGTGTGTTACACATTTAGACTATTTATGATGCCTATTTATGTTATGTATAATACTGTGTGTTGCAATTTTTCTAGTATAATGACAGTACCACGACAATGGTCTTAGTACAATTAAGGTCTGTCCTTCATTAGTGATGTGTTTGAGTTGGATGCCTGGCAGCATACACACACACACACACATACACACACACACACTTTTTAATAGCATATTTTGTTCAGTCCCAGGCTCTCGCCAACACCCCAAGCAGTACTCATTTAGGAGAGTGCTTCAGACGTGAAGTAATACCTTTAAATAATGTAGAATGTTTTTCACATGGAGATCCAAAGAAAGCTTCTCAGCTCCTTGGCTCATTAAAGCTTCAATGAAATGGGGATATCCACCAGGGTATCAAAAATGTGTCAGAGGAATCAAACAGACTCTTCCACATCTCATCTCCCATAGGCTCTCTGGGAGCAAATGCCTTGAAATGAGCCTCCACGCCACAAAAAGGTTCACCAGATTCCAGAATCATACATATTAGAGTTGTTTTTATTAATCTCGGTCTCAAGAATGTTTCTTTGTAGGCTACAACCCCATTAGAAATTATGTAATAACAGAGTAACTTACAACTAACAACACTGCTGTTTTGACATGGTTCTGTGATTTCTGATGAAGGCTAAAGAAAACATTGTGGTTTGATGTTGGTGGAGGAGCAACTCACACAGACAAAAATTTATCTCAATCATTTATAGCTAGAAGGCCTATTTCCTTTCTTACACTAGCTGACATGTACCACCACACTGCTCAGTGCAACACAGGTGTTGGATCAAACCAACCCACACATGGAATATAGAACTGCAACAATTCTATTGCCATGTCTGTCATCACCTCTGATATTATGCCCCACCGTTCCTTAAGCGTTCCACGCCAAATAACTGGTCAGTTTTACCTCGAGCCGACAGGGGCCCTCGAGCTAAATGATGAGCTGCCAATTGACCAGGGGCCACATAACAGCATACACACACACACACACACACACACACACACACACACACACACACACAAACCCTCACACACACGTGCACATACGCGTGCACGCACCCTCAAGAAGCGCACACAGTCCCTCATAACAACACTGAGCTGAGTGAGTTATAGAGAGAAGGAGTAGAAGTTCTAGGCCAGGAGCTATGCCATTATAAACTCACTTGGTAGAGTAAACTGCAGTGTGTGGACTGTGAAGTCGTCCTTTTTTGCTATTAATAGTCTAGACAATAATAATAATAATAATACAAATTTGTATTGTGCTTTTCAATACAAGTAACAAAGTCACATCATAAAATAATACAATAAAAGTACTAACAAAGACAGGAGGAAGGAGAATGAACAAATATAGCTAACATGTAACTTTGTGGTGACTCGCAGTTGACATGGTTTCTCTGGGATCCTCTTGTTCAGCTTGTTAGTAGAGCTCTGGTCAAATGTAGAGCACTATATAGGGAATAGGGCGCCATTTGGGACACATCCTGTTTAATAACAACAGAGAGAGAGCAGCGAGTAGTAGTATCTGTAGTTAGATAGTTGTTATGTACAGTGGAGAGGCTTCAAGGAGACATGATGTTGTCCTGCTAGGGGGTAAAGATGGAGCACCACAGACAGATGGGCACCAGAGTGGAAACACTATGGAAGCCAAGTGGAAGTCAGGGACGTGATCTTGTACTGTAGGAAGCCAAGGCCTACAGTATCTGGATCAGGGGTGGCTATTGCAGGTAGAAACAGGAGAATGGACCTCCCCGAATGTAAACTTGGATGTATAATAATTCAAAGACAAATCATTATTATCACAAATACCACAAACCATATATATTTATCCCTATAAAGTACTCTCCTATTGTATCATTATCCGTTTAAAGAGAAATTACTGTAATAGGCTATTCCGTGCACAAACATTTACAAATTTCCTCGCCAACCATCTCCATAAATATTACATGTCCCCATCCCTGCCTCCACATCTTCTCAGACTACCTTCCTCCTCACCTTGCCCCCCACCCACCCACCCATCCTCAGCCAGTCATGCACACAGATTGCAGCCTAAGCCTGGTAAGGCCATGCAGGCAGGAACATGAAGCCTTGCCTGGAAGCCTCGCTGCTCGCTTGTCTGGTTGTTATGGCAACCCCTAGTGACCTTGACCAATTACTTCTGTCAGCCTGCACATTCGGGGAGAACGAGGTCAATGCCTAATCAAAGAGAATCAGGCCGTGATCGTAGCCCTGAGACGCAGAGAGAGAGGGATGAGAGAGAGAGATGGGGGGGGGGGAGTGAAAACGAGAGAGAGACGGTAGAGTGTGTCTGATCACTGGTGACATAAGATAAGACCCTGAGGAGAGCAGACGTCTCGCTGCTGTCAGCTTCAGGTCAGGACTGACCGTCTGAGGAAAGCGACACAGCACACAGGATTAGTCCTATCATAACCATGTCGGCAATCATTAGTTAGGAATCCATACATATATTAACTCAGAGGCATTTGTTTTGTAGTGGTTGCTGGTGGAAGTTATTAATGATAATTCAGTGTTTTAGTGGTGGTTGCTGGTGTAAGCTATTAATTAGCATTAGAAGTAGGCCTAATTGTAACTGTAATTGTTTGCATTTTCAACCCATAGGCAACTGTGTAGCAACATTGTACTGTATGCTGGCCATCAAATGAACCTTTAACCAATGTCGAACCTTGGTTCAAATGAACCCTAAACCAACGTCGAAATAATAAATTACAACGTTTCAAAAAAAGGTTTGGCAGACACAAAATGGAACCCAGGCTATATGGAGTGTACCATCTGTAAGAAGCCATCACTATGCCAACTGACAGAAGCCATCACTATGCCAGCTGACAGAAGCCATCACTATGCCATCTGACTGAGGCCCAGTGAGGCGTTTATTTCTCTGTGTATACAGTCAGTGGTGAGTCACCCTGTCCCCATTCTGCAGGGAGTTCATTGGGGTGTTCAGTCTCAAGATTCAGTCTGTGTCCCAAATGGCACCGTATTCCCTTTATAATGCACTACGTTCTTCTGCGTCCCAAATGGCATCTTATTCCCTTTATAGTGCACTACTTTTGACCAGGGCCCATAGGAGGTCCATAGTCCTTCCACCAATTCGGTGCCTTTTGAGAAGTGTAACTTGGTTAAAAAAAACATTTGATTTAAAAAACTCAAGATTTTGCTCGCCTGAGTTAGAATACCTCATGATAAGCTGCAGACCATAGTATTTACCAAGAGAGTTTTAATCTACTGTGCCTTCAGAAAGTATTCATACCCCTTGACTTATTCCACATCTTAGAAAAAAAGTTGCTATCTAGAACCTGGAAGGGTTCTTCGGCTGTCCCCTTAGGAGAACCCTTTGAAGAACCCTTTTTGGTTCCAGGTAGAACCCTTTTGGGTTCCATGTAGGATGCTTTCCACAGAGGGTTCGATATGGAACCCAAAAAGGTTCTACGTGGAACAAAAAGGGTTCACCCTGGAACCAAAAATGGCTCTCTTATGGGGACAGCCGAAGAACCCTTTTGGAACCCATTTTTCTAAGACTGTCGATTAAATTGATTTTGTTTCTCACCCATCTACACACAATATCCCATAATGACGAAGTGAAAACATGTTTTTAGAAATGTTTGCTAATGTATTGAAAAGACTGGTAAGGATAGAGGGAACAATGAATGGAGCCAAATACAGGCAAATCCTTGATCAGAACCTGTTTCAGAGTGCAAACAACCTTAGACTTGGGGTGAAGATTTACGTTCAAAAAGGACAATGACCCCAAGCATACAGCCAAACCAACACTGGAATGGTAACATGTGAAAGTCCTTGATTAGCCCAGCCAAAGCCCAGACTTAAATCCCATTGAAAATCTGTGAAAAGACTTGAAGATTGCTGTTCACCGCCACTCCCCATCTAACTTAACAGAGCTTGAGAAAATCCCCAAATCCAGATCAGCAAAGCTGACACACACATACCCAAGACGATACATACTCAACCTCTCCCTGACCCAGTCTGTAATACCTACATGTTTGAAGCAGACCACCATAGTCCCTGTGCCCAAGATCGCAAAGGTTACCTGTCTAAATGAATATCGCCCCATAGCACTGACTGGCCGCCCCCCAGGTGGTGAGGGTAGGCAACAACACATCCGCCACGCTGACCATCAACACGGGGGCCGCTCAGGGGTGCGTGCTTAGTCCCTCTTGTACTCCCTGTTCCCCCACGACTGCGTGGCCGTGCACGACTCCAACACCATCGTTAAGTTTGCTGATGAGACAATGGTGGTAGGCCTGATCATTGACGATGATGATACAGTCTGTAGGGAGGAGGTCAGTGACCTGGCAGTGTGGTGCCAGGACAACAACCTCTCCCTTACTGTAAACAAGACAAAGGAGCTGATTTTGGACTACAGTAAACGGAGGGCCGGGCACGCCCTCATCCAAATCGACGGGCTGTAGTGGAGCGGGTCGAGAGCTTCAAGTTCCTCAGTGTCCACATCACTAAGGAATTATCATGGTCCAGACACACTATTTCTATTATTTCAATTTTTTTCTCTTTGCATTGTTGGGAAGGGCTCGTAAGTAAGCATTTCACTGTTAGTCTACACCTGTTGTTTACAAAGCATGTGACAAATACAATTATATTGATTTGATTTGAATTTAATGCAAGCTTCACCCAAAAAATGTAATTGTTAAGACATTTCTAGCCTATCTACATTTGAAGTCGGAAGTTTACATACACTTAGGTTGGAGTAATTCAAATTCATTTTTCAACCACTACACAAATTTCTTGTTAACAAACTATAGTTTTGGCAAGTCGGTTAGGACATCTACTTTGTGCATGACACAAGTAATTTTCATCATTGGGAGCAATTTCCAAACGCCTGAAGGTACCACGTTCATCTGTACAAACAATAGTACGCAAGTATAAACACCATGGGACCACGCAGCCGTCATACCGCTCAGGAAGGAGACCCATTCTGTCTCCTAGAGATTAACATACTTTGGTGTGAAAAGTGCAAATCAATCCCAGAACAACAGCAAAGGACCTTGTGAAGATGCTGGAGGAAACAGGTACAAAAGTATCTATATCCACAGTAAAACGAGGCCTATATCGACATAACCTGAAAGGCCGCTCAGCAAGGAAGAAGCCACTGCTCCAAAACCGCCATATAAAAGCCAGACTACAGTTTGCAACTGCACATGGGGACAAAGATCGTACTTTTTGGAGAAATGTCCTCTGGTCTGATGAAACAAAAATAGAACTGTTTGGCCATAATGACCATCGTTATGTTTGGAGGAAAAAGGGGGGTCCTTGCTAGCCGAAGAACACCATCACAAACGTGAAGCACGGGGGTGGCAGCATCATGCTATAGGGGTGCTTTGATGCAGGAGGGACTGGTGCACTTCACAAAATAAATAGCATCATGAGGAAGGAAAATTATGTGGATATATTGAAGCAACATCTCAAGACAGGAAGTTAAAGCTTGGTCGCAAATGGGTCTTCCAAATGGACAATGATCCCAAGCATACTTCCAAAGTTGTGGCAAAATGGCTTAAGGACAACAAAGTCAAGGTATTGGAGTGGCCATCACAAAGCCCTGACCTCAATCCTATAGAAAATGTGTGGGAAGAACTGAAAAAGTGTGTGCGAGCAAGGAGGCCTACAAACCTGACTCAGTTACACCAGCTCTGTCAGAAGGAATGGGCCAAAATTCACCCAACTTATTGTGGGAAGCTTGTGGAAGGCTACCCGAAACGTTTGACCCAAGTTAAACAATTTAAAGGCAATGCTACCAAATACTAATTGAGTGTATGTAAACTTCTGACCCACCGGGAATGTGATGAAAGAAATAAAAACTGAAATAAATAATTCTCTCTACTATTATTCTGACATTTCACATTCTTAAAATAAAGTGGTGATCCTAACTGATCTAAGACAGGGAATTCTTACTAGGATTAAATGTCAGGAATTGTGAAAAACTGAGTTAAAATGTATTTGGCTAAGGTGTATGTAAACTTCTGACTTCAACTGTATCTATGGGTAACAGGGTTGACGAGTTATGTTCGATTCGCTCAGTTTTCCACCACAAAATACCAGAAAATGTCCCAAAAGAATGATTTGACTATTAGATATTCAATGTATTTTATGAAATACATTTTTTAAAAGGAATAGTTTCATCGTATTAAAATGAGAGTTCAGTTCACGTAACACGTTAACCTTAAAATGAGGGACAGACGTACAGTGAGGGAAAAAAGTATTTGATCCCCTGCTGATTTTGTACGTTTGCCCACTGACAAAGAAATGATCAGTCTATCATTTTAATGGTAGGTTTATTTGAACAGTGAGAGACAGAATAACAACAAAAAAATCCAGAAAAACGCAGGCTCTGGAGAGGGAACCCGCTCCTGCCACCTGCCAATCGGAGCGCATCTACGTCCCCACGGGCGTCAGAGATCGGTTGCTGACCTGGACACACACATCCCTCGACGCTGGACACCCAGGTATCACCTGCACCACTCAATCCCTTTCTGAGAAATACTGGTGGCCCACTTTGGCGCAGGACGTTGCACACTGTCAACTCATGTTCAATCTAAATCTCCCTGGCACACTCCTGCAGGAAAACTCCTTCCCCTTCCCGTGCCTCAATGTCTCTGGTCCCATCTGTCCATTGATTTCGTCACTGATCTCCCCTCCTCTGATGGTTTCACCACCATTTTGGTGGTTGTGGACAGATTCTCAAAATCATGGAGTTTCATCCCTCTCTCTGGTCTCCCTACCGCTCTTCAGGTTGCTGAGGCACTGTTCCAGCAGGTCTTCCGGCACTATGGCCTTCCGGAGGATATTGTCTCCAAATGTGGCCCCCAATTCACATCACGTGTATGGAAGGCTTTCATGGAGAAGCTGGCGGTCACAGTCAGCCTCACTTCCGGGTACCAGCCTCAATCTAACGGGCAGGTGGAGAGGATTAACCAGGAGCAGGGGAGGTTCCTGAGGAGTCACTGCCAGGACTGGTTCCTTCCTTGGGCTGAATACACCCAGAATACTTTGCGACACTCCTCCACCGAGCTGACTACCTTCCAGTGTGTTCTGGGTTATCAGCCGGCCCTGGTTCTATGGACTCCGAGCCAGACCGAAGCTCCTGCGGTGGACGAGTGGTTCAGGTGCACAGAAGAGGTATGGAACGATGCCCATGTGAGACTCCAGCGCGCCGTCCGCCGTCAGAAAGAGCAGGCGGATCGCCATCACAGTGAGTCTCCCGTGTTCCATTCTGGTGATTGTGTATGGCTCTCCAACATGAACCTCCTGCTCCACCTACCCTGTAAGAATCTGAGTCCCCGGTTTGTGGGGCCGTTCAAGGTCCTCCGGAGGGTCAACGAGGTAATTTACAGATTACAACTCCCTCCTAACTACATGATCTCACCATCTTTCCATGTTTCCCTCCTCAGGCTGGTGGTTCCTGGTCCCCTGGCTGTTGCCGTCCCCCACGACACCCCTCCGCCTCCCTTGGACATCGAGGGGAACCCCGCCTATGCCGTCAGATCACTCCTGGACTCCCAACATTGTGGGGGTCGGCTCCAGTATCTGGTGGACTGGGAGGGGTACGGTTCAGAGGAGCGGTGCTGGGTTCCGGTGGACGACATTCTAGATCCCAACATCATCCGAGAGTTCCACCTTTGCCGTCCGGACCGGTCCGCTCCTTGCCCTCGGGGCCGTCCTCCTGGCCGGTGTCATCCTGCAGCTGGAGCCGTAAATCAGGGGGGTACTGTCACGTCTACTCCCGCTCCCCCTCTCTGGCGCTCGATGTCGCCGGTCTACTAACCACCGGTCCTGGCAACCCATCTTTACACACACCTGCGTCTCAGATGTTTCTCTTGTTTTGTATCGTTCTATGTTCGTTTTTTATTAAACTCACTAACTGCACCTGCTTCCTGACTCCCTGCATCGACGTTACAATCATGTCCTCTTCTAGGTCACTATTTGTTTGTTAGTTCATACATCCATCTATTCATATCTGTGGCTATAATCTGTTATTTGAATAGAAATACTCCAGGATTAGATCAGCAGCTAGCCATACAGGAGTCCAAACAGAAAATGCTATATTCTGGCTCATTCATCAGTAGATTCAGTACATTGTTTCAGTGTTCCAATAGCAGCAGATAAAGCCTATCCAACACAGCAGATGACGGATTAGCCTCACCTACACATAGGACAAACACACATAGCAGAGAACGTCATTTATACACACCACGGGACGCCAAAGCCATCTCTGTGCTAGCAGTAGGTGACATAGCCATTAATCAGCGTGACCTTAAACAATGCCTCCAAGACTCTGTGGTGTCATACATCTCATTGGGCCCTGTCCGGCAATTATAAAACCATCAAAAAGGAGGTGGAAAGCACTCCAGATCCATGTCCATTATGGCAGCAGATGCAGTGCCAACGTTACCAGAACTGAGCAATCTGTTCCACATAAGAGAACCTATTAGGGGGCTCACTGGAGGTGCGGGGAGGAAATTGCCATGGCACTGAACTGAGAGGTATAGTGATAGCGGATGGAAGAGCTCCTAAAGCTTGAACAAAGGGAGAAGGTGATGGGAGTCAAGCTGGAAGTTAATTAGTCATGCCATTTCACATTAACCTTTGACCGACCTGTGTAAATACTGATGAGGGTTCACCCCCCCCCCCCCACCAGGGGGTCAGCAAATATTATTATGGCATGATGAAATATCACACACACGATGGGGAATTGGGTTTAGGCTTTTATTCAACAATATTTGTTTTCAAGTTTTAGTTACAGAGCCATTGTATATACAGCTCTGATTATCCATTTCTTAGTTAGTTTTAGCTTTTCGTTGTAGCTTTTTTGCATAGTTTCTATCAAAAATTGTCTTCAAGTTATTGAGTTATTCAAATGAAGTAATGCTAACATTATTATGATGCTAACATTCTAGAGATACCTATCAGTAGGGTGTATTGTATACTCATATTCCTATTTGCATCAAAAAAAATTGCCAAAGTATAAACATTTTCAAAAGCCTTTATTACCAAAATGAGATTATATTCAGCTTACTGTAGTGTTTAAGGGTCTTAGAATACTCTCCTTCCATCCCAAATGGCCACCTATTCCCTACATAGTGCACGACTTTTGGGCCCATGGTCAAAGTGCACTATATAGGGAATAGGGTGGCATTTGTGACATAGCCCCTGAGATTCACTATGCCATGCCATGTATAATATTACTTCCTGTCTTTAATCACCATCTAGCTGCTATCAGTTCCAGTCTGTGATGAAGCCAGCCCAGGTGTCTGATAAGATAGAGTCAAACCCCTGTTTGCAGGCTTCCTTTCATTTTTTCCTCTCATTTTCTTCCTCCCATCTCCCTTCTGTGCTTGGATCTACTGTATGCTGTGATTATAAACCTACTCAGGGTTTTAGAGGGAATATGTTCTCCATACACACCAGTCATAATGAGTATATCACACTTTGAGGTACCTTTATGAAGGTTTATAGTCAACTGTGAATATTTTGTTCATTAATCATTTGTTAAGCTTTATAATTATGGCAATGTTTAATCAAATCACAAATAATTAGAAATATAAACCGGTAAATACGTTTTGAGTTGACAGATTACTGTAGTGTAGTGTGATGACATGTTTGTTTGAATATCTCTGAGACATGCTCTCTTCCTCTCCTATTGGTTTGAAGTATATGTTCTGACCTTTAGCGGATGATGTTGCAATTGGCAGAACGATGAGAGGGGATGTATGGATGTGACAGCCTCTCCCTCTACACACTTCCCTCTCTTTTCTCCTCTCTCCTCTCCCTCTCTTTTTATTCACTCTAAATGCAGTGGTGAAATCATATTCACTAGTGTGAATAATATCAGATAAATATGGTATTGTAACTGACCCTGTAAAAAGTATGCTTACTTACTTACTTATTGTGTTCTTCATATTTCTTCTTATTTCTCATGGGTTTTTTCTAGTAATGCATTGTTATTGACTATTGCATTGTTGGGTTTTGAGTTTGCAAGAAAGGCATTTCACTGTACTTGAAACATGGGTGACTGGTTCATTTTATGCTCTCACCCTCTGATATTTCCTCTCTCCCTCTCATTCTGTTCCCTCTTTCTCTCTCTCTCTGTCTATCTCTCTCTCGCGCGCGCGCGCGCACACACACACACACACACACACACACACACACACACACACACACACACACACACACACACACACACACACACACACACACACACACACACACACACACACACACACACACACACACACACACACACACACACAGTGAGTCCCAGTGATAACGATTACAGGGGAGAGAGAGAGTGAGGGGGTTGAGTGAGTGCATAAATATCCAGCTACAGCGAGCTAGTTTCGTGCCTGACACACTGATGTATGACTGTGAAAATGAATTAATTTACTGATTTGAGGCACACATTAAGTAGCTCACAAGCACAACCAAATTCATCACCGCATGAATTGATCCAATTTCCCTTTCCTTCCAATATTGTCTCCTCCCCACCTTAAGTGTCATTCACACTTCAATTCAGCCAGTAGTTCAGTGCCTGGCTGGCTGGAGGAGGAGGAGGAGAAGAGGAGGAGGAGGAGAAGAGGAGGAGAATATGCCCAATTTTTTTCTCTCAGGGGGATCTTCCTCCAGGATGTATTATTGAATAGCCTTTCTGTTTGAAAAAGAGGATTGAACAGGACTAATTAAAACTAATTGGCAAATCTGAATTTATCTTCTCCGAATCCAGCATTGTCATGCAGCATGAATGCAATGACTTAATGTTGGCATAGATTTGGGCTCTAACTTGACTCTGTCTACCTGTGTTTCTCATCCTCATTTAGGCCCCAGATTATATTTCTCGTCGATGGGCTCATCTGTTTTTACAATTCTTTTTTACTGACAAACAACATTAAAAAGACCATTGATAACAGTAGATCGATTGTGTCACGCTCGTTGAGTACAAGATTGGACCAAGGTGCAGCGTGGTATGCGTACATGTTCGTTTATTGAATAAACACTGAACAAAACAACAAAAGCAACGTAACGTGAAGTTCTAAAGGCTAACATCAAACAAGCCAAACACACAGAATCAAGATCCCACAACATTGGTAGGCAACATGGCTGCCTAAGTATGATCCCCAATCAGAGACAACGATCGACAGCTGCCTCTGATTGGGAACCACACCCGGCCAACATAGATCTACAATATCTAGATCATACACATAGAAATTCACACCCTGACCAAACCAACTAAAGAAAACCGGGCTCTCAAGGCCAGGGCGTGACAGTACCCCCCCCCGCTCCACCCTCCCCAAAGGTGCGTACTCCGGCCACACCAACCTGACTCATTAGGGGAGGGTCCGGGTGGGCATTCAGCCTCGGTACGGGCCGTACTGGATTGGATACACGCACCACTGGTTATACACACATCCAGCAGGATATACTGGACCGCCAGGCGCACTGGAGGTCTGGAGCGTAAAGCTGGCACAACCCATCATGGCTGGATGCCCACTTTCGCACGGCATGTGCGGGGCGCTGGCACAGGACACACTGGGCTGTGAACGTGCACTGGCGACACAGTGCGTAGGACTGGCGCAGGATATACTGGACCGAGGAGGCGTACTGGAGACCAGGAGCGTTGAGCCGGCACAACCTGTCCTGGCTGGATGCCCACTTTCGCACGGCACGTGTGGGGCGCTGGCACAGGACGCACTGGGCTGTGAATGCGCACTGGCGACACAGTGCATATCTCCGCATAACTTGGTTCCACAATGAACACACGCTCCTTACAGCGAGTGCGGGTAGCTGGCTCTGCTAACCTCTGCTCTAACGACTGAGCTCTCTGCTGCTGGAGAGTTAATTCCTCTCTCAGCTTCTCTTGTTGCCTGGCCAGCTCCTCTCTCCGTGCAACCATTGACTCCTTCTCCCTGTGAGCCTCCTGTAGCGCCTCCCTCTGAAGGGAGAACTCCTGCTCCCTCTGAGCTAACAGCCCCCGCAATGTGGTTGCCTCTTCTATCAGAGTGCTAATCTGCAGGTCTCTCCGAGTCTCCTGCTGCTTAGCCAACCACCCCGTGTGCCCCCCCCAAAACATTTTCTCGGGGTTGCCTCTCAGGCTTCCTTAGCGGCCGGCACCGTTGGCGTCGCAGTTGATCCTCTCCTACCTGGGCTTCTACCTTCGCCCAGGGTCCTTTACCAGCAAATATCTCCTCCCAAGACCACATCTTCCCCACCTGTGTCCAGGGTGTTTGGTCCTCCTGGGCACGCTGCTTGGTTCATTGGTGGTGGGAACTTCTGTCACGCTCGTTGAGTACAGGATTGGACCAAGGTGCAGCGTGGTATGCGTACATGTTCGTTTATTGAATAAACACCGAACAAAACAACAAAAGTAACGTGAAGATCTAAAGGCTAACATCAAACAAGCCAAACACGAACAAGATCATACACATACAGTGGGGAAAAAAAGTATTTAGTCAGCCACCAATTGTGCAAGTTCTCCCACTTAAAAAGATGAGACAGGCCGGTCATTTTCATCATAGGTACACAAAATGAGAATTTTTTTCTCCAGAAAATCACATTGTAGGATTTTTAATGAATTTATTTGCAAATTATGGTGGAAAATAAGTATTTGGTCACCTACAAAAAAGCAAGATTTCTGGCTCTCACAGACCTGTAACTTCTTCTTTAAGAGGCTCCTCTGTCCTCCACTCGTTACCTGTATTAATGGCACCTGTTTGAACTTGTTATCAGTATTAAAGACACCTGTCCACAACCTCAAACAGTCACACTCCAAGCTCCACTATGGCCAAGACCAAAGAGCTGTCAAAGGACACCAGAAACAAAATTGTAGACCTGCACCAGGCTGGGAAGACTGAATCTGCAATAGGTAAGCAGCTTGGTTTGAAGAAATCAACTGTGGGAGCAATTATTAGGAAATGGAAGACATACAAGACCACTGATAATCTCCCTCGATCTGGGGCTCCACGCAAGATCTCACCCCGTGGGGTCAAAATGATCACAAGAACGGTGAGCAAAAATCCCAGAACCACACGGGGAGACCTAGTGAATGACCTGCAGAGAGCTGGGACCAAAGTAACAAAGCCTACCATCAGTAACACACTACGCCGCCAGGGACTCAAATCCTGCAGTGCCAGACGTGTCCCCCTGCTTAAGCCAGTACATGTCCAGGCCCGTCTGAAGTTTGCTAGAGTGCATTTGGATGATCCAGAAGAGGATTGGGAGAATGTCATATGGTCAGATGAAACCAAAATATAACTTTTTGGTAAAAACTCAACTCGTCGTGTTTGGAGGACAAAGAATGCTGAGTTGCATCCAAAGAACACCATACCTAATGTGAAGCATGGGGGTGGAAACATCATGCTTTGGGGCTGTTTTTCTGCAAAGGGACCAGGACGACTGATCCGTGTAAAGGAAAGAATGAATGGGGCCATGTATCGTGAGATTTTGAGTGAAAACCTCCTTCCATCAGCAAGGGCATTGAAGATGAAACGTTGCTGGGTCTTTCAGCATGACAATGATCCCAAACACACCGCCCGGGCAACGAAGGAGTGGCTTCGTAAGAAGCATTTCAAGGTCCTGGAGTGGCCTAGCCAGTCTCCAGATCTCAACCCCATAGAAAATCTTTGGAGGGAGTTGAAAGTCTGTGTTGCCCAGCGACAGCCCCAAAACATCACTGCTCTAGAGGAGATCTGCATGGAGGAATGGGCCAAAATACCAGCAACAGTGTGTGAAAACCTTGTGAAGACTTAAAGAAAACATTTGACCTGTGTCATTGCCAACAAAGGGTATATAACAAAGTATTGAGAAACTTTTGTTATTGACCAAATACTTATTTTCCACCATAATTTGCAAATAAATTCATTAAAAATCCTTCAATGTGATTTTCTGGATTTTTTTTCCTCATTTTGTCTGTCATAGTTGACGTGTACCTATGATGAAAATTACAGGCCTCTCTCATCTTTTTATGTGGGAGAAATTGCACAATTGGTGGCTGACTAAATACTTTTTTTCCCCACTGTAGAAATTCACACCCTGACCAAACCAACTAAAGAAAACCGGGCTCTCAAGGCCAGGGCGTGACAGATTGTCAAATGTGGGCCAATGTGGCTGTGTTACTGCGGAAATGTAGTAACGTGCCATAAAACCCACTCAGACTCAGCGACTCCCCTCAATGTAACTTGAGGCGGCCATTTTAGCCCTTTGCCCACAGGTGCCTCCATAACAAGTTCATGGATCAAGATGGCCACTCATGTGGTGGGGTTAGGGCCCCTTTCTGAAGGGGGATCTTGTTGTAATTCATTACCTGTCATCACACAGTAGCTGGCCTGACTCTGTGGACTAACATACCAAAGACCCTGCTTGATGGAGTGGAGGGGTATTTCAAGGGGAACACTTTGGCACCCGCTCCTGTCTGCCTTAATTGCGCTGCTTGTCTTGTAGGATGTGTGTGGGGCGAGTTCGCCAGCACCCTGTGGGCCAGCTCCATTTGGTATGACCTGGGACTATAGCTTTAAAACGTCCTCACCTTCACTGCTGCTGGCACAGAGGGATGTGCAACGGTGGAGAACAGATCTGTACAGTGCTGCGGTGTTGAACGACTCTGTAGAATAGAATGAGGAACTGATTGTGTGGAGAGATACTGTGATAGAGAAGTTGTGGCGGCTGCTCCAACAGTGACGTAATACCTAGCAATACAAAACATTACACACAAAAATCCCAAAAATATTTTTTACAATCATAAATATGAGAACGAGCAATATGAGAACGAGCATAGATATATCCATATATATATGTATTTATATACACTACCGGTCAAAAGTTTTAGAACACCTACTCATTCAAGGGTTTTTCTTTATATTTACTATTTTCTACATTGTAGAATAATAGTGAAGACATCAAAACTATGAAATAACACATATGGAATCATGTAGTAATCAAAAAAGTGTTAAACAAATCAAAATATATTTTAGATTTGAGATTCTTCAAATAGCCACCCTTTGCCTTGATGACAGCTTTGCACGCTCTTGGCATTCTCTCAAAAGTATGTGGACACCCCTTCAAATTAGCGGATTCGGCTATATCAGCCACACCCATTACTGACACGTGTATAAAATCGAGCACACAGCCATGCAATCTCCATAGACAAATATTGGCAGAAGAATGGCCTCCGTCATAGGATGCCACCTTTCAAACAAGACAGTTCATCAGATTTCTGCCCTGCTAGAGCTGCCCCGGTCAACTGTAAGTGCTGTTATTGTGAAGTGGAAACGTCTAGGAGCAACAACGGCTCAGCCGCGAAGTGGTAGGCCGGTTGCAACACTCACTACCGAGTTCCAAACTGCCTCTGGAAGCAATGTCAGCACAAGAACTGTTCGTCGGGAGCTTCATGAAATGGGTTTCCATGGCCGAGCAGCCGCACACAAGCCTAAGATCACCATGCACAATGCCAAGTGTCGGCTGGAGTGGTGTAAAGCTCGCCGCCATTGGACTCTGGAGCAGTGGAGAATGCATTCTCTGGAGTGATAAATCAAGCTTCACCATCTGGCAGTCCGACGGACGAATCTGGGTTTGGCAGATGCCAGGAGAACGCTGCTTGCCCAAATGCATAGTGCCAACTGTTACGTTTGGTGGAGGAGGAATAATGGTCTGGGGCTGTTTTTCATGGTTCAGGCTAGGCTCCTTAGTTCCAGTGAAGGGAAATCTTAATGCTACAGCATACAATGGTATTCTAGACGATTCTGTGCTTCCAACTTTGTGGCAATAGTTTTGGGAAGGTCCTTTCCTGTTTCAGCATGACAATGCCCCCATGCACAAAGCGAGGTCCATACAGAAATGGTTTGTCGAGATCGGTGTGGAAGAACTTGACTGGCCTGCACAGAGCCCTGACTGCAATCCCATCAAACACCTTTGGAATGAATTGGAACGCCGACTGCGAGCCAGGCCTAATCGGCCAACATCAGTGCTAATGCTAACCTCACTAATGCTCTTGTGGCTGAATGGAAGCAAGTCCATTATCTCCCAAGATAATTTTATTTGGTTATAGTCACGGCCGTGTTTATCCCCCCTCAAGCCAATACCACGACGGCCCTCAAAGAACTTCCCTGGACTTTATGCAAACTGGAAACCACATATCCTGAGGCTGCATTTGTTGTAACTGGGGATTATAACAAAGCAAATTTGAGGAAAAGGCTACCGAAGTTCTATCAACACATCGACTGTAGTGCTCGGGCAGCTAAAACACTCAACCACTGCTACTCCAACTTCCGGGATGCATGCCAGGCCCTCCCCCGCCCTCCTTTCGGCAAATCTGACCACGACTCCATTTAAAATAAAATAAAATAAAATGTATTGGTCACATACACATGGTTAGCAGATGTTATTGCGAGTGTAGCAAAATGCTTGTGCTTCTAGTTCCGACAGTGCAGCAATATCTAGCAAGTAATATCTAACAGTTCCACAACAAATACCTAATACACACAAATCTAAGTAAAGGAATGGAATAAGAATGTAAATATGTAATATAAATATAATATAAATATATGGATGAGGAATGTCATTGTCAGAGCGGCATAGACTAAGATGCAATAGATAGTATAGAATACAGTATATACATATGAGATGGGTAATGCAAGATATGTAAACATTATTAAGATAGTATAGAATACAGTATATACATATGAGATGGGTAATGCAAGATATGTAAACATTATTAAAGTGGTATTATTAAAGTGACTAGTGTTCCATTTATTAAAGTGGCCAGTGATTTTCAAGTCTGTATGTAGGCAGCAGCCTCTCTGTGCTAGTAATGGCTGTTTCATAGTCTGATGGCCTTGAGATATAAGCTGTTTTTCAGTCTCTCGGTCCCAGCTTTGATGCACCTGTACTGACCTCGCCTTCTGGATGATAGCGGGGTGAACAGGCAGTGGCTCGGACAGTAGTTGTCCTTGATTATTTTTTTGGCCTTCCTGTGACATCGGGTGCTGTAGGTGTCCTGGAGGGCTGGTAGTTTGCCCCCGGTGATGCGTTGTGCAGACCACACCACCCTCTGGAGAGCCCTGCGGTTGTGGGTGGTTCAGTTGCCGTACCAGGCGGTGATACAGCCCGACAGGATGCTCTCAATTGTGCATCTGTAAAAGTTTGTGAGGGTTTTAGGTGACAGGCCAAATTTCTTCAGCATCCTGAGGTTGAAGAGGCACTGTTGCGCCTTCTTCACCACACTGTCTGTGTGGGCGGACCACTTCAGTTTGCCAGTGATATGTACACCTCCAACTTAAAACTTTCCATCTTCTCCACTGCTGTCCCGTCGATGTGGATAGGGGGGTACTCCCTCTGCTGTTTCTTGAAGTCCACGATCATCTCCTTTGTTTTGTTGACGTTGAGTGAGAGGTTATTTTCCTGACACCACACTCCGAGAGCCCTCACCTCCTCCCTGTAGGCTGTCTCATCGTTGTTGGTAATCAAGCCTACTACTGTTGTGTCGTCTGCAAACTTGATGATTGAGTTGGAGGCGTGCATGGCTACACAGTCATGGGTGAACAGAGAGTTCAGGAGGGGGCTGAGCACACACCCTTGTGGGGCCCCAGTGTTGAGGATCAGCGAAGTGGAGATGTTTTTTTCTACTTTCACAACCTGGGGGCGGTCTGTCAGGAAGCCCAGGACCCAATTGCGCAGGGCGGGGTTGAGATCCAGGGCCTCAAGCTTAATGATGAGCTCAAGCCTAATGGTGATCAAAACATTTTGCTCCTCCCTTCCTATAAGCAGAAACTCAAACAGGAAGTACCCGTGCTAAGGACTATTCAACGCTGGTCTGACCAATCAGAATCCACGCTTCACGCTTGTTTTGATCACATGGACTGGGATATGTTCCGGTAGCTTCATAGAATAATATCGATGTATATACTGATACGGTGACTGAGTTTATCAGGAAGTGTATAGGAGATGTTGTACCCACTGTGACTATTAAAACCTACCCTAACCAGAAACCATGGATAGATGGCAGCATTTGCGCAAAACTGAAAGTGCGAACCACCGCATTTAACCATGGCAAGGTGACTGGGAATATGGCAGAATACAAACAGTGTAGTTATTCCCTCCGCAAGGCAATCAAACAGGCAAAACGTCAGTATAGGGACAAAGTGGAGTTGCAATTCAACGTCTCAGACACAAGATGTATGTGGCAGGGTCTACAGACAATCACAGACTACACAAGGAAAACCAGCCACGTCGCGGACACCGACATCTTGCTTCCGGACTAGCTAAACACCTTCTTTGCCCGCTTTGAGGATAATACAGTGCCACCGACGCGGCCCGCTACCAAAGACTGTGGGCTCTCCTTCTCCGTGGCCAATGTGAGTAAGACATTTAAGTGTGGTAACCCTCGCAAGGCTGCCGGCCCAGATGGCTTCCCTAGCCGCGTCCTCAGAGCATGCACAGACATGCTGGCTGGTGTGTTTACGGACATCTTGAATCTCTCCCTATCCCAGTCTGCTGTCCCCACATGCTTCAAGATGGCCACCATTGTCCCTGTACCCAAGAAAGCAAAGGTAACTGAACTATATGACTATCGCCCCGTAGCACTCACTTATGTCATCATGAAGTGCTTTGAGAGACTAGTAAAGGATCATATCAACTCTACCTTACCTGCCACCCTAAACCCACTTCAATTTGCTTTCCGCTCCAATAGATCCACAGACGATGCAATCGCCATCACACTGCATGCTGCCCTATCCCATCTGGACAGGAGGAATACCTACGTAAGAATGCTGTTCATTGACTATAGCTCAGCATTCAACACCATAGTACCCTCCAAGCTCATCATTAAGCTTGAGATCCTGGGTCTGAACCCCGCCCTGTGCAACTGGGTACTGGACTTCCTGACGGGCCGCCCCCAGGTGGTGAAGGTAGGAAACAACACCTCCACTTTGCTGATCCTCAACACTGGGGCCCCACAAGGGAGCGTGCTCAGCTCCCTCCTATACTCCCTGTTCACCAATGACTGCATGGCCAAGCACACCTCCAACTCAATAATCAAGTTTGCAGATGACACAACAGTAGTAGGCTTGATTACCAACAGTGACGAGACAGCCTACAGGGAGGAGGTGAGGGCTCTGGGAGTGTGGTGCCAGGAAAATAACCTCTCACTCAACGTCAACAAAACAAAGGAGATGATCGTGGACCTTAGGAAACAGCAGAGAGAGCACCCCCCCTAACACATCGACGAGACAGTTGTGGAGAAGTTTGGAAAGCTTAAAGTTCCTCGGCGTACACATCACTGACAAACTGAAATGGTCCACCCACACAGACAGTGTGGTGAAGAAGGCACAACAGAGCCTCTTCAACCTCAGGAGGCTGAAGAAATTTGGCTTGGCAGCTAAAATCCTCACAAACCTTTACAGATGCACAATTGAGAGCATCCTGTCGGGCTATATCGCCGCCTGGTACGGCAACTGCACCGCCAGCAACCACAGGGCTCTCCAGAGGGTGATGCGGTCTGCCCAACGCATCACCGGGGGCAAACTACCAGCCCTCCAGGACACCTACAGCACCCGATGTCACAGGAAGGCCAAAAAGATCATCAAGGACAACAACCAGCCGAGCGACTGCCTGTTCACCCCACTATCATCCAGAAGGCGAGGTCAGTTCAGGTGCATCAAAGCTGGGACCGAGAGACTGAAAAACAGCTTCTGCTCAAGGCCATCAGACTGTTAAATAGCCTTCTCCAGCACAGGCTGCTACTTATATACATAGATTAGAAATCACTTGCCATTTTAATAAATGGAACACTAGTCACTTAGTGTCAATAATGTTTACATATCTTGCATTACTCATTTAACATGTACAGTTGAAGTCGGAAGTTTACATACACTTAGGTTGGAGTCATTAAAACTCGTTTTTTAACCACTCCACAAATGTCTTGTTAACAAACTATAGTTTTGGCAAGTCGGTTAGGACATCTACTTTGTGCATGACACAAGGAATTTTTCCAACAATTGTTTACAGACAGAATATTTCACTTATAATTAACTGTATCACAATTCCAGTGGGTCAGAAGTTTACATACACTAAGTTGACTGTGCCTTTAAACAGCTTGGAAAATTCCAGAAAATGATGTAATGGCTTTAGAAGCTTCTCATAGGCTAATTGACATTTTTTGAGTCAATTGGAGGTCTATCTGTGGATGTATTTCAAGGCCTACCTTCAAACTCAGTGCCTCTTTGCTTGACATCATGGGAAAATCAAAAGAAATCAGCCAAGACCTCAGAAAAAAAATTGTAGACCTCCACAAGTCTGGTTCATCCTTGGGAGCAATTTCCAAACGCCTGAAGGTACCACGTTCATCTGTACAAACAATAGTACGCAAGTATAAACACCATGGGACCACGCAGCCTCAGGAAGGAGACGCGTTCTGTCTCCTAGAGATGCACGTACTTTGGTGCGAAAAGTGCAAATCAATCCCAGAACAACAGCAAAGGACCTTGTAAAGATGCTGGAGGAAACAGGTACAAAAGTATCTATATCCACAGTAAAACGAGTCCGATATCGACATAACCTGAAAGGCCGCTCAGCAAGGAAGAAGCCACTGCTCCAAAACCGCCATAAAAAAGCCAGACTATGGTTTGCAACTGCACATGGGGCCAAAGATCATACTTTTTGGAGAAATGTCCTCTGGTGTGATGAAACAAAAATAGAACAGTTTGGCCATAATGACCATCGTTATGTTTGGAGGAAAAAGGGGGTACCTTGCAAGCCGAAGAACACCATCACAACCATGAAGCACGGGGGTGGCAGCATCATGCTGTGGGGGTGCTTTGCTTCAGGAGGGACTGGTGCACTTCACAAAATAGATGGCATCATGAGGAAGGAAAATTATGTGGATATATTGAAGCAACATCTCAAGACATCAGTCAGGAAATTAAAGCTTCGTCGCAAATGGGTCTTCCAAATGGACAATGACCCCAAGCATACTTCCAAAGTTGTGGCAAAATGGCTTAAGGACAACAAAGTCAAGGTATTGGAGTGGCCATCACAAAGCCCTGACCTCAATCCTATAGAAAATTTGTGGGAAGAACTGAAAAAGCGTGTGCGAGCAAGGAGGCCTACAAACCAGATTCAGTTACACCAGCTCTGTCAGAAGGAATGGGCCAAAATTCACCCAACTTATTGTGGGAAGCTTGTGGAAGGCTACCCGAAACATTTGACCCAAGTTAAACAATTTAAAGGCAATGCTACCAAATACTAATTGAGTGTATGTAAACTTCTGACCCACTGGGAATGTGATGAAAGAAATAAAAGCTGAAATAAATCATTCTCTCTACTATTATTCTGACATTTCACATTCTTAAAATAAAGTGGTGATCCTAGCTGATCTAAGACAGGGAATTTTTACTAGGATTAAATGTCAGGAATTGTGAAAAACTGAGTTTAAATGTATTTGGCTAAGGTGTATGTAAACTTACGACTTCAACTGTATATACTGTATTCTATACTATTCTACTGTATCTTAGTCTATGCCGCTCTGACATTGCTCGTCCATTTATTTATTTATATGTTCTTAATTCCATTGCTTTACTTAGATTTGTGTGTATTGGGCATATGTTTTGAAATTGTTAGATATTACTTGTTAGATATACTGCACTGTCGGAGTTAGAAACACAAGCATTTCGATACACCCGCAATAACATCTGCTAAACACGTGTATGTGACCAATACATTTTGATTTGATTTGAATTGATTTTACAATACCCCATAATGACAAAGCAAAAACAGGTTTTTAGAAATTTTTGCAAATGTATTCAAAATAGAACACAGAAATATCACATTTTCGTAAGTGTTCAGACCCTTTACTCAGTACTTTGTTGAAGCACCTTAGGCAGCGATTACAGCCTTGAGTCTTCTTGGGTATGACGCTACAAGCTTGGCACACCTGTATTTGGGGAGTTTCTCCCATTCTTCTCTGCAGATCCTCTCAAGCTCTGTCAGGTTGGATGGGGAGTGTCGCTGCACAGCTATTTTCAGGTCTCTCCAGGAATGTTCAATCGGGTTCAAGTCCGGGCTCTGTCTGGGCCACTCAAGGACATTCAGAGACTTGTCCCGAAGCCACTCCTGCGTTGTCTTGGCTGTGTGCTTAGGGTCGTTGTCCTGTTGGAAGGTGAAACTTTGCCCCAGTCTGAGGTCCTGAGTGCTCTGGAGCAGGTTTCCATTAAGGATCTCTCTGTACTTTGCTCCGTTCATCTTTGCCTCGATCTTGACTAGTCTCCCAGTCCCTGCCACTGAAAATCATCCCCACAGCATGATGCTGCCACCACCATGCTTCACCGTAGGGATGGTGCCCGGTTTCCTCCAGACGTGACACTTGGCATTCAGGCCAAAGAGTTCAATCTTGGTTTCATCAGACCAGAGAATCTTGTTTCTCATAGTGTGAGAGTCTTTAGATGCCTTTTGGCAAACTCCAAGCCGGCTGTCATGTGCCTTTTACTGAGGAGTGGCTTCCGTCTGGCCAGTCTACCATAAAGGCCTGATTGGTGGAGTGCTGCAGAGATGGTTGTCCTTCTGGAAGGTTCTCCCATCTCCACAGAGGAACTCTAGAGCTCTCTCAGATTGACCATCGGGTTCATGGTCACCTCCCTGACCAAGACCTTTATCCCCCGATTGATGGAGGCCACTGTGTTCTTGGAGACCTTCAATGCTGCAGAAATATTTTGGTACCATTTCCCAGATCTGTGCCTCGACACAATCCTGTCTCGGAGCTCAACGGACAATTCCTTCGACTTCATGGCTTGGTTTTTGCTCTGACATGCACTGTCAACTGTTGTGTGCCTTTCCAAATCATGTCCAATCAATTGAATTTACCACAGGTGGACTCCAATGAAGTTGTAGAAACATCTCAATGATGATCAATGGAAACAGGATGCACCTGAGCTCAATTTCAAGTCTCATAGCAAAGGGTCTGAATACTTATGTAAATAAGGTATTTCTAAAAAACAGTTTTCGCTTTGTCATTATGGGGTATTGTGTGTAGATTGATGAGGATTTTTATTTATTTAATACATTTTAGAATAAGGCTGTAACGTAACAAAATGTTGAAAAAGTCAAGGGGTCTGAATACTTTCCGAAGGCACTGTACATGGGGCAGCAGTCTCTAAGCTGCAGGGAAAAGTACCAGGCCTACCACTGTTGTGTCAGCAAACTTGACGATGATAGAGTTGGAGTCGTACGTAGCCACGCAGTCATGGGTGAATAGCGAGTACAGGAGGGGACTGAGCACACACTCCTGGGGGAGGTGTTGTTGCCTACCTTCACCACCTGGGGGCGACCCGTAGGGAAGTCTAGGACCCAGTTGCACAGGGAGGGGTTCAGTTCCAGGGCCCTGAGCTTAGTGATGAGCTTGGGGGGAGATTGGGGTGCTCTATGGTGTTGAAAGTGTGTGTGTATGTATATTTGTGTGTGTCTGTGGGCTCCCTGATGTGTGTGTTCAGCTGCTGTGTGTGGAGTGTTTGGCCCAGACTGTCCTCATCAGTGGAGCAGCGAGGTGTGTGTGTATGTGTGTGTGTGTGTGTGTGTGTGTGTGTGTGTGTGTGTGTGTGTGTGTGTGGCTGTGGGTGTGTTTGAGCCTGTGTGTGTGTGTGTACTTGTCCAGGCCTGTGTGTGTCTATCCTTTATCCTCCCCAGCATTAAGCATGATGGACAGCTGCCCGACACTAACAAATAAACAACAACAACACACAAACAAAAACCATGTATAACTACCACACGGGTGTTCATGAACCTGTCCATAGTGGCCTGCTGTCTGACTCTATGCTTTACTGAGTTTAGGACAGAAAACCAATGCAGGAGCACGTGTTTACATTACAATGTCTGGCAGTGAAGGTTGGAACCAGGAGAGGGGGTTTGTTGTGCCCCTTTAAAAACAGGTTTATTCTGACCATTCTGAAATAGTAAAATAATTGTCAGTTTGGTCTCCACAAATACAAAATAACACACTTTCAAATATTTCCTTATTTTCTATGGTTCATGTACCATTACGTAGGAAGTATGAAGCCATAATGTGTAAGATTATGCATGTTCTTTATTTTATTGGATGAAAATGGCTACAGTGACTGTCATAACTGTATTTTATTTTAGCACCATATTCAGTTAACATGACCATGTTATATACACTGCTCAAAAAAATAAAGGGAACACTAAAATAACACATCCTAGATCTGAATGAATGAAATAATCTTATTAAATACTTTTTTATTTACATAGTTGAATGTGCTGACAACACAATCACACAAAAATTATCAATGGAAATCAAATGTATCAACCCATGGAGGTCTGGATTTGGAGTCACCCTCAAAATTTAAGTGGAAAACCACACTACAGGCTGATCCAACTTTGATGTAATGTCCTTAAAACAAGTCAAAATGAGGCTCAGTAGTGTGTGTGAACTCCACGTGCCTGTATGACCTCCCTACAACACCTGGGCATGCTCCTGATGAGGTGGCGGATGGTCTCCTGAGGGATCTCCTCCCAGACCTGGACTAAAGCATCCGCCAACTCCTGGATAGTCTGTGGTGCAACGTGCCGTTGGTGGATGGAGCGAGACATGATGTCCCAGATGTGCTCAATTGGATTCAGGTCTGGGGAACGGGCGGGCCAGTCCATAGCATCAATGCCTTCCTCTTGCAGGAACTGCTGACACACTCCAGCCACATGAGGTCTAGCATTGTCTTGCATTTGGAGGAACCCAGGGCCAACCGCACCAGCATATGGTCTCACAAGGGGTCTGAAGATCTCATCTCGGTACCTAATGGCAGTCAGGCTACCTCTGGCGAGCACATGGAGGGCTGTGCGGCCCCCCAAAGAAATGCCACCCCACACCATGACTGACCCACCGCCAAACCGGTCATGCTGGAGGATGTTGCAGGCAGCAGAACGTTCTCCACGGCGTCTCCAGACTCTGTCACGTCTGTCACATGTGCTCAGTGTGAACCTGCTTTCATCTGTGAAGAGCACAGGGTGCCAGTGGCGAATTTGCCAATCTTGGTGTTCTCTGGCAAATGCCAAACGTCCTGCACGGTGTTGGGCTGTAAGCACAACCCACACCTGTGGACGTCGGGCCCTCATACCACCCTCATGGAGTCTGTTTCTGACCGTTTGAGCAGACACATGCACATTTGTGGCCTGCTGGAGGTCATTTTGCAGGGCTCTGGCAGTGCTCCTCCTGCTCCTCCTTGCACAAAGGCGGAGGTAGCAGTCCTGCTGCTGGGTTGTTGCCCTCCTATGGCCTCCTCCACGTCTCCTGATTTACTGGCCTGTCTCCTGGTAGCACCTCCATGCTCTGGACACTACGCTGACAGACACAGCAAACCTTCTTGCCACAGCTCGCATTGATGTGCCATCCTGGATGAGCTGCACTACCTGAGCCACTTGTGTGGGTTGTAAACTCCATCTCATGCTACCACTAGAGTGAAAGCACCGCCAGCATTCAAAAGTGACCAAAACATCAGCCAGGAAGCATAGGAACTGAGAAGTGGTCTGTGGTCACCACCTGCAAAACCAGTCCTTTATTGGGGGTGTCTTG
This sequence comes from Coregonus clupeaformis, assembly GCF_020615455.1. Taxonomy (NCBI): domain Eukaryota; kingdom Metazoa; phylum Chordata; class Actinopteri; order Salmoniformes; family Salmonidae; genus Coregonus; species Coregonus clupeaformis. The sequence goes on from NW_025533498.1 coordinate 657,593, forward strand.
CTAATTGCCTATAATTTCCACCTGTTGTCTTTTCCATTTGCACAACAGCATGTGAAATGTATTGTCAATCAGTGTTGCTTCCTAAGTGGACAGTTTGATTTCACAGAAGTGTGATTTACTTGGAGTTACATTGTGTTGTTTAAGTGTTCCCTTTATTTTTTTGAGCAGTGTATAATTGATATTCATCACATTTATCCAGCAGTTGTGGATTTGCATGCCAAAAGCATGTTACTCCATATCGTACTCCCCTCACCCCTGTACAGTACAGTATGCCTTTTACTTTTTATATGCGTAGGACAGCTCTAGCAACCTCACACACACCGGCTCCTATCTACCACAGAGGAAATTGTGCATGAAATTGGTTCAGAAAACATGAACTGGAATGATCCCATCTTCAATTCCATTTTGCTTGCTCTGCAAAATGGTCTTGAAAGTTTAATTACAAAGTATCAATGTAGTGGTGTTGCAATATGGGTAAATCAGGTCCAATCAGCTTGTGCCATGCATAACCACCGCTGTTTTCCTATAGGTTGAGTAATGCTATGAGTATTAGCCAATATATGTTATTTTATTTAAAATATTGATTGGGGACCTTCTTATTGAGGAATGTAATTGTTTTTCTTGAATAATTGTGTTGTGCCGTATTTTACTTGTTTTATATTGTATTACATTTTAGATTTTGTATTATGAAATTGTATATGCAGGGTTCCCTTCCCATACGGAAATAAATACATTTAAAATATAATTTTCTGGATGCATTTTAGGATACATGTGAAATATACCTTTTTCTCTCCAAATAATGTATTTTCTTTGCATTTTGAAATGTATTTTAATGCATGACGTCTATTTATAAATGTATTTGGAATACATACATTTGTATGGAAATACAGTTGAAGTCGGAAGTTTACATACACCTTAGCCAAATACATTTAAACTCAGTTTTTCACAATTCCTGACATTTATTCCTATTAAATATTCCCTGTTTTAAGTCAGTTAGGATCACCGCTTTATTTTAAGAATGTGAAATATCAGAATAATAGTAGAGAGAATGATTTATTTCAGCTTTTATTTCTTTCATCACATTCCCAGTGGGTCAGAAGTTTACATACACTCAATTAGTATTTGGTAGCATTGCCTTTAAATTATTTAACTTGGGTCAAACGTGTCGGGTAGCCTTCCACAAGCTTTCCACAATTTTGGCCCATTCCTTCTGACAGAGCTGGTGTAACTGAGTCAGGTTTGTAGACCTCCTTGTTCGCACACGCTTTTTCAGTTCTGGCAACAAATGTTCTATAGGATTGAGGTCAGGGCTTTGTGATGGTCACTCCAATACCTTGACTTTGTTGTCCATAAGCCATTTTGCCACAATTTTGGAAGTATGCTTGGGTCACTGTCCATTTGGAAGACCCATTTGCGACCAAGCTTTAACGTCCTGACTGATGTCTTGAGATGTTGCTTCAATATATCCACATAATTTTCCTTCCTCATGATGCCATCTATTTTGTGAAGTGCACCAGTCCCTCCTGCAGCAAAGCACCCCCGCAGCATGATGCTGCCACCCCCGTGCTTCACGGTTGGGATGGTGTTCTTCGGCTTGCAAGGTCCCCCCTTTTTCCTCCAAATATAATGATGGTCATTATGGCCAAACAGTTCTGTTTTTGTTTCATCACACCAGAGGACTTTTCTCCAAAAAGTACGATCTTTGTCCCCATGTGCAGTGTTATGGTAGTTTTGGAGCAGTGGCTTCTTCCTTGCTGAGCGGCCTTTCAAGTTAAGTCGATATAGTACTTGTTTTACTGTGGATATAGATACTTTTGTACCTGTTTCCTCCAGCATCTTCACAAGGTCCTTTGCTGTTGTTCTGGGATTGATTTGCACTTTTCGCACCAAAGTACGTTCATCTCTAGGAGACAGAACGCCTCTCCTTCCTGAGCAGTATGACGGCTGCGTGGTCCCATGGTGTTTATACTTGTGTACTATTGTTTGTACAGATGAACGTGGTACCTTCAGGCGTTTGGAAATTGCTCCCAAGGATGAACCAGACTTGTGGAGGTCTACAATTTTTTTCTGAGGTCTTGGCTGATTTCTTTTGATTTTACCATGATGTCAAGCAAGGAGGCACTGAGTTTGAAAAGTTGGCCTTGAAATACATCCACAGGTACACCTCCAATTGACTCAAATTATGTAATTTAGCCTATCAGAAGCTTCTAAAGCCATGACATCATTTTCTGGAATTTTCCAAGCTTTTTAAAGGCACAGTCAACTTAGTGTATGTAAACTTCTGACCCACTGGAATTGTGATACAGTGAATTATAAGTGGAATAATCTGTCTGTGTCATGCACAAAGTAGATGTCCTAACCGACTTGCCAAAACTATAGTTTGTTAACAAGTAATTTGTGGAGTGGTTGAAAAACGAGTTTTAATGACTCCAACCTAAGTGTATGTAAACTTCCGACTTCAACTGTATATTATGTTAACATTTTCACATGTTATGCGTTGTGAAAGAGACCCTGGTCACACTGGTGACTTAACTAAAGGTAAAATAAAAAATAAAAATGATTAATATCAGTTGGTCTTTCAGTATGATTGCAGTAATTGAGAGACTGTCTCTCTCTGTATCTGTAATACTGATGTAATAAGAGACTGTCTCTCTCTGTATCTGTAATACTGCTGTAATAAGAGACTGTCTCTCTCTGTATCTGTAATACTGCTGTAATAAGAGACTGTCTCTCTCTGTATCTGTAATACTGCTGTAATAAGAGACTGTCTCTCTCTGTATCTGTAATACTGCTGTAATAAGAGACTGTCTCTCTCTGTATCTGTAAAACTGCTGTAATAAGAGACTGTCTCTCTCTGTATCTGTAATACTGCTGTAATAAGAGATTGTCTCTCTCTGTATCTGTAAAACTGCTGTAATAAGAGACTGTCTCTCTCTGTATCTGTAATACTGCTGTAATAAGACTGTCTCTCTCTGTATCTGTAAAACTGCTGTAATAAGAGACTGTCTCTCTCTGTATCTGTAATACTGCTGTAATAAGAGACTGTCTCTCTCTGTATCTGTAATACTGCTGTAATAAGAGACTGTCTCTCTCTGTATCTGTAAAACTGCTGTAATAAGAGACTGTCTCTCTCTGTATCTGTAATACTGCTGTAATAAGAGACTGTCTCTCTCTGTATCTGTAATACTGCTGTAATAAGAGACTGTAGAATAAGATGTGTGTGATGTCACAACAAATTAGCTGACCTTTACAGTCTTTTGATGTGAACCAGATAAGTCATGTATACAAAATAATTTAGTCTCTTTCCATCTTAAACGTGGTTCATGTAACGTTTCTGTATGTCAGTGGAAATATACCATGCTATTGGAACTACTATATACCATGCTATTGTCAGTGGAACTATACCATGCCTCATTAATAATTTATTGTTGAGCGCTGCCGATATACTTGGCACAGGGTGTCTTGACTTCATTCATTTTTAACAACGAATGCAACACCTTTGAGCGGTTATGGACAAAAACCAAGACATTGTATTCCATTCAATCAGATGTAAAATGGAGGTCACTCAGTTTGTACCTTCTTCACCTTAATTCCCTTCCCAGCCAGGAAGCAAATTCACTTCCAGTATGTTGAAAATGTATTAGAAAAAGAAAAATCGCATCTAGCTAAAGTGCGGCGGTAATATGTGGGTGCGCTGCTTGCACGGTATAACACGTGGATGTAGCGGTGGTTGTTTTAAAGGCTTTAATGTGTTGGGGATATATTGAGGTTAATCTGTCTTTCCCCACTAAATCTATAGAAACCCTGCTGTTAGATCCACACAAAGTCCATACAAGAAGGTAAACAAGGGAAGCAGTTTATATAACCCAATTGCTGCTTGCTTCTCTCTGTATTGTTTCACTTCTGTGAGATAGAATCCTGTGGATTGCACTCACTGTGATGAGCAGCATACGAGTCCATGACTTTATGTAATAACAGGCTCTACAGCCTCTGTGTCAGAAGGCAGAGAATAGCCAGAGAGAGAGGGTTGCATTTCACTGTGGTCCAAAACTCCAGCATCCTTTTTAAAGGGCTAAACTGGGCTTAGGGGGATCCAGGCCCCACATTTGACTGTAAACCCACGGAGAAGTGGGTAAATCCACTGGCGTACACAAGATTAAAGGAATCCATTTGAGCCAAGTAGAAACAATATCCACAGGAGGCGTGGTGGAGGATGAGGAGGAGGATTAGAAGGCCTGCTAAAACTACTATTGTGTCCTTCCCTCTGACTTTCCCAAACTGTAAGACTTAAGTTCAAATAAGAACTAAATGGACGTTTTGAACTTCATTTGACAAAATGGCAGACATTGTACAGCAAATTTTACAGTAAAGAGGTCCAACACTGTATCAGTATCTGACCTATTTGGTAAATGTCTTGTAATGTAATGTTTGATAAGAGACAACTGCTTGTAATTAGAGAGAGAACTTCTCCATCTTGTCTTGAAGTGAGTTCAGACACGAGCAGTGGCCTACAAACCCATGAGCATTTGCGTTGTGTACGTATAGCTCGCCCTGGTGTGGATGCATCCAGGTGGGGAGGATGTGTGTGTGAATGTGTGTGTGTGTGTGTGTGTGTGTGTGTGTGTGTGTACATACAGTACTATACGCTGTCTCTACAGTCAGCCAGGGGTTTGTGTTAAAAAGCCAATCTGAGCAGTGTGTCTGTGTGTTGTGCTGTATTTTAGTAATGTGTCTGAGAATGTACACACGCTGTGTCTACTCATCAGCACTCATTTAAAGCCATAGATCTCTTCACATGAGAGTTTACATTACACACACAGAACAGTGGGAGATGTGACATTTATTAATGTTTTACATTGTTGTGGTTACATGAGGCTTTTGAATGGCAATGCAGTTAGTCATTTTGCAACCAACTTAAATTCCATATCATATAGGGGCCTATCATTTTCTATTTTTCCAAATCCATTTTTAAAAGGCTCATACGCATTTACAATCATGTGTGTCTGTATACACTATGTATGTATGTGGGCATGTGGGCATGTGGGTGTCAGTGTGTGTCATGTTCGTCTGTGTCTATGTGTGTGTCTGGAGAATGTCTTCCACCACTGAAGGTCAGTGTGCAGACAAGTAGGTCATAGCCAGCAGCAGGTTGCCAGATTGGGTGTGCCTATCCTGTTGATGCAAGACATGTCCAGACATGTAGGCTACTGCTACACTGCCTCCCTGGAAATGCTAATGTGATTTTGCTTCCCAAATGGCACCCTATTCCCTACATACAGTAGTGCACTGACCAGAGCCCTATGGGCCCCGAATGGACCCTGGTCAAAAGTAGCGCACTATATAGGGCAGGTGTTCCCCAACGGTTTTGGCTCGCGACCCCATTTTCATATTTTAAAAAAGTGCGCCCCACCATGTAAAAAAAGTGATGTAATCAAGGGCCAATGTTTACTTTTTAAATTGGGGCTATGACAGTATATTAGAAATCAGTCTGACAGTATGGTTTGAAGGGACTGAAATGCATCAGAAAGGTATTGATTGGAAAGTTCAGAAGATCATCAGGCAATAATTTTGTATGATTTTTTGTGTTGAGAAGAAGATCATTATTGATGATTTTCTTTTCCCCCTAGTCTGATTTATTGCCTGGTCTTGTCCACTCTGTTCCAATGAGGCTTGTGGGCATTGTAGAGGGAAACAGAAGACACATGCATGTTTCTGAGAGTCTTATCTTTCAGTGATGGGGTCAGCATATTTTGTAGCTTAAACCGTTCAAAAGATAGAGCCACATTTGTAGGAAGAAAACAGAAACTGCTCTGTTTATTACAACCTCATCTAGCGGCTATGAACCAAGAGTGACCCCTAGTTTGGGAAACGCTGATATAGGGAATATGGTGCCATTTGGGATGTCAACTTTGCATTATCACCTGTCTTGAGGTCTACACGTCTGTGCTTGAGCTTACCATAACTGACATACAGCTGGATATGGATATTGCATAGGCCTACAATGCTTCCGCAGATGTAGACCTATGCATCGATCTCAATCATTGGATAGTAACAGTTTGCCCCCCAATTCAAAACTATTCCAGGTAATACCTTGACATACAGTATATGTTCTGATAATGAAATAATTTTATTAAAGTCGATGATGTGATCTATATTTTTCACAGTGTTCAGTTCAATGCAACTTCAGCAATCACCACAGGCGAGTTAGAGGAAATGTCACCAAATGTTGTTGCCTTTTATATAACAAGTCAATGGTGTGGGTAGTAGGCTATAGCCCTATAGAAAAGCCCCAGTCGTTACGTGCACACTGCACAGCCACAGACGGTAGAGATTGAAATGCATGAGGTGTAGAAGAGCATGGGCCATTAAAGGATAAGTCAGGGGGGACTGTTCTGGTTAGTTGTACATTCGTGGGTGAAGTGGTGTGTTTCTGTATTTATCACCATAACATTGGGCTCAGGCCAACTGAGGTGGAAGTAGTACAATAGCTTTTACCAAAATGTACAGGACTGCCATGAAAGATACAAACTAGAACATCTAAGGCACACACACGCACACGCACACGCACACGCACACACACACACACACACACACACACACACACACACACACACACACACACACACACACACACACACACACACACACACACACACACACACACACACACACACACACACACACACACACACACACACACACACACACACACACACACACACACACACACACACACAGTGCTGTTTGGGTTGTTTATTGGATTTGTTTCTTTACATTTTAGCTGTTTGACATTTGACTTCATTGTTAGGAGCTAGTAACATAAAGCACTTTGCTGCAACTGTATAACACCTGCTAAACTGTGTATGCAACCAATAAACTTTGATTCGATTTTTGATTTGACGCGCGAATGCACAAACACACACACACACACACACTTGTGCACACACCCTTGCGCACAAATGTTCAGATAGCACTTTATGAAAGTGTCAACGCTGAAATGGCTTTCCTAGGAAATGAGAACTGGTGCAGTTCATGACAATATAAAAGTGAAAGACATCTTAGTGATGCATGGTGTGTATATTGCCAGCCCTTAAAAATGCTGCAGTCACTATTTTTAACACCTACAACTCAAAGCAACTGGGCTTGAGAAAGCAGGTTTTACAGTAAGGACTACAGATACTATACAGTACTGTAGGTAGCAACATACTGTCATCTCCTGATAAATGCGTTGTTTTGTGACTGTCATGTACTGAATGTACATGCTCTATTGACTCCAACTAGCTTGATCTAATTGGAGCATGCAGATACCCAGAGCAATTAAAAAGAGTGAACTTGAATTGGGACTGGTAACTGTAATGCACATAAACCAAGTTTGCACTTCTCCAATATGCACTTATCAGGAGTAGCCTTTAAGTCCACTGTCTATACTGACTGAGGGTGACTGTTCCATAGACTTCTAGGCTCCAGCAGCACCTGAAGCAGACTTGGTTTGCACCCCAAATGGCACCATATTCCCTATATAGTACACTACTTTTGACCAGAGCCCTATGGACCCTGGTCAAAAGTAGTGCACTACATAGAGAATAGGGTGCAATTTGGGACGTATCCTTGGTCTGGCTGTGTGTCTGTCTTGGCTTTCAGGCCTGTCCTCTTGAGCAGCGGCTGGCTGCCTGGTCACTGGGCATGGAGCCAGATGTTGGTCCGCTCAGCTCCTTACAGCCTCCATACTGTCCCCTTCTGGCAGTGTGTGGCCTCCTCTGGCCCCCTCCACACCGTACCGCAGCCTGTCTGGAGACACTACATTACTAGACTGGCCCAAAGGGGACAGACAGTCCAAATCTGTCCACACCAATGTCTCCTGGCCCACTCAAATCTCGGCATTCTCCAGTGGGCAAACGCATGGTCATGTGTGTTTTAATTTGAGGGTGTGTGTGTATGTGTGTGAGGAGATCCAGAGAATAACTGGATCTATATAGGCTGGTCTCTTTAAGCATCTTGTGTTTTTCCAAAAGGCCAAACATGAAACTCCCCTTGTGGTCTTTCCTGTGGAGGGAGTAGATAGATAGATAGATAGATAGATAGATAGATAGATAGATAGATAGATAGATAGATAGATAGATAGATAGATAGATAGATAGATAGATAGATAGATAGATAGATAGATAGATAGATAGATAGATAGATAGATAGATAGATAGATAGATAGATAGATAGATAGATAGATAGATAGATAGATAGATAGATAGATAGAGTGCCTTCAGAAAGTATTCATACCCCTATTCCACATGTTGTTTTGTTACAGCCTGAATTCAAAATGGATTAAATATATTTGTTTTCTCACCCATCTACATACAATACCCCATATTGACAAAGTAAAAACATGTTTTTAGAAATCTTAGCACATTTATTGAAAATGAAATACAGAAATATCACACTTGCAGTCAGACCCAGGTCAGGGGCGACGAATGCAGCTTCAGTAGCCTCATCTGAGAGTTCACACCATGGCACAGACAGAACCCCAGTAGTCTGTCTGGTACATGGGTCTGGCAGCCTTGCTGCTTAGGAGCACCACACACATACAAAAATACAGAGATCACACATACACTGGATGCACACACACACACACACTCTCGCTCTCTCTCCCAAAAGCTCCCACAAATACACCATGCGTTCCCTGTCAATCCTTACCTCCCCACTCCCCAGATTATGCAGGAGGACTCTCCTTCAGTCCTTCAGAGCTCCTTAGCAATAACCATGTCTCTCTGCTCATCACTGCGTAATTGGAAGAACAGCAATTAGGCCTCGCTAGTTGATCCTGGTATGGACCTGAGTGGACTGATGCAGCAGTTTTCAAGGACCTAATTCCTTTCCTATCAGGACTGTGTATTCATGGGGAGAATAGATACATCAGGAGGGACAGAACAGTACATTTCACTTTCTCTGACCAGGGAGAAAAGTGGTGGAGAAATGCTTCTTTATTGGCTAATTCCACCGGAGCCATTGTGTCACGACTTCCTCCCAAGATGCCTCCCCTCCTTGTTCGGGCAGGCTTCGGCATTCGTCGTCACCGGCCTTCTATCCACTGCCGCTCCATATCTCATCATTCCATTTGTCTTGTCTTGTCAATTACACACACCTGGTTCATATTCCCCTCATTATTATGTGTTTAAGTGTTCCCTCTGCCCCCTTGTACCTGTGGGTGATTGTTTCATGTGAGATGAGTGTAGCTCGGTGGAGCTACCTGTACTTTGTATTGCCGGGGTATATTTTCCTGTGTGCCTGCATTTGTTCCAGTGTGCCTGTTTTGGACTGTTGACGCTATCCAGCGTAACTGTGTACTATGGAATAAACTCTGTATTCTGTGATTTACCCTCATGCGCCTGACTCCTTCAAATCACACTCTCACACACTGGTAGTTGGTCCTAGTGAAATGTAAGCTTCCAATGATTCAGCCAGTGAAACAGCTATGTGTTTACCCAAGATCCCTGTGAAACTCAATAAGCTGTTCCACAGATGAGGCTGTTTTCACTAGGCAGACACACTTTTGGGGGCATTTATCACTGTGGGCTGCTGTAAGAAGGTAAAAGGGTCCAGGTAGTGAAACAAAATGGATGCCAGTCGATCCCTTTGGTGGGCAATGATGAGTAAGGTCACTCACAACTTTTGTAGATCTTTGTGGCACCTAGCACTGGGAGTTAGTTATCAGAAACAGTTATCCATGTACATTTGTGTATTTAGGGCATTAGGAGAGTGCTATTTGTCAGACATTATGGTGGGACTCCAGGGTAAACTAGTGTATGTTGTGGAGAGGGAGGGGAGAGGAGGGAGGGGGTGGTAGTGAGTGACATGCATCCAATCTAATGTGAGAGAGTGTGATGTGCATCCAATCTAATGTGAAAGCTGCTACTACCCATAATCCTTTGAGTAATCCTCTCAGGTGTCTCTCACCAAATCAGCTTATTAGATTCAGGGAATCAAGAGCGTGACACACATCAAACCTCCACCCAACCAACCACGTCTACTCTGCTGCACGCTGCTCGCTCGCTCCGACAATACACTCGCTCCTTCTCACAATACAAAAAGTGTCACTCACCCCTGAAATGGGCTGAATATTCACAATCTGGCCCCTATTTCAGCAGCCGTTGATACCATTTGTTTAACCCATATTTGAATCTGTAGCTGGCATGACTCTGCAGAGCACACTGCATGTCTGCTTGATGCACACTGCATGTCTGCTTGATTCACCACACCGTCTCATGTGTAAGTCTCTGAAGTGACAAAAGGGATAAATGTCACCCCCATCAGCATAAGCAGTCAAACATGGCCTTTGGCTATAGGAGCCCGGCTGGCTGCAGACTCAGGTTAGAATTCTAAATGGGAATTCAGAAGGGCACACTATATTTGGACGACCAAATAATTCCCCTTTAGAATAATTTTTGTCGCTCAGTTGGATTCGGGAATAACCCCTAGCTCGATTATGTTTTGTATTTCTTCACTGTGCTGAAATAACAGTAACGCTACACTTTAAGTGTTAAAAAATGCTTGTGACAATGTGTTGTGGTGGGTTTTCAGTCAGTGTGTGACAGTGGTTTCAGTGTGTGCCTCGAATATATATTGTGTACATGTACAGTGGATGACATCATAAGTGCGTATGTTCAGGTTTCTTAGGTTTGACCACAAGAACATCTGCATCCTGACAGACACAGTGAAACAACCGACACGTAACGTTGTCACAGTGGAAGCCAACTGTTAAAACCCCAGAAGGCAGTTGAGAGTATTCCCTTTCCAGATTGATACAGAGACCGTTGAGAAAATTCCACTCTAACCCAGACAGAAACAGAGAATTTGAGACAGACATCCAACGTTGACTGTAGCAGTTTATTCAGTAATGGAGAGTCACTACACTGATCACTCTATCCAAAATGAGAATGGCATCTCTCAGATCTACGTACATATTTACAACAAAGTGCTTTAATTTCTATCCACATACTCGCTGTCAGAACAGCTGAATGTACCACACTACAAAAAGCATACATATACATGATAAAGCAATGCTAATTATTGGTAAAATGTGATACTAAGATGAACGAGATGGTAAGCTGTTTAACCATTTTACTCACAGAATAAATTAGCTTTATCAAATTGCAATATAGCAATTGACTGATTGATATAAATACATCATGTTTGTTATGCACCAATCCATAAAAAATAGTGCAGGAATGAAACAGTCTACACAGCAGAGGGGGTTTCCAATATGACAATATTAGCAATAGGTTTTGTTAGCATAGTGATGCATATTTCTAAATGACTTTCACCATCGCTCTCCCCCCATTTTTCAATTGCAAGGTGTTGCATGGGAGGCTATATGAAGTGCAGTTACTCCAATTTCAGAGACATTTACTATTTGTACATGCATACCTATTATCAATGCAATGTCAGAATTTTGGTACTACTTATCGACCAATTACATTCATCAACGCAGATCATAAAATGTATGTCAATATACAATATATATACTGATGAATAGGGGTGAGCCTTATATATTTGATTAGACAGTTTCGACTAGTACACTCTGGAGTGTAGGCTGGATCCAATGCATTTGTAGCACATTAAAATATATTTAAACATCCCCATTATCCCATGTTCTACAATAACATTAAGGAATCAAAGTAAAACAAGCATATTTTCAGCTAAACAAGATTCAGTTTGTTTCATATCACAGAAATATGTCTTGTTACAATTTGCCATAACTAAGACCGTGCTGGTGAATAGATTACAAATCATATTTAACATTGTAAACAAATCAAAACAACCCTTGCTGCGAGGACGAAAAACGGAGGAAACATTCTGTATTCAGCTCAGTTTATAATACCATAAAACCTTGTAAACAACGTGTACTTAAATGTGAGGCATCATGGTCGTATTTTGGCTACTTCTGTGTGCAGCAGGCCGGGTCTCCCAGTGCTGCTGTTGTGTTGTCAGGTCAGTGTGGTTTAAAGGAATGGTAAGTTAAGTCCTACTAGGACCCTGAGGTTGAGAGTGGCCCCTGTGGACCCCTATAGCCCTGGACTGGGTCTGCTGAGGGCCCCTTGTCTCCATGGTGGCAGCCACATGCGTGACGCTGTAGCTGGAGACAGTCAGACAGACAGACAGACAGACAGACAGACAGACATGCTCAGTATGGCAGGGGCTCCTGTGCCCCACTTGTGATGTGGGAGGCGGTAGGGGAGGGGGGCCAACAGCTCTATGAAATTTGCTTTGTCCTTGTATTTCCATCTCAGGGAATGCTATTCATCAAAGGCTGGCCCAAAGTAGGAGGTGCCACCAGATGGGTATTTTTATCCAGCTTAATTTCTCTCCAGCTTTTTTGCATTTATCACGCTGACACTAATTTGCTGAAGCCCATCTGTGAGTTGTCTAGCCCGTTTTCTAGCGCTCTTTTTAAAATATGAAAGAAAGAAAGAAAATTAGCCTAGAAGTATCATTCTAATAAAAAAAACTGTTATATAAATAATCGGAAATGCTGGTTAGGTTAGGTCAAGGGTGTTCCCTTTCAACATTTTGCTTAAGAAAAAAAAACATTTTTATGTATTTAAATAAATATTTTATTTACACTTAAATGCACCTGAATGATTGAAACACACTGTACTTTCAAAGATTGAATCTGAAAAGGTATTACTTAGCAGTATCACATTTTCTTGCAGCTACACATATTTTTTTTCTTCAGATGCATGATCTAATATACAGACATACAAAGCACATTAGAAATGACTAAAACTAATAGGAGCTGTTCCACAGTAAGCTGTTACTTTAGTCCTGAGTCCAATTTTTACTGCTGGTGTTGAATTCAGTATTGGTTCCTTTACCATAGGATGTTTACAATGTAAGGTACTGTAGGTTCGTTGACTGCTAATATTATAGCCAGACAGAACATGTGCATGATCAAGAGGTGAAATACCCATTCAATTTGTGAGCCAAGACATTTTTGCTGAATCTGCATTTGTAATTTCACCTGTTTCGTCAGGAATTGTGAACTTTACCGTACTTTGTCTATGCTAACCAATAGAAGGTGCGTATTAAAAGTACAGAATACTGGCAATCACTTTTTTAACACTAGGACACATGCAGTATGTCTACATTTTACATTTAAGTAATTTAGCAGACGCTCTTATCCAGAGCAATTAGGGTTAAGTGCCTTGCTCAAGGGCACATCGACAGATGTTTCACCTAGTCGGCTCGGGGATTAGAACCAGTGACCTTTCGGTTACTGGCACAACGCTCTTAACCACTAAGCTACCTGCCGCCCAAAACCTTGATTGCAGTTCACTTTTAGATGGAGGTTGGATGTTGTTGCTGGATTATTTCCTTTTCACACGGTATCCTTCCAATAGTTTTGAGGAACTCCTACTTATGTGTAACAGAAAAAAGAAAACAGTGTTGCTGTATGGACTCTTAAAGGCCTCTGGTTGTAGTAGAACCATCTCTCTTCATCTATCTTCTCCTACCATTGACATCTACGAGGGAAGCCACCTTCCAGTTCAGAAGCAAGTTACCTGATTTATTAATTTATATATTTTTTTGCTAATGAAGACATTGTACTGTAAAGGTTATGGTGCAGTTCTCTCTAGACATCATCACAAGGAACTAAAACACTGCCGCACATAGACAAGCATTGGTTCCTTCAGGTGTTTCCTGGGGGGAGGGACTGAGGAGGAACACAACAAAAATCCAGTACGGTTCTCGTCATGGTCCCTGTACCACACAGTCATTATGATGCTACCCCAAACGGTGCATTTTGGTCTGAAAACTCCCAGCGTATCTCCCATGGTCCCATCATGTATCACCTGTCCCCTGCCTCTCCATGGCCTGCTCCAGATACACACTGCACCGCATGGGGCAGCCTCTGTTAGAGGATGCTGGCTGGCTCCAACAAGGTCGGTCTGACGAGGGATTAGCATCAGTTTATATAAGATATGAACTGAAGGAAGGGTTTTGGTTCTGCTTTCTGGCTGGCTTTTCGGCAGCTGCTGGTGGAGAGTAAATAAATAACACTGGTCCTTTTCGCCACGGTGCCAAAGCCAGGCCATGTCATGAATGAGGAGAGAGGGATGAAAATAAGAAAGTTCACATGTTGGGGTGGAGAGAGGGGGAGGGGGTTCTGGCTCACTCTCTCACTCTGTCACCTCGTCCCCTCACGGTTGTTTGAGAGAGAGAAGATAAGGGATGATAGGAGGAGAGGAGAGGTGGTGTGCATCTCATCCCCAGATCAGGGCAGATGAATGAGCCACGGGAGGCAGTAGGACCTCTAGAAAAAACTATCCCTGAGAGAGTCAATGGAGGGACAGCTGGCAGACACAGATTTCGCCTCCATTCACCGCTGAATCGGCCCTGATCAGGCAGCTGCAGCCAGACTGCAGACATGACATTAATTTTACCGTGCTGGTGGGTGTGTAGATGGCCATGGTCCTCATCTCCCCCTGAATACACTAGCCCCCCTACACTCCCCCGGCTGGCAGACGCTTGCTCAGTAGAGCTCAAACACACACTCACACACACATGCACGCACTTACACATGCACACACACACACACACTCACACTCTGAACCCCGGCACAAAGGCTGCTGCCTGCAAGGACAGATGCACAGATCCCTGAAAGACAAGCCTCTCCTCACCCCCATCATCGACCCCCCCAGCCCCTCTTTCACTCCTCCAACCTCCCTTCCTCTTCCCCTCCACTACTTAGCCCCACTCTCTAACCACTAACCACCGCTACAGTCAGACTCAACTTTATGGAATGAATCAGGCACACACACAAGGCTTGTGTTTATATAAACTCCATGTCTTGGAGTCTACACTATTAGCGAGGCGATGAAAGTGCTGTTACCTAATTACAGAGTATGAAATAAATTATGGCTCCTTGGCACTTGTCTGCAGCGGATTTCTCTCCTGGCGAGAGCCTATGCTTTAACTGATGCTACTGTAAAAGCCTGATGACAAGTGCTGCAGATTCCTATTAGCTGAAACATAAGGACTATTAGCTGCAACATAAGGACTATTAGCTGCAACATAAGGACTATTCCTCACATGATCTCCCTTTTTACCCTTTGATATTTACAGATGATTTGTTGATAACATGCATTTTTTTATTTGAATCTGCAGTTGCTGCCTTGAGTTTGGTTGATTATGTCAGAACATGGTTGTTATGCTGCTTCATATACAACAAATGCATTTGCAAGACATGGCAATGCTACTGTACATGCTCCTGTTAATACTGAGAAAAAAAAATACTGAATAGATTTACTGTTAAAAGCACTATTATCTCTCTACTAAGAACATATCTGTTCAGTGTCTGCTCTGCTGTTTGTACATGGTCTCCTGTTCTGTGCCTGAATATTTTAACTCTGATAAAAGGCTTGACGTGAGCAACGTTTCACTGTTTGTACACCAGACCATCAGGATGTGGCATACTGGGAAAAGAAAAGCAATAGCACTTACGGACCTGATTGAGAAAACACAAAATAAAGTGTCCAATTTATAATATAACCAAAAAACCACAGGATTTTATGAATGAAGGTCAGTATATCTTCTGCAAGTAAGCCAGAATCCTGTGGAGGCATGTTGGGCCTCAGTAGGTGAACACCAGGTCAGAGATACTGGGCACCAGCAAGTCCCCGGATATCATCTCATTCACTTCCGGGGTGCAGTAATCTGGGAAATCGAAGTGGGATCCTGAGTTGGTGTGAAATGCAGCGTCAAAGTCTTTGTCCAGAGTGGAGCAGTCCATAGGCATGCTGTCGAAGTTGCCGTTGGAGATAATATGCAAGATCTCCTCGTCCAGCTCCTCGTCGGAGGAGGCCGAGGACACGAAAGAGGAGGAGCTGGTGGAGGTGGGGGTGGAGGAGCGGCCGGTGGAGGAGAGGGGCGCCCGAGGCTCTGAGGAAGAGGACACCCTGGGGGATGACTCTGGGAGGCTGTGGGGTACAGGAGACCCAGAGGAGAGGCCCACAGGGAGCGTGGAGGTGGGCTGGTGGGAGGTGGTGGTAGACACTTTGACTCTGAGCTGGGCTGCAAGCTGAGGCTGCTGTTCGCCGGGGGTCATGGCAGCCTGCTGGTGGTGGAAGACACCCAAGGCTGGCCTCTGCCCTCCTGGCTGGCTCGCCACCGGACTGGCCAGCTCTACATCCACTGTGTCATCATCGCTGATGCCCTCGTCGTAACCTTTGAACTTATTGCTGTGGAAGCTGGCTCTGTGTTTGGAGGAAGGCGTTCGGACCTTGAGCCCTCTGCTGGTGGCGGTGGAGGTGCCGGAAGCGGATGCGCGACCACCCAGGTGGGACTTGCCTGTCTTCAAGGGGACCTTGTCCCCGACCCGCACGGGCATGGAGCTCTTGCTCTTCTTCCGGGGCCGGTACTTGTAGTCGGGGTAGTCGGCCATGTGCTTTAGCCGGAGCCGCTCCGCTTCCTTTATGAAGGGGATCTTCTCGTAGTCGGGGAGGAGTTTCCAGCGCTTGCCTAGGCGTTTGGAGATTTCTGCATTGTGCATGTCTGGCCACTGCTCCATGATCTTCCGTCTCTCGATCTGCGACCAGACCATGAATGCATTCATGGGCCTCTTGATGTGACCCGTGGGAGTCTTGCACCAGTTGGGGTCTTTGTTGGAGGGTGACGGTCCAAAAACCTCCTCCCCATCATCTGCGCCCAGTCCCAAGAAAACCTCTTGGCTCGTATCACTGTCCATAACTGCTGGGTATTTGTGTCCCCTTTGCTGTACCATGGTGGAGGAAGACGCTCTACGAAGAATGACGGCTGGAGTCATCCATAATCACACAGACACTCTAAGTTGTTACTGCAATGTTTCCTCCTCCTGTCCCACCAAAGGAAAAAGAGAAGCCATAAATACCACCATAAAGAGTATAGTCACTCAGCTGACAGCAGGACTGTAAATGTCACATAAATCTACACTGATGTTATCCCCATTCATTTTCAGTTGTTACATTTGATCAGTACATGTAGGATCTTCATTTGAGACAGTTTGCTACAGCAGGAAAATAATCCTGCAGCAACAGCAAATGTGAATTATTATATGGATTATAATTAATGGACATTTTTGTAGGGATTGATCCATTTTTCATAAGGGAAAATCAAGACTGAAATTTCTAAGTGGAAATTACAAACTTCAGAAGCCTTTTTAAACCTAAAATAAAGTTATCCTGCAACAGGGTGATCCAATGAAGATCCTATGTCTGTACAATATGTTTCCTTATACAGCTAACACTCAGTGAAAAAGAAGCAGATATCCCATCTGCTTTCAGAGAGGCAAACCAAGACATCCTGTACAAAAAATTAAACATACTGTATCTAACATTACTCACAACAGAACTCATTACAAGTTAATGACTAACACACTCACATCACTAGCTGGAAATGTGACCACTAGGACAAACACTAAAACACTCACCAGCAATTCTGCAGGACTCTGCTTCAGTTCCCCTTGCCTCAGGACCTAGATGCTGAGTGTCTGAAAAAAAGAAGCCGGCTCCCTCTCCACAGGTAGAGCATGGGCTGGCTCTCCTGATGCAGTGGTGAGCTGAAGGAGTTGGGCTTGCAGTGGAGCAGAGAGGAAATTAGTGCTAGAGTCCAACGTCTGTCTTTCTATAGTACCAAGCTGTCCCAGGCTGGCTGCATGCAGACTTTCTTTCAGTCTCTCTCTGTCTCTGTTTCTCTCTCTGTGTTTCTCTCTCTCTCTCTCTCTCTCTCTCTCTCTCTCTCTCTCTCTCTCTCTCTCTCTCTCTCTCTCTCTCTCTCTCTCTCTCACCGTCTACTCTCGTTCATTGCCTGCGTCTCTCCTATTCCCTCTTTGTAGGGACAGCACCCCTATCTGCTACTCTATAAACCTCCCAGTACAGATCAACCTCCTCTGACACAAACTCCTCCCACTCCACCCACCACTCCGCGCAGCGACTCAGTGTGTGTGTGTGTATGTGTGTGTGCGTGTGTGTGTGCGTGCGTGCGTGCATGCGTGCGTGTGTGTGTGTGTGTGTGGTAGAGCAGAAGGTATCCATACAGTGAGTCACAGGCACAGTGACAGAACAGGGAAACTGAGCGAGGCAGTTGAAATGTTAAATGAGGGGGTGTTAAATGTTTAAATGTTAAGTGCAGTTTTAAAGAAGGAGACTTGCAGTGAACTGTCTCCTGCAAGACGGTGTCTGTCTGACAGTTAAATAATGGAGTGCTCAGTGTTATGAATCTGTTGACCAGTACACTTTGTGGGTTAAAGTGTGCATGTTGAAATGTGTCTACACACTATCAGCGTTAAAAGGTTATCAAGGGAGAAGGTCAAAGGGGAAACAGTTCAAGTCATGCTGTATGTTTGCAGTATGCTCCTCTATCAAAATGTACAGTGATGGCAGTGTCTGCAAAATACAATAAATAAATGAATTATATCATAAATAGATACGCTGATGAATTAATATGCGATCGATTTTTAAGGACAGACCAAACCTTAGCCGCAGATACTGTTGCATTTTGATTCATGGGGAACCTAGAGGGGATACGAGAGAAACTGTGATGCAGTATGTATGGATTTGAATGTCAAGTTTGAGGTGAATGAAAAAGTTAGCACAATGTCCTGGTGTGACATCAGCTCTGTCATTATTGCTAGCCTGGAAAATGGTCCATTAAAATGAACGATAATTATGTGAGTGGACAAAACCATTAAAGTTCTATGAGGAGTGTGTCTGGTCATTCTGCTGGACAGAGCTAGCACATTAATACACCAATTGAGAAATCCCCAAACTGTATTTAGTAGGAGACTTCCATTACGAAGATAATACTTACAGTCTGGTGTAGTACATACTGTTGGCATAATCAATGCCGGTTAGGAGAGTCTGACAACTGAACTGCAACCTTGCACTTTCTTGGATGTTTCAATATTTTGAGGCTTTAATCCAAACCACACTCTCATCAAAAAAGGTGTTTTAAAAAAGTGTTAAAATAGCACTTTAAGTGATAATAATCTTAAGTATACTTCTTATAAAGCGGCAAAATGCAACGAACACATGGTGGCATTATTGCTTGTTCATCGTCTGCTTCCTCAAGCACATTGCATTAGTTTCCGTGCCAGCGCAGTGTCTGGATATCAGACATATTCACTTTGACAAATACAACTGACGTTAGCCCTGAAACGGCCGCACACAAAATGACAACAACCCAATCATTGGGCGACCTACTTCAGGCCCTGCCGAAATCCCTGAGCAGGCATGTCTGCCGATTATTGCGGTAGTGTAGGCTGGAGGATTGGACCCCTTCTCTCTCTATTTCCCCCTTCCGTCCCCCCTCGCACCCCCCTCTCACATGGGGCAGGCCTGGTGGAGCTGTCTGCCAGATAAGGGCTGTGAAAGGAGGGGTCCTAGGGGCTTGGGGTGCATCAGAGGTGTGTGTTGCCCCCCCTCACCATTCTACCCACAGATAGATCATTTTTCAGGGATTAGTGGGCTGCTAGAGAACTGCACAGCGAGAGATCCTCTACTCTCATTTCAGACTAGAGGGGATCTACCCCTCCCCTCTTGTACCAAAGATAAGGTTCTGGTAATCATTGGTCTTTTGCTGTTTTATAGCACATACAGTGGGGGAAAAAAGTATTTAGTCAGCCACCAATTGTGCAAGTTCTCCCACTTAAAAAGATGAGAGAGGCCTGTAATTTTCATCATAGGTACACGTCAACTATGACAGACAAAATGAGAATTTTTTTCTCCAGAAAATCACATTGTAGGATTTGTAATGAATTTATTTGCAAATGATGTTGGAAAATAAGTATTTGGTCAATAACAAAAGTTTCTCAATACTTATATACCCTTTGTTGGCAATAACACAGGTCAAACGTTTTCTGTAAGTCTTCACAAGGTTTTCACACACGGTTGCTGGTATTTTGACCCATTCCTCCATGCAGATCTCCTCTAGAGCAGTGATGTTTTGGGGCTGTCGCTGGGCAACACAGACTTTCAACTCCCTCCAAATATTTTCTATGGGGTTGAGATCTGGAGACTGGCTAGGCCACTCCAGGACTTTGAAATGCTTCTTACGAAGCCACTCCTTCGTTGCCCGGGCGGTGTGTTTGGGATCATTGTTATACTGAAAGACCCAGCCACGTTTCATCTTCAATGCCCTTGCTGATGGAAGGAGGTTTTCACTCAAAATCTCACGATACATGGCCCCATTCATTCTTTCCTTTACACGGATCAGTCGTCCTGGTCCCTTTGCAGAAAAACAGCCCCAAAGCATGATGTTTCCACCCCCATGCTTCACAGTAGGTATGGTGTTCTTTGGATGCAACTCAGCATTCTTTGTCCTCCAAACACGACTTAGTTGAGTTTTTACCAAAAAAGTTATATTTTGGTTTCATCTGACCATATGACATTCTCCCAATCCTCTTCTGGATCATCCAAATGCACTCTAGCAAACTTCAGACGGGCCTGGACATGTACTGGCTTAAGCAGGGGGACACGTCTGGCACTGCAGGATTTGAGTCCCTGGCGGCGTAGTGTGTTACTGATGGTAGGCTTTGTTACTTTGGTCCCAGCTCTCTGCAGGTCATTCACTAGGTCCCCCCGTGTGGTTCTGGGATTTTTGCTCACCGTTCTTGTGATCATTTTGACCCCGGGGGGAGATCTTGCGTGGAGCCCCAGATCGAGGGAGATTATCAGTGGTCTTGTATGTCTTCCATTTCCTAATAATTGCTCCCACAGTTGATTTCTTCAAACCAAGCTGCTTACCTATTGCAGATTCAGTCTTCCCAGCCTGGTGCAGGTCTACAATTTTGTTTCTGGTGTCCTTTGACAGCTTTTTGGTCTTGGCCATAGTGGAGTTTGGAGTGTGACTGTTTGAGGTTGTGGACAGGTGTCTTTTATACTGATAACAAGTTCAAACAGGTGCCATTAATACATGTAACGAGTGGAGGACAGAGGAGCCTCTTAAAGAAGAAGTTACAGGTCTGTGAGAGCCAGAAATCTTGCTTGTTTGTAGGTGACCAAATACTTATTTTCCACCATAATTTGCAAATAAATTCATTAAAAATCCTACAATGTGATTTTCTGGATTTTTTTCTTCTCAATTTGTCTGTCATAGTTGACGTGTACCTATGATGAAAATGACAGGCCTCTCTCATCTTTTTAAGTGGGAGAACTTGCACAATTGGTGGCTGACTAAATACTTTTTTCCCCACTGTAGTTTGATGAAAAAACATAACTCATCTCATCATATCACACATGGTTATTGCTCACATGCAGAGAGCATTTTGATACCCACCAAACATCATGAAACATAATTTATACAAGTAAATACAAGTACATTTCCACTGCAATACTTTCTAACCTGTGTGTCCTAATTTCTCCTGTCTCCAAACCAGGCTTGCTCTCCAGTTAAGAACCCTTTTGTGGAATTCATAAAAATGGCATAAAATGTGTCCTTTTCCCTCGTAACGTTTGCCGTAGTGGATGTACCTTTAAGGTGCTGTTCACTCTCAGCTGTGCATTTATTTGTTGTTGGCATTGCTCAGCGGTGCAAATGTATGCTAAATTTACTTCATGAGTGGTTTGATGAACACACAGACACTGTGCATTTATGCATCAGAATGCTTTCTCCATGCCACAAGACACATGCTGACAGTGTCATGTAACCTTTCTCTTATGAATACATTCATTTGTGCCTTTTTTCACATTTCCTTTGTCTTGGTTTTATTCTTAGCCACTCTTTAAATTAAAGCTTCGATGAACAGTTTGGTTGGCTTGGCTTGCCCACTGCTTTCCATTCTGAAAAACACCCGCTGTGCTATGAGCATGTTGCCTGCATTGCCCTTGTAAACCAGGCAGCGTGAATCATATTGTAACAACACCAATGTCACAGGAATATCAGGTTGTGAGTTGCTTATGTGAAGATACCTGATTCTCGGCCCAATCTGTTTGGGGTGAGATGGTGTTTTTCCCTTGCAAAAAGGTCAAAGGGCGCTCTCTGGCTGGATGAGGAGGGGGACAAGAAAGGGGGGCTGATTACCACCACCATGTGCGCAGGCAGACAGCTGAGAGGTTCAAGATTTCGGCCCTTCCCCCTCCTCTCATCCTCTGACCTTTGGCCCCCCTGTCAAATGGAGTAGACAGGAGCAGGATAAATGAACCTGAACTCCCCCCATCTCCCAGACTCTGACCCCTGACCACTTTAAGACAGCTCCCCTCCCCCTCTCTCCCTCTCCCACCTCCTCCTCCTCCCCCCCTGCTTCTGTCTCCCCTCATCCTCCTGTCCATTTCTCAGAATAGAAACAGCCCCTGCGCTGCGACTGAGGGGCTAGGGGGGAAGGAGAGAGGGGACAGCCTCTATTAACACATCCTGGTCTAGTCACAAACACTTTTACTGCCCATGCAGCGCCTCGTCTCACTGCTCTCCTCATCACACCTACCCACCGTCAGCAGCACCTGGCAGCCCATCTGATAAAGGAGGCTGCAATCAAATTTTATTGGTAAGAGATGACAATGAAGTTTATATTCATTTAGCAATATCCATTCTATTACTGCAATGGCATCTGTAGCCTACGAAAGGGCTCTCTGGGCAATAAAATGGACAAATGACATAATTAACCAATTCCATATGAGAGGCTGAGAGGACTGCTAGGGGGAAGCTGAGGAACTCACAACAAGGATGGCCTCTTTACTATTTCAAATGACAGATTCTTGTTTCAGCGTTGTTGTTTAGCTTCATTATGCATAGAATGATGTCATAACGACTGGTCTCTCCAGACAGATACTTGTTATGTTGGCTATAGGGCTGGACGCATCACTGCACACAGGAAACTGCAACGAGAGGTCATAACATTTACTCTTTCTCCCCCTACCTCGCGCTTGAACTGGTCAGAGCGACTGCGTGCTCTTAGGCTCTCCTCGAATGAGGGAGGAGGATTGGGTGGCTCAAGCCATTCCTCTGGGATCAGAGTCTAAGTGGAGATGATAAAATGAAAGAAATAAAAGAAAGCTCTGGCCGTGTGGCAGTGACAGCTGAGGTTTAAAAGGGGGGCCTGGTTTAGCGCACATTAGACAACAGGCTCATCCCATCCCAAGGCCAAAGTTTTCCCCATCCACCAAACTCCTTTCTTGTTCATGAGACCAGCACATCATTATAGACAAACTCCTCACCTACTGTAGCTCTCCCGTTAGAACCACTAAAACCTGACATACTGTATATTGTCGTGACGTGACTTACTTTTATGTATGGTGACTGTTATTTATCGAATCAACTAACTATGTTTAATTGTCACTCAATTAAATTAATCATGTAACAATTAACTCATTAGGAATTTGGGGCACCACGGAATAAGTTGTTTAACGAGTTACCATCTCCCGAATTAAACTCTTAGAAGATATATGCTATATATCGATAACAGTCACTTATTAAATAATTACCTCTTATCAGTCTCATTCTGAATGTCGCATAATCCTTCAACCTGCAAGAACCCTAACCTTATTGATGAATCAGCAATACACAAATTGGCTTAATTATTTATTTACTAACTAACTAAATAATAACAATACAAACACACACATAGGTTATTGATTACTAACGTAATACAATGAATGAAAACAGGTCCCTAGTGGACTGGACTAACAATAGCATGAATGCTTGGGTAGAAGGAGGGTTGGCTGATTCAGAGAGAGGGGGAGGGGGGAGGAGACAAAGGAATTCACCTATCGGACATTTCTTAACTACGCTCATGGAAATACAAATGCGTTGGACCTGCACATTCGGATTAGAAATGCAACATGTATTTACGTGTAGCTGTCCTCGATAGTTGAGTTGATGATGTAGGACTCAGGTCTGCCCACCAGAGATCCCAATGTCCTTGGTAGAGTTTCTGGTTGTAGTGGTGGCTAGAATGGATACTTCAGCGTACCCTGTAGTTCATAGAGTTGATCTGTTAGATAGATACTTCAGATGTACCAACGGTTGTCAGAGAGGGATTGTCTTCTCCTCTCGTGTCTTTAGTGAAAGTTCTCTAGACGACTATACATGCCAGCTGCAGACCGAAATGATAAGGTCTAGTGCATTGTCTTCTTCCTCACCTCATGTAGAGGTTGAGAGGTTCAGAGTTTCTCCATTTCAAACGTGTGGACTAACGTCTCACATTTTCTGGTCTTTCTGGTCTAACCATTTTGTAACGTGTAGCTTCAGCTTCACGCTTCTTGGTCTTGTAGAAATTCAACCATTTGCAAACATCCGGCTTATACCGTAATGTGCTTGGTCTTCCTTTGGTAATGGAGTTGTAGTTTTGAACCATTTTGTAACGTTTAGCTCACGCTTCACTTCTGCTGGTCTTGTAGAGTGTCAATCATTTTAAGCCGTGGGGCTTCCTGGTCTGGTAGAAATTCAACCATTTGCAATGTTTAGCTCACGCTTCACGTCTGCTGGTCTGAGGTGAATTTCGCCACAAGGCTTTTTATGCACTTGGGGTAAAAGGGGCGTTCCATCATGTTTGTGCTCATCTGGGCGTGGCCACTGACTGAGAACAAATCAATATGGAAAACAATAATCTCATCTAGAATGCTAAAATCACATTGTTATCTTCACAAAATTATTATTATACTAGTTTTATACAACAATTAGATGCAAACCTCATAACTGGGAAGTGTAGCCCCCCAGAGATACAGTTATGTTGTTCCACCGTCTTTAATGACATCACAACATAGTAACGAATTTGACATGATTGTTCTTTAAGTCCCCACCAACCATTTCCCACATTCTTTTGAGTAGGAATATTGTTTCATTTTCCGCTTTTGGATGTTGGAGTCTTGGCAGGAAGACTTCCTTTGTTAACAAAGGGGTCCTTTCTCCCAATACTTCATGGCAAGGAAGAGAAAGTCTGCACGGTATTTACGACCGGTCATAAAACTGGCCCCCAGGAAAGGGGGTGTTCAAACCTTTGCATGTTTGATCCTCAACCCATGAGGGCAAGTTATGACAATATTCATTGGCTTATTAGCAATACATATGGTTTCAATGCTATCATCCCTTGGAGCTCTCTAGTCTCCAGCCCTTGGCATGTGCGCACACACAAATATGCACGCACGCACACACACACACGCATGCACACATACACACACACACACACACACACACTTATGATTCACCTTGATCAGTTATTTGGCTCAAATGATGAGCTAAGAAATGGGGGTTGACACTGAGGTGACATCAATATAAACATGTAGGGTTAAGACACATATCCCTTTATAACAAATCATGGGCCTGGTTTTGACAAAAATGTATTGTCACTGGAGGGCAGATTGTATTGAAATGGGATTTGGGAGTGAAGGGTATCAGTATGCTCTCACTGTGCCGTATGCCTTCCACGCTTGGACTCTAGAAGGCTCACAACTCTGCCAGCATTAGCATTATAAATATTAACATTTAAAACATGTTTATTATATTATCTCCTGCCATCTAAGTATGTAAGTAAAGGCATCTGTTTGTCATTAAAGTCAATAGAGGTTTTTGTGGAGGATATCAAACCCCTCATAGAGACACATTAGATGTCAGCATTATGCTTTAAGATTTAAAGGCTGCCTGCTGATTTAGGGGGATCTACAGTATGTCCCCTTTGCTGTGGAGGAATAAACAGATAGCCAACCAACATTTAGGAACTCTAATCTAAGCAACAGTTAGGGATTTGTGGCAGATTATTACACTAAACTCCACACTCTAGTACTTTCGGTTTGTTTCGCATGCAATGACCAAGGAACATATGGTTTGGGTGAGGCTCAGACGGCCAATAGAAGTTCATCAAAACAAAACATATCCCTCAGGAGATTTCGCGCATGTCATCATCCTCTTAAGCGTAATAAACAGCTCTCTCTGTCATTATAGAAACATGTTGCGCTGTATGTTTTTTCCGAATGGAACGCTGTAGGTGTTGCTAGCTAGAGAAATATAAGGTAAGAACATTGTGTCAAATTGTCGAACTTGCACATTTTCACATTGAATTCACATATTTGTTGAGAGAGAAGAAAAGGTCCAAAACCTTCCGTGGCCCTCTCTGTCTGTGTCTCAAATGGCCCCCTATTCCCTATGTAGTTCACTATTTTTGACCAGAGCCCAATAGGGCCCAGTCAAAAGAAGTGCACTACATAGGGAATAGGGAGCCATTTGGGACACTGCCTCTTACTCACTCATATGTTTATGTTCTCTCTCCTCCTTAGAGGCGACTTCATCATTATTCCCATCACTGTTCAGGTCCCCTTGGAAACTAGTTTCTAGGGGGAAATGAGGCCATCTTCTTTCCCAGCCGTGTATTTATAATCTGCCCGCCCAGGTAAAGGACAACAAAGCAGCCAATTACCTCTAATCTAGCATGACTCACAGTTGCTAGAGTCAGGGGTTGGCCAGCCCGAGTAGTCTGTCTAGTCCTGCAGATGATTAAAAACAACACGGAAGACCCACTATACAGGGCGCACTGCATGTAGATAGATTAGGATTTTTTTAAACAAAGAATTACATTTAAAATACATATTTAAAAGTTTAAAGCACCTCTCAAATGACCACTCACATTGATTTGTGTGAGTGAAAACCCATTGGAGAATGAGAAGGAGAGTTATGTGATTTGGTTGATTTGAACCCCCCTGCTGAAATGCATGCGCTGTAACGACGATTGGTGTTGGATGTTGTTGTGACATTTTCTCTTCTCTGCCACTGGTGCCTGGTGTGTTTATGGCCAGTGTGTGTGTGTGTGTGTGTGTGTGTGTGTACTGTACAATGTGTGTGCTCATGTCTGTGTGTATGTGTATACTCCCCATCCTCCCGTTTTCAGTGGTAGGAGGCTCTGCTATGCAGGAGGAGCGGAGGAGAGGAACGCTGTAAGTGCCGGAGGACACAATCCTGTACCAATTACTGTCTGCCTGCAAGGCACCCCCAGCCCAGGGTTTAATATTCCTTCCACTACATTTTGATCTTGGCAGTAGGGGTACACCGGCATGATCCAACCCCCCCTGCCCGGTGGGACCTGCCTCCCCTGTATCGCCCTCAGTTTTGATCTCTCTCCAAGGCTGGGCTGAGCCCCAGCTGCGCCCTGCACGCTAACAGGGAGGCCCGTGGATGGATGCTGCTCTACTACACTCGGCTCTGCTCGACTCGACTCTGCTCTACCCTTTCTGCTGATACAGTATGCAGCATCTGCCAGTTTAAAGGGCCTCTCCTTCACTAACGAGTTGATAGACTCCCTCTAACCTCTGGCACAGTGAATGCTAATACGCCTAGCTCAGGTTGTTGTGTCCTGGGACTTTTGTTGTACTGTGTAAGGAGGGGCTGCGTTATAAATGTTTGGCGCTGGAAGGAAGGGGGGGGGGGGAGAAGTGCAGAGTGAATGTGAATTGCTAAGGCCAGGTGAGACGATTTCCGATTAGTGATGACTTGTAACTACCACTGTCATAGGCTGTAAGTGCAGGTATCTGTTAAGAGCAAGGGAATAACCAGAGACCTTTTATTGCATGGCATTGTACAGTGCAGTGTGCATTCACTTAATTTGTGCCCAACCATTATCTTCACTTCAATGATTTCTACCATTGACCTTTAAAACCAGCCTTCTGTTTTTCTTCTCTGCCTCTAGTTATACCTGCTTTAATAGCTGTCATCTGTGAAACCTACAGCCTGCCAACATACTGTTGTTAGGCAGGAGGAATGACTACTATATACATGATTGCATTTCCCTTTAGTGGCAATTTAGCAACTGATATTACAGCTATGAATACCCCCATTGTGCAGCATTCACCGTAACTAGGGACCAGAGATTTTCCTTGTCAGGCTGCGTGGTCAGGAAAAGCTACAGTCCCAAACCATGATCTCACAGAAGCAGATATGACTGGGGTCTTTCTAGGACACCTCTCCCACCTACACCTCCCCAGCACTCAATCACTCCTGTAGGTAAAACCGAGGAGTCCGTCTTCTACCCTTCACTCAGGTGCTAGAAGAGCTCTTCCTCTCTGTATTCCAGCACTGCGTTGGGTAAATTAGCCTTGACAGCTCCGCCGGTAAAATCACACCGGCTCCCATCAGACACCATTACATGGGGAAATGACACACTGGGAAAATTAGTGCCGATTTACTGCCATTTAAATGCAAGACTGAGTCTAGGAAGCTTGGTGGTGGGCGCAGGCCTATCTCTGTGAGACTTTGCCACGAACATACATTTTCGCCAGACAGCCCCGCAGGCATACAGCCCCTTATCAATCTACACACAATACCCCATAATGACAAAGCAAAAACAGGTTTTTAGAATTTACATAAGTATTCAGACCCTTTACTCAGTACTTTGTTGAAGCACCTTTGGCAGGAATTATAGCCTTGAGTCTTCTTGGGAATGATGCTACAAGCTTGGCACACCTGTATTTGGGGAGTTTCTCCCATTCTTCTCTGCAGATCCTCTCAAGCTCTGTCAGGTTGGATGGGGAGCGTCGCTGCACAGCTATTTTCAGGTCTCTCCAGAGATGTTCGATCGGGTTCAAGTCCGGGCTCTGGCTGAGCCACTCAAGGACATTCAGACACTTGTTCCGAAGCCACTCCTGTCTTGTCTTGGCTGTGTGCTTAGGGTCATTGTCCTGTTGGAGGGTGAACCTTCACCCCAGTCTGAGGTCCTGAGCGCTCTGGAGCCGGTTTTCATCAAAGATCTCTTTGTACTTTGCTCCGTTCATTTTCCCCTCGATCCTGACTAGTCTCTCTGTCCCTGCTGCTGAAAAACATCCCCACAGCATGATGCTGCCACCACCATGCTTCACCGTAGGGATGGTGCCAGGTTTCCTCCAGACGTGACGCTTGGCATTCAGGCAATAAACAGAGTAGCAGCAGCGTAAAAGAGGGGGTGGGGGGTGGGGGTGGGGTGGGGTGGGTGAGCAATGCAAATAGTCCGGGTATGTCACGAATTCTGCCGAGACTGCTCCTCCTCCTTGCTCGGGCAGGCTTCGGCGTTCGTCGTCCCCGGAGTACTAGCTACTACCGCTTGATGTCTCGATGTTTGTTTGGTCTTGTCTTGTTAGTGCACCTATTTCGTGTTATGTATTGATTAGGTCACCTATACGTTTCCTTTAGTTTTGTTTGCAGTTGTGTGTGATTGTCCGCCTGTCCATTGATGTATGGGATTTTGTTCTCGTATTGATAGTGTATTTACGCACTGTTTGCGTAATCGCTCGCCTCCAGTTTTGAGGCCCGTTATTTTGTATTTGTCTTGTTGACTCGTAAAGTCGTTTTGACTGAGCTTCTGTGTCCTGCGCCTGACTCCAACACCGCATCCACATCAGCTTGTGACAGGGTAGCCATGATTAGCTGTTCAGGAGGCTTATGGCTTGGGGTAGAAGCTGTAGAAGTTCAAGTGCATAACTATAGAGAACATACAAAATGTATATGGTAATACAAAATGTAAGTTTACACACTCCCAGGAATGTCATACATGATGGATCATTAGCTTATACACTAACTTTCACACATCTAGATGGCCGGGCGGGGTGGGTGTGGAGCCAGAGACAGCAGGGGTTCAAACTGTATATAATATAATATATATAATATGCCATTTAGCAGATGCTTTTATCCAAAGCGACTTACAGTCATGCGTGCATACATTTTTTTTGTGTATGGGTGGTCCCGGGGATTGAACCCACTACCTTGGCGTTACAAGCGCCGTGCTCTACCCAGTTCCTACATTTGAATATAAAAATTGATTTTATCAAACAAAACTATGCTACATTTTATCTCTGGGACCCTTAGGATGACAAATCAGAGCAAGATTACTGAATGTAAGTACATTATTTACCTTCAGAGTGAATGTATCAATCCAGTTGCCGTGATAAGTTTTTGTTGTTGTTGTGCACTCTCCTCAAAGTTTGCTGTTGCGGTTAACAGTCATGCTAATCACATTAGCGCACGTTAGCTCAACCGTCCCGTATACGGGACACCGATCCCGTAGAGGTTAAAGCACATAGGGAAGTGTCAAGGAGGTTCTTGTGTGGTCCACAAAGCGGTATATTAGGCCCTATACATACAGTACATGTATTTGTTCTAACCAGTACTG
Source organism: Coregonus clupeaformis (assembly GCF_020615455.1). NCBI lineage: Eukaryota > Metazoa > Chordata > Actinopteri > Salmoniformes > Salmonidae > Coregonus > Coregonus clupeaformis. The sequence goes on from NW_025533498.1 coordinate 687,678, forward strand.
TACATTTAAACTGTAACGTTGTGAGACGGCTAATAGTGCTTTGCTGATGCGACATGCGGTGTGGCTGGGGCTTCATTACAAGAGGAAGTGACTGGACTTGTGATTTATTACCCCTCCGATACGGCAAACCTAATTAATGGAAACACAATGTACATGCCAGACTTGGAGGTATGACATAGTTTCAAGTCTCGGTCTATCATTAAATTAATTTGACTCACCATGACATATATATCTCAAAATTCCCGCAGTATGCCATAATCTGTGTGGCTATCTCTGGGGAACTGCATTTTAATTTCATAGGTATCATGCTCATTTGCATTGAGGAGTGTGTGAGTGAGTGGAGCGCAGGGGGGGGCTAGGTGTGAAGAAAAGGAAGATGAGGAAAAATGCCCCATGTCTAATCCTGGGCTCCTTGTTTTAACGGGATGCTATTTCAACACTGATACTCAATATGCAGATTTTTATAACACTAATGCGAAGAAATGTTTGTGTGTTATCATCGCCGTTCAGAGCCAAGAGCTTATACAGTAAATGAGTTGTTCATCTGTCTCTGGCAATGCAATCATACTGGAACACTGTACTGTAAAGACACTATGGTCTCTTGTGTTGTGTTAAGAGACACATTAAAATGAGTTTAAACTCCTAAAAGTGTGCCCGATATAAGCAATTATGTATTTTCTTATTAAAAAATTATATACAGTGCATTTGGATAGTATTCAGACCCCTTGACTTATTCCACATGTTGTTGTGTTACAGCCTGAATTCAAATTGGATTAAATATATATTATTTCTCACCCATCTTCACAAATTGTAGCACATTTGTTGAAAATGAAATAAAAAAATATATAATTTACATAAGTATTCAGACCCCTGAGTCAATACATGTTAGACTCACCTTTGGCAGCGATTACAGCTGTGAGTCTTTCTGGGTAAGTCTCTAAGAGCTTTGTACACCTGGATTGTACATTATCTGCCCATTATTCTTTTCAAAATTCTGGTGTTGATCATTGCTAGACAATCATTTTCATGTCTTGCCATAGATTTCCATGCAGATTTAAGTCAAAACTGTAACTCGGCCACTCAGGAACATTCACTGTCTTCTTGGTAAGCAACTTCAGTGTAGATTTCGCCTTGTGTTTTAGGTTATTGTCATGGTGAAAGGTGAATTAATCTCCCAGTGTCAGGTTTTCCTCTAGGATTTTGCCTGTGCTTAGCTCCATTCTGTTTCTTTTTTATCCTGAAAAACTCCCCAGTCCTTAACGATTACAAGCATACCCATATCATGATGCAGCCACCACTATGCTTGAAAATATGGAGAGTGATACTCAGTAATTTGTCCCAAACATAACACTTTGTATTCAGGACAAAAAGTTAATTGCCCTGCCACATTTTTTGCAGTATTACTTTAGTGCCTTGTTGCAAACAGGATGCATGTTTTGGAAAAAAAAAAATTCTGTACAGGCTTCCTTCTTTTCACTCTGTCAATTAGCTTAGTATTGTGGAGTAACTACAATGTTGTTGATCCATTATCAGTTTTCTCCTATCACAGCCATTACATTTTGTAACTGTTTTAAAGTCACCATTGGCCTCATGGTGAAATCCCTGAGCGGTTTCCGGCAACTGAGTTAGGAAGGACCCCTGTATCTTTGTAGTGACTGAGTTATTGATACACCATCCAAAGTGTAATTAATAACTTCCCCATGCTCAAAGGGAAATATTCAATTTCTGATATTTTGCTTTTTTACCCATCTACCAATAGGTGCCCTACTTTGCGAGACATTGGAAACCACCCTGGTATTTGTGGTTGAATCTGTGCTTACAGATAATTGTATGGGGTACAGAGATGAGATAGTCATTCAAAAATCATGTTAAACACTATTATTGTACACAGAGTGAGTCCATGTGACTTGTTAAACACATTTTTACTCCTGAACTTATTAGGTTTGCCATAACAAAGGGGTTTAATACTTATTGACTCAAGACATTTCAGCTTTTCATTTGTAATTCATTTGTAAAAATGTAGAAAAACATAATTCCACTTTGACATTATGGGGTATTGTATTATGGGGTATTGGCATATATGTGCAGGCCAGTGAATACTTTCTGAAGGCACTGTTATATATATATATATATATATATATATATATATATATATATATATATATATATATATATAGGGTGGCAGGTAGCCTCGCTGAGTCAAATCCCCGAGCCGACTAGGTGAAAGAATCTGTCGATGTGCCCCTTGAGCAAAGCACTTAACCCTAATTGCTCCTGTAAGTCGCTCTGGATGAGAACGTCTGCTAAATTACTTAAATGTTGTTACTGATTTCCTGGTGATATTACAGTCTTTTATGTCCAAAAACTGAAATTATATATAGTGCCTTCAGAAAGTATTCAGACCCCTTGACTTTTTCCACATTTTGTTGTGTTACAGCCTGAATTTAAAATTGACTAAATTGATGTTTTGTGTCACTGATCTACACACAGTACCCCATAATGTCAAAGTGGAATGATGTTTTTAGAAATGTTCACAAATGATTCAATCCCTTTGTTATGGCACGCCTAAATAAGTTCAGGAGTCAAAATGTACTTAACAAGTCAGATAATAAGTTGTATGGACTGCAATAATAGTATTTAACATGATTTTTGAATGACTACCTCATCTCTGTACCCCACACTTACAATTATCTGTAAGGTCCCTCACTTGAGCAGTGAATTTCAAACACAGATTCAACCATGAAAACCAGGGAGGTTTTCCAATGCTTCGCAAAGATTGGTGGATGGGTAGAAATAAAAAAAGCAGACAATGAATATCCCTTTGAGTTTGGTGAAGCTATTAATTACACTTTGGATGGTGTATCAATACACCCAGTCACTACAAAGATACAGGCGTCCTTCCTAACTCAGTTGCTGGAAACCGCTCAGGGATTTCACCATGAGGCCAATGGTGACTTGAAAACAGTTACAAAATGTAATGGCTGTGATAGGAGAAAACTGAGGATGGATCAACAACATTGTAGTTACTCCACAATACTAAGCTAAATGACAGAGTGAAAAGACGGAAGCCTGTACAGAATAAAAAATATTCCAAAACATGCATCCTGTTTGCACCAAGGCACTAAAGTAAAACTGCAAAAAATTTGGCAAAGAAATGAACTTTATGTCCTGAATACAAAGCATTATGTTTGGGCCAAATCCAAGACAACACATCACTGAGTACCACTTTTCATATTTTCAAGCATGGTGGTGGTTGCATCATGTTATGGGTAAGCTTGTCATCGGCAAGGACTAGGACATATTTTTTGATAAAAATAAATGGAATTGAGCTAAGCACAGGCAAAATGCTAGAGGGAGACAAATTCACCTTTCAGCAGGCCAAATATGCACTGTAGTTGCTTACCAAGATGACATTGAATGTTCTTGAGTGGCCTAGTTACGGTTTTGACTTAAATTGGCTTGAAATTCTATGGTAAGGCTGTCTAGCAATGATCAACAACCAATTTGACAGAGCTAGAATAATTTTTCAAATAATAATGTGCAGATATTGTACAATCCAGGTGTGTAAACCTCTTAGAGACTTACGCAGAAAGACTCACAGTTGTAATCACTGCCAAAGGGTATTCTATCATGTATTGACTCAGGGACGTGAATACTTATGTATGTAGCAAACATTTCTGAAAACATGTTTTCACTTTGTCATTATGTGGTATTGTGTGTAGATGGGTGAGAAAAAAAGTATATTTAGTCCATTTAGAATTCATGCTGTAACACAAGAAAATGTAGAATAAGTCAAGAGGTATGAATACTTTCTGAAGGCACAGTATTTGCTGTACAGTATACAGTATATTAGGGGTTCCCAATAGGTGGCCCGCGGGCCAAACAGGATTTTATTTGGCTCCCCAAGTTTTCTGAGCAAAACATTTTATATACAGTACCAGTCAAAAGTTTGGACACACCTACTCATTCAAGTGTTTTTCTTTATTTTTACTATTTTCTACATTTTAGAATAATAGTGAAGACATCAAAACTATGAAATAACACATATGGAATCATGTATTAACCAAAAAAGTGTTAAACAAATCAAACTATATTTTATATGTGAGATTCTTCAAAGTAGCCAACCTTTGCCTTGATAACAGCGTGGCACACTCTTGGCATTCTCTCAACCAGCTTCACCTGGAATGCTTTTCCAACAGTCTTGAAGGAGTTACCACATATGCTGAGCACTTGTTGGCTGCTTTTCCATCACTCTGCGGTCCAACTCATCCCAAACCATTTAAATTGGGTTGAGGTCGGGTGATTGTGGAGGCCAGGTCATCTGATGCAGCACTCCATCACTCTCCTTCTTGGTCAAATAGCACTTACACAGCCTGGAGGTGTGTTGGGTCATTGTCCTGTTGAAAAACAAAATGATAGTCCCACTAAGCGCAAACCAGATGGGATGGCGTATCGCTGCAGAATGTGGTGGTAGCCATGCTGGTTAAGTGTGCCTTGAATTCTAAATAAATCACTGACAGTGTCACCAGCAAAGCACCCCCACACCATCACACCTCCTCCTCCATGCTTCACGGTGGGAACCACAAATGCGGAGATCATCCGTTCACCTACTCTGCGTCTCACAAAGACATGGCGGTTGGAACCAGAAATCTAAAATTAGGACTCATCAGACCAAAGGACAGATTTCCACCAGTCTAATGTCTATTGCTCGTGTTTCTTGTCCCAAGCAAGTCTCTTCTTCTTATTGGTGTCCTTTAGTAGTGGTTTCTTTGCAGCAATTCGACCATGAAGGCCTGATTCACGCAGTCTTCTCTGAACAGTTGATGTTGAGATGTGTCTGTTACTTGAACTCTGTGAAGCATTTATTTAGGTTGCAATTTCTGAGGCTGGTAACTCTAATGAACTTATCCTCTGCAGCAGAGGTAACTCTGGGTCTTCCTTTCCTGTGGCGGTCCTCATGAGAGCTAGTTTCATTATAGCGCTTGATGATTTCTGCGACTGCACTTGAAGAAACTTTCAGAGTTCATGAAATTTTCCGGATTGACTGACCTTTATGTCTTAAAGTAATGATGGACTGTCGTTTCTCTTTGCTTATTTGAGCTGTTCTTGCCATAATATGGACTTTGTCTTTTACCAAATAGGGCTATCTTCTGTATACCCCCCCTACCTTGTCACAACACAACTGATTGGCTCAAACGCATTAAGAAGGAAATAAATTCCACAAATAAACTTTTAACAAGGCACACCTGTTAATTGAAATGCATTCCAGGTGACTATCTCATGAAGCTGGTTGAGAGAATGCCAAGAGTGTGCAAAGCTGTCATCAAGGCAAAGGGTGGCTATTTGAAGAATTTCAAATATAAAATATATTTTGATTTGTTTAACACTTTTTTGGTTACAAAAAGATTCCATATGTGTTATTTCATAGTTTTGATGTCTTCACTATTATTCTACAATGTAGAAAATAGTAAAAATAAAGAAAATCCATTGAATGAGTAGGTGTGTCCAAACTTTTGACTGGTACTGTATATAAAATGTTTTGCTCAGAAAACATGGGGGCCAAATAAAATCCTGTTTTGCTCGCGGGCCGCCTATTGGGGACCCCTAATATACTGTATACTGTACTTATACAGCAAATGTTCTCTCTTTCGTATTAATCTCACCAATATTCCACGTTTCCAGAGCGTCTCATTTATTCACAGGTTAATTTAGAAAAACCTCAAAAGCTCACATAGACACTTCGCTTCCATCTCGAAACCTTGTTTTAAAAGTAATACGATTTCCATCAAGGAAGACCTTGATTTGTCTTCTCCTCTCAAATCAGCTCATTCTTGCTCATTAATGAATTTAACAGCGTCAAACAGCAAACCCGAGAAGACGTTTCTGTGACAAGCTAGGCAGGCCTTCCTTCCTGGGGCTCACTGGCATCACTGGCATGTGCTGTGATGTGTCTTTGATGCAGCTCAAATGTAAACATCTGTTTGGTCTCCAGGGAGCCTGTTGTGCTGGTCTAGCTTCCCCAGGAATTATCATCCTCCTCCTACTCAGCCTCCTTTTGTGTTTTTCTGTTTAAAAAGGACATGTATTATTCATGAGAAAATTATAGAATGCGCTACTGGAATCTGAATAATGGAAAAGTTCAAAACATATGTTGAGGCTCAGCTAGCGGCCGGCCTGCCAAGATGCAGACCTTCGTGAAGATGTTGACTGGGTAAACCATCACCCTTAAGGTTGAGCCCAGCGATACTATTGAAAATGTCAAGGCCAAGATCCAGGATAAGGAAGGTATGCTTCCTAATCAGCAGCATCTGATCTTCGCTGGTAAACAGTTTAAAGATAGTCGCACCTTGTCAGACTAGTCAAACAGCTTGAAGATGGTCGCACCTTGTCAGACTACAACATCCAGAAAGAGTCCACCCTGCATTTTGTGCTGTGTCTGCGTGGAGGCATCATCGAGCCATCTCTCGAGCCATCAGCTGGCCCAGAAGAACAACTGTGACAGAATGATCTTCCGCAAGTGCTACGCTCTCCTCCATCCTCATGCTGTCAACTGCCTCAAGAAGAAGTGAGGACATACCAACAACCTGGGCCCCAAGAAGAAGCTGAAGTAAACAGTTCGTTTGATGCTTCTGTGGGACACATGCAGAACTGTCAAAATATAACTCAATTCGGAATGGGAATGAGATACAATAGGAAGATAGGCATATGGGTGAGGATATAGAAATTAGTGGTCATGAAACTGTCAATACAGTGTGTGTAGGCTAGAAAGTATAGGACTCATTGTGCCAAATATTTGAAGGCAATATGGCAGAAACGAAGAAACACCAAAGGTCAACAATGCAACAGTAAACATGTCGTCCCCCACGAATGATGCAGCGCATCATTTGCAGTCTGGGCAAATACCTTATATTATAGCCAACCATAACATCTGATATTTACACTCATTGTTCGGAAAACAAAAATAATCTCAATGATGACAGATAGCCTTTAAACCGTTTAAAATGTAATATCCCCTCCAGAAATGAGCCCAATAACATATTAATGAAAATCTATATCTTTAGGGCCTGTACATGGTCCATATTATCAGGCAGGTGTGCTGTTTTAGCAATAACAATTATCACCTGCCTGATGCAGCATGGTGGCTACAAGGTTGAAGCATAATCTTCTGTCTGATGCAGTATGGTGGCTACATGGCTGAAGCATGATCACCTGCCTGATGCAGCATGGTGGCTACAAGGCTGAAGCATAATCTTCTGTCTGATGCAGTATGGTGGCTACATGGCTGAAGCATGATCACCTGCCTGATGCAGCATGGTGGCTACAAGGCTGAAACATGGGGTTGCTCCTCTGCATTGTTTACCACAATGGGCTAATCATTAGCTAGATCACAGACTAAATATGATGTTGTTGCTTGTTTAATGTCCTAAAAAAAACTCCCACTGGCACTAATAAAATCATGTGATTTTTACAGTGTTTAGAAATATAGTGTAGGCCTAATTGTGTACATTTTACAGTGAATATAGGCCTACCGTTTATGCATTCGAATGGCCTACGCGCTTCCCGTGGTTACTTTTTTTATTGTCATGCCAGACACTCAAGATTGTAAAACGCTGCCAATGGCTAAGGTGCATAAAGATGTCGGAATTCAGATATGAGGTCATTGTTTTACCACTATCCACTGAGTTTTTAAACTACGGCACGTGACATGGTTCAAACACATTTCTTTCTGCGCAGCAATCAGCTGTGTGAGGAGTTTGCGCGCTCTTGCCACCCGACAGTTGATATTCAGCTGATAAATAAATGACATAGCTCATGAACAGCTTCGGGAATTAATCTGTTTTTTTTAACATTTATATAGGCCTACAGTAGATTATAGAATAGCATTATTACAATATTTATTTTGTATTTAACCAACAAGTGATTTGTGCAAATAATGTTAATGTCTTGACAAGCAAGCAGCTCCAATATGTAGTACTAAGTAAACCTTTCATTGCTAATAATGACATCGCTGTCTCTGATATGAAAAGGGCTGAAAAGCAGGTGGAGGACTTTTGAATGTGTGTGCCGATGTTCAACTCTGAATTGATGAGTTCCCGCCTCCACTGAGACGGGTCTGGTGCGAGTATCCAGGACGTAGCCTAGCCTACTTAGGCGGGGCTTACTCCAGACAAGGCTTTGACATTCTTGCCTCCGCTTGGAAACCGAATGCTGGTTAATAACAAGTGTGAAGCGTCAGACGTCGGAAAGATTGTGAAGGATTAAATACAAATATATTTCTAAAAATATTCTGTTTTGGACTTTGAAAATGTACTGGCCCAAGCGGGCCATATGAAACCTTGATTAACTGTCCTGGTGAGCTTGGCAGATATTGTCTGGCCTGCGGGCAGCCCTGAATGTTGAGCCCTGCAGTCTCTTTAGCTAATCCACTCCCTGTACTCCATGTCATGTGCCAAAGAAAAAACGCCACCTGCTGGAGAAGACAGATTTTAGGCCCAGTTATGCCTCTCGCTTCGCCTCTTCCTCTCTGGTGTGACTCACAAATTTCAGTTAATTACTTTAGCTCCCGCCTCAGGCCAATCAGTGTCATTTTGTAAATGCCAGATTTCTATGGCAAAACGCATAATTCAACCAAGTTTAGTCAAAATCGGGCCACCGTTGTCTGAGATAACGTATGTACGAATGAACGGACAGACAGAGACTGATCCACAGGCCCGTGGGGGACAATTAAAACCAGTAATACGAGAACAAGAAAGGCATACAGTACTATATCAAGTGGTATAAGAAAAAAATTAAAGGCCATCTTGAAGGAATACTTATATTTCAAATAAGTCTTACGTTTACTACAATAACCTCTACTTCAAAAAGCCTAATGCAATCCAAAGATGCTAAGCTTTACTCAATGACCAAAAATAATGCATTCAGACAAGGAATTATATTAGAGGCATGTCTCAAAAGAAGAGATTTCACTTGCTCAAAGTTTCCATTTCATTACCCCAGTTAAAAAGTAACTAAAGATACAAGTTGACTTGAGGTGATAGGAGTGAGAGGAGGACTCCCTCCCTTTAAAACAAAGATCCAAGATTTGTCTCTTCCTGCCTTCAGTCATCAGAATGCTTTAAAAGCTTATTTCTTCCCCTATTTGAAAATCTGCCAAACATTCCCTGGTTCATCCCTGCACCGCTTACCTCCGTCCCTGCAGCCTCACTGAGCAGAGCTGAGCAGGACTCCAGCTGTTAGGTGTTCCCCTTCCCTCTCTTTTCTCCCTCTCTTTTCTCTCACTCTCTCTAGTGCCTCTCCTTCTCTCCCTCTCCCTTTCTTTCTGTCTCTTGCAGGCATGCATGCACACGCACACGCACACACAAACCCCTACCTTTCTAACCACAATAGACAGGTTGAGCACCGCGTTACAGTTTTTTACAATCACTTTGGCACTAATTTCAGAACCTTGACGTCATTTTTCAAAACTCTAGACACAAAACTCAAAACGGTCATCACTTGTAACACAGGCTGTCCAATGTTCAAAACATTGCATTGTACATTCATATCTTTAAAGAAATCTTGCACTTGCACAATCATTGGTTCAAAAACACATTTATTGTGAAATACCAATGAAACGTTAATTTAGATCACCCACACACAAGCAACCGATAGTTTCACTGTGTCATTGTTCGTACAATCATGAAATATTGTAGTACAAAATAGGTGATACATGTTTCATTATGGTACTACATGTAAATACATCCCTGTAAAAGTACTACAGTAGTAGAGAGAATACTACAGACACAGTGGAATCATTGAACAAAATCTGAAATATATTGATGAAAAACAATACAGTACTGTAAAACATCAAATGCAGTGTTCTTCAACTTGCTTGTACTGTAAAAAGAAAAGCATAGGAGTGATGTCTGTACTTCTACATTTTCATCAACTCTGTCTTGTGGATTTTTGGCCACAGGTTCTCATCTACATCACAATGGATGTTTTCATTAGCCAAACATCTTGGAAAAAACCTTCGGGCATGGCGAATCCAGGCCTGACACTGGTCTGCCGTGATGTCATTGCATGCGTCATCCATGGCCTGGAGAAGAGTGACTTGTTCATGAGGGCGCCTATCATAAACCTTCCATCTCCATGTGTAGAAAAATTCCTCAATCGGGTTAAGGAAAGGAGAGTATGGGGGTAAATATAGGGTGGTAAATTGTGCATGGGCCTGAAACCATGCTTGCACCATATGAGCATGGTGGAACCTGACATTATCGCACACAATGACATAGGTCACGCCATCAGCTCTACAGACCTCATCGAGCTCATCAAGGAAGGTTACAAGGAGAGCTGCATTATATGATCCAATACGAGGTATGCGTCCCACCACACCATCTTCTGTTATAGACGCACACATGGTAATGTTGGCCCCACGTTGTCCAGGTACTTGGATGGTTGCCCGCTGGCCAATGAAATTCCGACCTCTCCTCCTTGTCTTGGCCAGGTTAAAGCCTGCCTCATCCAAATATATGAATTTGTGATGGTTGTCATCAGCATCCAGCTCCATCACCCTCTAAAAATACATTTTGGAAAGAGATTTACTGATTACTGTACAATGTAGAATTACAGTATTAGGGAATTTTATTACAACAGCCATCTTGAAACTGAACATACCTGAACATACTCAGTCCTCATTTGCTTCACTCTGTCTGCATTTCTTTCAAAAGGCACACGGTATAGTTGTTTTAAAGACACCTGGTGCCTTTTCAGCATGCGTGCAATAGTCGGCAAACTTATGGATTCCACATTGTTAAACATGTCTTCATTGTCCAAGATATACTGGCGAATTTCTGTAAGGCGAATATAATTTCTGGCCCGAACCAAATCGACCATAGCCTGCTCTTGTTGGTCAGTCAGAATTTTGCCTCTGCCTCCCCTATTTGGCCTAGTCTCAATTCTACAGGGAACATTACAGTAAGAAGAAACTTGGTCACATCACCTACTCTGTGATACACATTGGTATGCAGTCATTTGACAATTGAGAGTAGCATAATGTTTAGTGCATGCTGACGACTTACCGGTTCTCATTGCAGAAAGTTCTGATTATTGAGGCCACGGTTGACCTTCTGAGGTTTGGTTGTATCATTGTAGCCGCCTCAGTCATTGTCATGCCATGATTTATGACATGGTCTACAACTATTGCTCAGATTTCATTGGACACTCTTTGCTGTTGCTGCCGCTGTCTTGGTCCGTGGCCTTGTCCTCTACCACGTTCCCCCACGACCCCCTCTCAGAAGGGGGTGCTTGTCCCCTGCCATTCCTTTGACCAACACGTCTTCCTCGCCCTCCTCCCACCACTGCTTGACCTCTATTGTGACCTGGATCACCTGCCGGCTCCATGTTACAGTACGTATCGCTATGTTGTTGCAAGTGGATCCCAATCAATTCTTTATATACTCGTTCCACAATGTGAACTAATCAGTAACGAGTTGGCAGAATTGGACAAGCAATTACAAGGGCCTGCATCCATACAGTGCAGTACTGTCAATACTGTAAATAGTCTGAAAAGGTGGTACATGGGACCATAGAAACGGTGTCTGATAAAGAATGATGATGAAATATTACATCCATAAATAATGTAGTCTAATTGGTTCATGCTCCACGCTAATTGGTGACAATGAATCTCGTTATCTTGAAACTTTCATGATCTAAACATGGCATATTGTTAGTCTGTTTCCATACAACTATGCATTAAGAGTAATGCAACAGTTACTTATCATTTTGAGCAGTTGTATCAATTGATAGTTGGATAATTGTAATGAAATGAATAGACACTCATCTGAAATGTAATGTGTGAATTGCCTTTTGAAATAGTAGTACTTTGATGTTAAGTTGTGTCATATTGAACAGGTGATTTTTGTTAAATGAACAAATGATCTTAGTTTTTTGTGTATTGTATCCAAGCAATTGAAAAAAAGTGTTAGAGTTTTGAAAAATGTGCATTTTGATCATTGGTTGTGAGTTTTGTGTCTAGAGTTTTGAAAAATTACGTGAAGGTTCTGAAATTAGTGCCAAAGTGATTGTAAAAAACTGTAAGAAAACCTAACCATCTCTTCCTACACCTATCATGCTGATCCTATACCCATTACCATGACTGGCCTACATCTATCATGCTGATCCTATTTAATATTACCATGACTGGCCTACATCTATCATGCTGATCCTATACTCATTACCCTGACTGGCCTACCTCTATCATGCTGATCCTATACTCATTACCATGACTGGCCTACCTCTATCATGCTGATTCTATACTCATTACCATGACTGGCCTACCTCTATCATGCTGATCCTATACTCATTACCATGACTGGCCTACCTCTATCATGCTGATCCTATACTCATTACCATGACTGGCCTACCTCTATCATGCTGATCCTATACTCATTACCCTGACTGGCCTACCTCTATCATGCTGATCCTATACTCATTACCCTGACTGGCCTACATCTATCATGCTGATCCTATACTCATTACCATGACTGGCCTACATCCATCATGCTGATCCTATACTCATTACCATGACTGGTCTACATTTATCTTTGCTCCATTCATCTTTCCGTCGATCCTGACTAGTCTCCCAGTCCCTGCCACTGAAAACATCCCCACAGCATGATGCTGCCACCACCATGCTTCACCGTGCTGCCAGGTTTCCTCCAGATATGACGCTTGGCATTCAGGCCAAAGAGTTCAATCTTGGTTTCATCAGACCAGAGAATCTTGTTTCTCATGGTCTGAGTCCTTTAGGTGCCTTTTGGCAAACTCCAAGCGGGCTGTCATGTGCCTTTTACTGAGGAGTGGCTTGCGTCTGGCCACTCTACCATAATGTCAGAGTGACCATCGGGTTCTTGGTCACCTCCCTGACCAAGGCCCTTCTCTCCCAATTGCTCAGTTTGGCCGGGCGGCCAGCTCTAGGAAGAGTCTTGGTGTTTCCAAACTTTTACATTTAAGAATGATAGAGGACACTGTGTCCTTGGGGACCTTCAATGCTACAGAAATGTTTTGGTACCCTTCCCCAGATTTGTGCCTCGACACAATCCTGTCTCAGGGCTCTACGGACAATTCCTTCGACCTCATGGCTTGGTTTTTGCACTGACATGTACTGTCAACTGTGGGACCTTATATAGACAGGTGTGTGCCTTTCCAAATCATGTCCAATAAATTGAATTTACCACAGGTGGACTCCAATCAAGTTGTAGAAACATCTCAAGGATGATCAATGGAAACCGGATGCACCTGAGCTCAATTTCGAGTCTCATAGCAAAGGGTCTGAATACTTATGTAAATATGGTATTTTATTATTATTATTATTACATTTGCAAAAAAATCTAAAAACCTGTTTTTGTTTTTTAGTAATGTCTTAGCCTCATCAAAAAGCAGGCTATAGGAAGGCGTGACAACAACATGATTTTGGAGGTATGGCAACGCGAGACTAGTCACTCATGTCCTAACTGGAGCCAGAGCTGTCAGTGCTGTCCCTCTGGCAGGGCTGTGGGTGTCACTGGGCTCTAGGCTGGCTGCTGGCTGCTGCTTCAGAGGATCTTTAAAGGCAGAGACAGCCTGCTGTGCACGTAGCCACATGTGAAATGCCAACGTCAGGCCACCACAGATAGCCCTGATAAAGTATTGATGGGAACCCCATGCTGCGAGAGCCACTCTGATGTGAAGTTCAGGCCCGATCGGAGTGACGACCAGCTGGGTCTTTAGCCCTCCCAATGCCCCGTGGCCGTGGTTCAGTGTATGTGTTCCAAATGGCACCCTATTCCCTATATACTGTACTACTTTTGACCAGAGCCCTAGTGCACTACATAAGGAATAGGGTACCATTTGTGATCCAGTCACACTGAGGGGGAGATCATCTTCATTTTTCAACAGACTTAAAATGGCTGAGAAAACTCTCAGAATCATGATGAGTCATGATTGAATGAATAAAACTTTATTGACCCCCAGAGGATAAAATGGATTTGCCGCCAGTCTAAGACACATACAGGGACAATACAGACATACAGGAATATATCACAGACACTACTACAGACTCTACAAAGATGTCATACATGTTTTTGACAAGTCGTATCATGCATTATGACTGCATCTAAGGCATTTTACACGTTGTCCTTTAGTGAACAATATGTCTGTCTATCCTTTAAATAATGGACTGGAAGGGTCTGCTGAGAGGACTGTAACTTACACCCATGAATTAGTGTAGTCCTGCTGCCATAGAGATGACGTACCGACTGTAAATACCTCCTACACGTGCAATGTATTGTGGATTGGCATTCGAATGGGTCAGTACATTAAAGATGTTCTTTAACTGTCTGGTAAAAATGTTACATTTCCATTGGCTTTACATCCTTTAGCTTTAGCTGATTGTATTTGGGTCGTTCCACCAATTCAGTGCCTTTTGAGATGTGTAACTTTGTCAAAATAAACTTTAGATTTCACCTAATTTTAACATTCTGTCATAAAGAGCACATGTTACACTTCATAAAAACAAGTTTTCCCATCTCAAGGGGTTAAATAAAATAATTACTATTGTAAGTGCCTATTAAGTGCCAAATAAAGTAACAGGGTTGACCGTAACAGGGTTGACCGTAACAGGGTTGACCGTAACAGGGTTGACCGTAACAGGGTTGAAGATTTCTTCTTAAATCAGCCATCAATCCCCTTGTGACAGGGGGAATGTAAGCTTGTTGTGTGCAACAGGGAGAGGCAATTGTATGTAATCAACAAATAAATAAAAGAAAATTGTTAAAATATTCTAGCCTGTCTATCCATGGGTAACAGGGTTGACGTGTTATGCTCGACACGCTCAATTGTCTGCCACAAAACACAAAAGACTGGCCAAAAATACTAGAACCAGCTCACCTGCTATGATTTGACTATTAGATGTTCAATGTTTTGAAAAAAAGATTTAAAAAATAAATGGTTTCACCATATTAAAAAGAGAGTTCAGTTCACGTAACTAAATGAGGGACAGACGTAAATGAATCACTAATTTAATAATCACTAAATTAATAATAATCTTCAGAAATGACTTTGTCAAGGCAACAAAATAACTAGGGCTTTACCATGATGGTTAAACTTGGAGACATTTTGGGATTAAGTGGGTTAAAAAAGCTTCCTAGAAGCTAAACAGGGTTGATGGAGGGATATGTCAAAATGCAGAATTTGGCACTTTAGCAATCCTTTTTTCATTATCAAAATCATATTTATTTAATTATCCATGTGGTCTATATTTAAGGGCACTTCATTTAATATAACAGACTTCTAAAATCCAATATTGGGGCACAATTTCTACTTAAAATATCAAAGGCACTAATTTATTGTACGCTGTATCTATTGGTCAATATCACACAGGATATTCTTATTGTCATGTAACTCTGCTATAAATTTGTATATATCCAATTCTGTAACCACAGTACTCTAACAAAAAAGTTCAATATTGATGATAGATAGTTTGGCTGTCTGGGCTTTTTTTTTTTTTTTTGTCATTTCAGCAGACACTCTTATCCAGAGCGACTAACAGTTAGTGAGTGCATACATTTTCATACTGGCCCCCCGTGGGAAACGAACCCACAACCCTGGCGTTGCAAGCACCATGCTCTACCAACTGAGCTACACAGGACTTTTCACACCTGTTAGGGCGGCACAACTCCATCCATCCACTGATACATAATTTACCATTAATCAGGTCATATGGGCTTTGTCCCAAATGGCACCCTATTCCCTATATAGTGCATTACTTTTGACCAGTACAGTGCCCATAGAGTTCTGATCAAAAGTAGTGCACTATATAGGGAATAGGGTTCCATTTGGGACACATCCTGGTGTGGCAGCCATCTTGTTAAAACATTCATGGATGACACTGACACAATCAATGGCAAACCACAAAATGAAAGTCTATGGACTTACTGTAGCCTTTCTATCAGGAGCTGTGTCAGAGCTCAGGTTAACAGGCTATAGCCTTAACGGTCTACCTAGCAGCAGCTCTGTCTCTCTTTCCCTGTTCGATGTATGAATATTTTGTTAGCGTTAATAGAATACATTTTCGTCGGGTGCCATGGCAGGATGGGAGGGAGGATTAGCCACAGTGGAGGCCTGCCTCCAGAGTTAATGAGGCTGCAAATAAGACTGACTCCCCCAGTAACCTCCCTTGAACCTCCCTTGAGGACGTGACACCGCTGGGGGGGATGTGTGTAGGAAGGGGTTTGAGGGGTTTGTGTTGTGTTGTTTCAGTGTACTGTAGCCTATAGTGTGTGTGTGTGTGTATGTGTGTGCATGTGTGTGTGTACACAGAGGTAAATAATTGACATGGCGGTGCATCAGTGCCTCACAGCGAGAGGGAGGAAAGCTATCAGCTGCAATGATCCAGCTTAATGCCTTCTTCCTTCCCTGGATCTACTGTATAGTATGCTAAGTATTTGTCCCAAATGGCACCCTATTCCCTATATAGTGCACTACTTTTGATCAGGGTCTGATCAAAAGTAGTGCACTATGTAGGGAATAGGGTGCTATTTAGGACATACCCTATATACAGCCCATGAAGGCAGGACAGCAATACAGAGCGCTGCACTACAAACAGTTTTAACAAACAGCGTAGTAATTTCTCTCCTCTTTCTCACCATTTCCCCATCTTATCCAGGCTGGAATAATACACTATAGCCCCATTGGGAATGTTTGGAAGACAGCTTGCGTCTGCTGAAATTGCTAATCAGCGGGGTACATCCACAGCCAGGCATGATATTGGCCGATTGTTTAAAAGTTGATGTGAATTTTTTATCTTTCACAGCATTTGCGTTTTGTCTGGGAAAATTACCATCAAAGTTGATGTATATAAGTTGCAGAGGAAAATTCATATGGTGAGGTGGTGAGGAGGTAAGGTGGTGAAGAGGTGAGGAGGTGAGGTGGTGAGGAGGTGAGGTGGTGAGGAGGTGAGGAGTGGAGCTTGTCTTATTTTCTTAAGGCTCCTGAGATGCTGGTTCTAGTATGTTTCTGTGGGTTAACTCACTTGTAGGCCTACACACAATTGCATGTGTACTCGAGGGCACGCCACTCACTCCACGCTTTGAGTGAAATTAGCTCATAGCTCACCACCACCACAACAACAACCCTCTCTATCTGTACTGCACTCTAACTTAACCTTGAGGCAGGAAAAAAGAAAACAATAACTGACCATAGATGCTTTTACAATCATTGTCTGATGAGGTGAAAAAAGTAAATGATTGATAGTGTCACGACTTCCACCGAGGCTGCCTCCTCTCCTTGTTCGGGCAGGTTTCGGCGTTCGTCGTCACCGGCCTTCTAGCCACTGCCGCTCCTCATCTCATCATTCCATTTGTTTTGTCTTGTTTATTACACACACCTGGTTCATATCCCCTCATCAGTAACTGTATAAGTGTTCCCTCTGCCTCCTTGTCTTTGTGTGTGATTGTTTATTGTGGAGGAGAGAGAAGCTCGGTGGAGCTCCGTGTATTTTATATCGCCAGGAATATTCCCCGTGGGCCTTGTATTTCCCAGTGCGCCTGTTTTGCGCACTGGAGTGTTTTTACGCATTACTGCGTAACTCTGTGGTTCAGAATAAATCATATTATGCTGTGATTTACCCTCCTGCGCCTGACTCCTTCAGAATCACCTCATCACAGATAGCTATAAATGTGCATATTGTCTGGGTCAGGGACAGCCTGACTGGAATGCTACAGCTGTAAACTGCTTGTTATTGACCGCCATAAATAGTCCTTTGCTAACAGCTATTAAGGCTCGCCAAAACCATCAGGCCAGGGCAACAAAAATATGGCTGTGTTCTCCATCTCCTCCATTATGGCCAATGACGGAGTCTCGCTATAAATACAAGGGTCATTCTACAGATTCGGTGACATTTCAGTATTGTCAGTGTCCCAAGATGTACTAGTGTTATAACTTGTCAGAACATTTATCAAACTACACTTAAATTACAACATTTCAAAGTTTTACATGTTTTTAATATGGAGTAGAGAATATGATTTTAAACAGAGATGTATTTCAATACTTATATGTTTGCTTTTCTTAGGAGTATTAAGAATTTCGCCTGTCCCTATTGACCATCATGCAAATGGCGTGACTCATTTTGAGTACACAGTGTTAAATAATAATGCTTTTTTTTGTTAAATTAATTGTATATGCCCCCTTATTATGCATAATCCATTTTCTCAGCATAAGACATTTTATTTTCTGAGAAATTCAGGCTTTTACCCCTGTCCTTGTATTTCTTTCAACCCCCGTAACGCAACAATACCCCCACTCACAATTAAATAATGGTTTGATCCTGTGGACATCATTTATGAGGAAGTGACATCATACAAGTCTTCAGAGAAGCCTGGTGTGACAAGTGGTAAGCTGCTCTCTCACTTTTTATAAATATTTCATGTTTTTTAAGCACATATGGGCTTTGTCAATCTCAGGTATTCAACTCTGTTGGGGGGAATTCATAGTTAAGATTTTACCAATAATTGTTTTTATAGCTATGAAGTATAACAATGTATTTTGTTGAATAAGGCCATGTGGCACACTGCTAGCTGCTAGCATCCCGAATTAGCAACAGATTAGCACAAAATCTTCAACCCTGTCACATTCAACCCCATCACATTTTTCAATGTTACGGGGTTGAATGGCTGTTACAGGGTTGAATAGCTGTTAAATCTTAGCAATATTTAATGTATATTGCTTAATACCAATCATATTTTCTTGTTGAATGTTTGTTGTTTACGGTTTTACAGTATCAACTAAAAGTACGAGGAATTTTTGAAAATAATAACTTAAAAAAAGTGACAATTAATTTGTTCTCTCTCCTATATACATTGACATATTTAGGAGTATTATCTACAAGTTCATGTTCATTTTACTACATAGTGATTAAAAGGATACAATATTTAGTCTTGAAGAGTAAGCAGGTCATTGACTTGACCTTGACCTACAATTTCAGATTCAACAATGGAAAAAACAGCAGCAGAAAGGAAACACACATAGAGAGGAAGGTGAGGGACATCCGCGCGCCGGTAGTCAGGTAATTCTCCTGGAAATGTAAGATCTTTAAGACACGAGGTGGTGGTGGTCATGGACACACAATCAACAGAAAATAAAGTTTTGTTGCTTTAAAGCATAATTTGGTAATGCATAAAAAGACTAGAGAATGTAAATGAAGACTAGTCTAAAAAGACATACAGTATACTGCCTTGGCAACTGGTGCGTGAGGGGTTCATGTTCACTAGCCGACTGGTTTGTACTGACATATTTAGGAGTATTATCTGCAAGTTCACGTTCATTTTACTACATAGTGATTAAAAGGATACAGTAATTAGTTTTGGAGAGTAAACTGGTCATTGACTTGACCTTGACCTACAATTTCAGATTCAACAATGGCAAAAACAGCAGCAGAAAGGCAAAGATTTGCCAGTAGTTCCATCCACAATGCGGATCCACCAAGTTGTTTGTGTGGCTGCAAGGCAAATTGCCTACCGTGATGTAAGCTGTATGTGCACAGTCCACAACAAGAAACTGGAATGCCAGTGTTTCAATACACAACATTTCACATTTACCCCTAAAGTTACATCAGTCGTGTCACAGAGGGAGGTTGATTGGGCAAATCCAGACATATGCGGGGAATGGTGCGTGGCCAAATATGATGACGATTTCTATCCCGGAATAATTCTAGCCACAGATGAATCCCATGTGCAGGTCAAATGCATGTGCTGTGCTGGACTAAATAGGTACTTCTGGCCACTTCTTGATGATATCCTGTGGTATCCATTTGAGGACATCTTGGAACACATTGATCCCCCTAAACCGGTGACTTCTAGGCACATGGAAATACAGAAGGAAGTGTGGGCTAGGCTCTCTCAGTAAAAATGGTGAACAAACTGTAGGCTTACCTATAGGTTATTAATGTTAAGATGTTTGCTTAATGTTCAAACATTCAAACAACACAGACATTCCTGCCATTACTCTGGATATTTCTATGAAATCAATGAAATGTTGTAACTGTTGTTAGTTTATTAATGTGTTTTAATCTGTCTAGATTTCATCTTGATTGTTTAAACTTTAAAAGCTATGTTGACAGTAGTTTAAAATGTTAAAAAATGGCAACATGTGACCTATATAGGTTATCAATGTTAAGATGTTTGCTCAATGTTCAAACAGACTCCTGCCATTATCAGATGGATATTTTTATGAAATCAATGAAATGTTGTTACTGTTATTAGTTCATTAATGTGTTTTACTCTGTCTAGCTTTCATCTAGATTCTTTAGATTTTAAAAGCTATGTTGACAGTAGGTTTAAAAATGTTTAAAATGTTTAAAAAATGGCAACATG
Organism: Coregonus clupeaformis; assembly: GCF_020615455.1. NCBI lineage: Eukaryota > Metazoa > Chordata > Actinopteri > Salmoniformes > Salmonidae > Coregonus > Coregonus clupeaformis. The sequence goes on from NW_025533498.1 coordinate 708,065, forward strand.
TTAGTGATCTCAAAAGATATAACATATGACACGTGATGCTTTTCACTCAACCCTGTTACATGATTTTCAACCCTGTTGCGGTGCATTCATCCCTGTTACGAGATTATTTTTTTACATTTTTGTATTAAATACACAAAATATAACACCAATAGTGTTTTTATTGTGTGTATTAAATCAGGGTAAATAATGCTATTTCAATTTTGTCAGGAATTACGCAGCATTCTTGCACATTTCTTGCGAAAATGTGGAGTTAGATTAGAAATTTCTTCATCGTAAACTGGAAAGGATGGTGCTGGTCAGTTTTTCTTGATTTTCTCTTTAATTACAATATGCCATTATTTACAAGGGACATCTAAACTGTGAGATTATGCCAGAAGCTGATCTCAAGCTTATTGGAAAAATGAATAGTTGAATAACAAAATGACTGTGACGCGGTTGAATTAAATTGGGACTTGTTTGAGAAAATAATACAGAATAATAACTTAATACTCTACATTGAGATGGGAAAAGGTATTTTCTATCAAGTACACACATTACTTTGTCACATCAAATAAAAAAAAGCTTAAGATATTAATGTTCATTGTTTCATCCTCCTCAATCACAAAAGGCACCGAATCTGTAGAATGACCCACAACTGTACATCCAACATATTAATTGTAGGTGCCCTTGAAGGGGAATCTATCATAGTGGATACAATAAACATATTTGTCATTATTTGATGAATGCTGTGTGTCTTACTTACTGTATTACATATGAGGAATCCATATCTAGAGTGCATTGGGAGACACTACAGTATGACTATGTAATTGGGATGATGCTATTGTCCTGCAGAACAAAATGTTAAAATGTGGGTTCTTTGGAAATGTGGGTTGTTGGAGAATATGGTATTCTAATTCAGCTACCTGTACATTCATGAAAGCATCAAAAAGCAACTTGTCTCTATATATTTCAAATCATTCTGTAATGTTCAGCGATCTACACTCCTAACTGTATATTTAAACGCATTTGACTGGCACTAGACCAGAATATTGCTGACAGGTCAAACACAAAATCTATAGGTCAGTATCGACCTGACTGGAACTCCCTTCCATCTCCAATTACTCAAGCAAACAGCAAAATTACCTTTCAAAAAAAGATTAAACAACATCTCATGGAACGGTGGGGACTGTGAGGGGACACACACACACAAACAAACACACGCACACACAGACACAATAGCACACACGTTATTTTTATTATTTTGTTTTGTTTGTATATTGTTGTATTTTAAATTTGTGTGACTGTTCCTTATCATTGTTTTGTTACTCGTCATGTTGTGTTTTGTGGACCCCAGGAAGAGAAGCTGCTGCCTCTGCAAAAGCTACTGGGGATACAAATAAACAAATTTGAGAAGATTGGGTACAAATCAATCCGCCTCTCGGCCACTCTGACAGCCAAAACAACATGACATGAATGACTCTTTATTGAACAGCATACAAATGCAGCTCCACCCCTCCCCACAACTCCAAATGTTATGATGAGTGCCGGGTTATTGGGTAACCTCATTAGTAAGCTGCCACGGGGCTTTTTTCATTGTTTGTGTGACTGTACACACAAAAGGAGCTTATTAACCATTCAGTTGTGGGACACCTTGCTGTGGGAACAGTTATGTACTGTTCTGTGTCACGCACGTCACATGTATGTGCATGCATGTCTGGCATGAGGACATCTGGGACGTGTTAGCTAGCGTGGGCGAAGGAAGAGCTCTCAGGAGAGAACTATGTATCTGTGGAGGGTTAACAAGCTCTGAGATATTTATCTAATTAACACAGTAATTTTAAGAATAAATGTGACTCAGACCGCCCGCCGCAGTTTGCCGAGGCGCATGGATGATGACACAAACTCCAATTATAATTTAGCCATGCCAGACTTTCCACGGAAGCAAGGGGTTTTTAACCTTTGAGATTGGAGGACATAATTTACTGACGCACACAGATACGTCTTCCTTATTTTGGTTTCTTGAATCCCTTCTGACACCAAAATCAGCTCATCAAATACAGTCTGCTTGTATTTCCTTGCCTGCCTAACCCTAAAGAGTCAGTATGTAGTGTTATATACTGTAACATAAACAAGAGGATACACTTATCACAGTTTATCACGGTGCAACTTAATCCTCAGAGAGGAAACTACAGTGAGGGAAAAAAGTATTTGATCCCCTGCTGATTTTGTACGTTTGCCCACTGACAAAGAAATGATCAGTCTATAATTTTAATGGTAGGTTTATTTGAACAGTGAGAGACAGAATAACAACAAAAAAATCCAGAAAAACGAATGTCAAAAATGTTATAAATTGAATTGCATTTTAATGAGGGGTATTTGACCCCTCTGCAAAACATTACTTAGTACTTGGTGGCAAAACCCTTGTTGGCAATCACAGAGGTCAGACGTTTCTTGTAGTTGGCCACCAGGTTTGCACACATCTAAGTAGGGATTTTGTTCCACTCCTCTTTGCAGATCTTCTCCAAGTCATTAAGGTTTCGAGGCTGACGTTTGACAACTCAAACCTTCAGCTCCCTCCACAGATTTTCTATGGGATTAAGGTCTGGAGACTGGCTAGGCCACTCCAGGACCTTAATGTGCTTCTTCTTGAGCCACTCCTTTGTTGCCTTGGCCGTGTGTTTTGGGTCATTGTCATGCTGGGATACCCATCCACGACCCATTTTCAATGCCCTGGCTGAGGGAAGGAGGTTCTCACCCAAGATTTGACAGTACATGGCCCCGTCCATCGTCCCTTTAATGCGGTGAAGTTGTCCTGTCCCCTTAGCAGAAAAACAAACCCAAAGCATAATGTTTCCACCTCCATGTTTAACGGTGGGGATGGTGTTCTTGGGGTCATAGGCAGCATTCCTCCTCCTCCAAACACGGCGAGTTGAGTTGATGCCAAAGAGCTCGATTTTGGTGTCATCTGACCACAACACTTTCACCCAGTTCTCCTCTGAATCATTCAGATGTTCATTGGCAAACTTCAGACAGCCCTGTATATGTGCTTTCTTGAGCAGGGGGACCTTGCGGGCGCTGCAGTATTTCGGTCCATAACGGCGTAGTGTGTTACCAATTGTTTTCTTGGTGACTATGGTCCCAGCTGCCTTGAGATCATTGACAAGATCCTCCCGTGTAGTTCTGGGCTGATTCCTCACCGTTCTCATGATCATTGCAACTCCACGAGGTGAGATCTTGCATGGAGCCCCAGGCCGAGTGACAGTTATTTTGTGTTTCTTCCATTTGCGAATAATCGCACCAACTACATTTTAGTCATTTAGCAGACGCTCTTATCCAGAGCGAATAACAGGAACAATTAGGGTTAAGTGCCTTCGTTCAAGGGCACATCGACAGATTTTTCACCTAGTCAGCTTGGGGATTAGAACCAGCGACCTTTCGGTTACTGGCACAACGCTCTTAACCACTAAGCTACCTGCCGCCCCAACTGTTGTCACCTTCTCACCAAGCTGCTTGGCGATGGTCTTGTAGTCCATTCCAGCCTTGTGTAGGTCTACAATCTTGACCCTGACATCCTTGGAGAGCTCTTTGGTCTTGGCCATGTTGGAGAGTTTGGAATCTGACTGATTGATTGCTTCTGTGGACAGGTGTCTTTTATACAGGCAACAAGCTGAGATTAGGAGCACTCCCTTTAAGAGTGTGCTCCTAATCTCAGCTCGTTACCTGTATAAAAGACACCTGGGAGCCAGAAATCTTTTTGATTGAGAGGGGGTCAAATACTTATTTCCCTCATTAAAATGCAAATCAATTTATAAAAAATTTTACATTCGTTTTTCTGGATTTTGTTGTTGTTATTCTGTCTCTCACTGTTCAAATAAACCTACCATTAAAATTATAGACGGATCATTTCTTTGTCAGTGGGCAAACATACAAAATCAGCAGGGGCTCAATACTTTTTTCCCTCACTGTATGTAGATTGTGTTAAACCAACCGAATGCAGGGAATGCCCCAGTGGAGAACCCAGGTGAAGCGGTGCAGAAATCCCATTATGTCAACCTTTCCTCTGCAGTCTGTCCATTTGGCACACGAATATCATTGGAAAAGTCCATCAATCCCAATCACTGAACCAATCTGTCAGGTCCAGCCGGTGACATTGTGTATGGCTGCCTGGCGACTGATTATCCAATCTGATTCTAACTACATATTGCCCTTAAAATGGATGAGGCTTAGCTTTTTAATGCTCCTAAGCATGTAGTCCATTTGGGTTTGGGGGGATTCCATGGCAGGATTTTGAGCATCACAAAAGCACCCATATGCACCCTACTCTCCACAATTCAATGTAATATTATGGACATGATCTGGCGCTAGAGATTAGCAGTTCACGGATTAGCATATTGTTTATTTAGTGGCATGGCATTTCACAGACAGACATACAGGCTTTACCAGACCAGGTTCAAATACTATTTGAAATCATTTAAAATACTATAGCTGAGCTTGATTGAGCTTGCCTGGCTTAATTGACCAATAGAAAAGTCCCAATAACTGCATGCCCCACCCATCTGGCACTCCAGTCAGGCTAGAGCAAATGCTATTTGATTTCATATGCTATTAGAACCAAGGTCTGGGCTTTACAGTCCACACCGTCGACTGGTATATTACAGGAAAAACAGTTGAGTCACGATCTAGATACTGTGCTTAAAGGTAGACTCGATATGACGATATGACATAGATGCAGAAAGTAAACAGCATAGTGGGTAAATTTCCGCAACACCTAAGAGCGTTGAAGCGCGAGTCTCAACTTCTACACTGTTTTGGTCCCATGGCTCCCACACTGTAAGAGTGTGAAGTGAACCTGTGCACATGCACATATACTGTGTGTAACTGTGAGAGCAAAGTGTTGCATCTTGCTCATCTCAATATCTGCGGTGCTGCTCGTGGCAATGTTATTTAGCTGAGTCTACCTTTAAACAAGGACCCTAAACACAATGCTTGTTGCCTAGAGACTGCATTTATCCTGAAGCTAAATGTATAGTGTAGTTAACCTGAGCCCGTTATACATGATGTTTGACTTCACTTACTGTAGGCATGGCAGTTACTGTTGCTTGGATACAAATTCAACCTTGACATGAACTCTCCCTCTAGACCTTTTTTTTTTTAGGGGGAGATCAGCTTTAATATTGCAGATAGATTGTAACTTCCATCAACGTAATTGTCTGCATCACTTCCAATCCCCATATGTTTTTTTTCTCTCACGAATATATATATATTTTAGTCATTTAGCAGACGCTCTTATCCAGAGCGACTTACAGTTAGTGAGTGCATACATTTTTCATACTGGCCCCCCGTGGGAATCGAACCCACAACCCTGGCGTTGCAAACGCCATGCTCAACACGGGGCCTATATACACATACATACATACATATACACACATACATATACATATCCTTTTTTAAAATATATTTCCCTTTATTACTTTCCAACCGCATCACCCCTTCCCTAATTGGAGTAAACTAGTGAACAACAATGCTTAGGCCTCTACTTCCAGCTTATACATACTATATACATTTTATGGACACAGTCAATTTTACAATAATTATATTTTCTTTGTTTTTACTCCTGAACTTCCTCTACCCTCAACCTCTCCGATCATTTTCATGATGTCCATCCGGTTTGCTTCTATATGCCATATCTTTCTAACTGTGCTCTTTCACAAAAGCTCTCAACCTATAACCTATATACTTATTATGGACACAGTATGCTTACATTATTAGTTATCTTGTTGTTATTAATTGTTAGTTGTTATTAGTCCCATCCTTCAACTCCATTCAACACCACCCATCTATCTCTTAACACCATCCATATTGGACTTAGTAGAGAACCTTAACTCAGGCAATTAGATTAAATTGTAAACGTATTAAGTCAACTTACTGTACTGTACTGTATACATTTGTGCTTAAGATAATCATTTGATTGTCCAACTGGGATGTAGTAGGCCTAAATCATGAATGGTAGACAAAATGTTGACATTATGGGCTATTACTGTACAATTGTTTACCATAAACAGTTTGACATTTTAGATTTATAGTCCAAGTCTTTCTTTAAAAAAAAGATGAAATGGCATTAATCAGACAATATTTGACAAACGTCAAAAAATGCACTCAGAGGCTAGCAACCTGCCTGCGTAATCATGATCAAATGCTTACAGGCAAACTCACATAAATTCATATTTATTGATGTTAGCCTATGCGCTGTACTGTGCTGTTTTTTGTTGTTGTCATTTAGCAGACACTCTTATCCAGAGCGACTTACAGTTAGTGAGTGCATACATTTAAATACTGGCCCCCCGTGGGAATCGAACCCACAACCCTGGCATTGCAAGCGACATGCTCTACCAACTGAGCTACACGGGGCCTGTTCTGATCAGTGTGTGTGTGTGTGTGTGCTTGTGTGTATTAGGAAAGCGTGGGGATAGTTATGTATCTGTCTGCGTCTTAGAAAGTAAGATGGCCTACAAAAATGTGAAATTGTCATTGGCCATGTCCTCTTGTACCATCACGCTTAATCATCCATCCCCACTGCAGTTACAGTTGAAGTCGGAAGTTTACATACACTTAGGTTGGAGCCATTAAAACTCATTTTTCAACCACCCCACAAATGTCTTGTTAACAAGCTATAGTTTTGGCAAGTCGGTTAGGACATCTACTTTGTGCATGACGCAAGTAATCTTTCCAACAATTGTTTACAGACAGATTATTTCACTTATAATTCACTGTATCACAATTCCAGTGAGTCAGAAGTTTACATACACTAAGTTGACTGTGCCTTTAAACAGCTTGGAAAATTCCCTAGAAAATTATGTCATGGCTTTAGAAGCTTCTGATAAGCTAATTGACATAATTTGAGTCAATTGGTAGACCTCCACAAGTCTGGTTCATCCTTGGGAGCAATTTCCAAACGCCTGAAAGTACCACGTTCATCTGTACAAACAATAGTATGCAAGTATAAACACCATGGGACCACGCAGCCGTCATACCGCTCAAGAAGGAGATGCATTCTGTCTCCTAGAGATGAACGTACTTTGGTGCGAAAAGTGCAAATCAATCCCAGAACAACAGCAAAGGACCTTGTGAAGATGCTGGAGGAAACAGGTACAAAAGTATCTATATCCACAGTAAAACGAGTCCTATATCGACATAACCTGAAAGGCCGCTCAGCAGGGAAGAAGCCACTGCTCCAAAACCGCCATAAAAAAGCCATACTACGGTTTGCAACTGCACATGGTGGCAAAGATCGTACTTTTTGGAGAAATGTCCTCTGGTCTGATGAAACAAAAATAGAACTGTTTGGCCATAATGACCATCGTTATGTTTGGAGGAAAAAGGGGATAGCTTGCAAGCCGAAGAACACCATCCCAACCGTGAAGCACGGGGGTGGCAGCATCATGCTGTGGGGGTGCTTTTCTGTAGGAGGGCTTGGTGCACTTCACAAAATAGATGGCATCACGAGGAAGGAAAATTATGTGGATATATTGAAGCAACATCTCAAGACATCAGTCAGGAAGTTAAAGCTTGGTCGCAAATGGGTCTTCCAAATGGACAACGACTCCAAGCATATTCCAAAGTTGTGGCAAAATGGCTTAAGGACAACAAAGTCAAGGTATTGGAGTGGCCATCACAAAGCCCTGACCTCAATCCTATAGAACATTTGTGGGCAGAACTGAAAAAGCGTGTGCGAGCAAGGAGGCCTACAAACCTGACTCAGTTACACCAGCTCTGTCAGGAGGAATGGGCCAAAATTCACCCAACTTATTGTGGGAAGCTTGTGGAAGGCTACCGGAAACGTTTGACTCAATTTAAAAAAAATGCTACCAAATACTAATTGAGTGTATGTAAACTTCTGACCCACTGGGAATGTGATGAAAGAAATAAAAGCTGAAATAAATAATTCTCTCTACTATTATTCTGACATTTCACATTCTTAAAATAAAGTGGTGATCCTAACTGACCTAAGACAGGGAATTTTTTACTAGAATTAAATGTCAGGAATTGTGAAAAACTGAGTTTAAATGTATTTGGCTAAGGTGTATGTAAACTTACGACTTCAACTGTATGTTTGAATATTTCCTCAGAAGCACTGACTACACTACGGGGGATAGAGGCAAAAGAATAGTGAAACATTGTTTAACCACTGTGACATTACAATATTTATCCTCACATTAGAAATATTACAGCTTATAAAGGTTAGAAAAACAACATCTCAAATTACACACATTTCTCTACAGCTGAAATAAAAAAAGAATACTTCCAGTACATTTCTATTCTATGGAATTTATCAATGTAATGAGCGTTATTTTCGATTCAGCTTTTCTTTTCAGTATTGAGCTGAACTGGCCTAGCGGCTAGACCCCCATCGCATCTTCTTTGAGTTTAACACATCCACACTCCCCTCCTATCTCCCCTCTCTTTCCCCCCTCTCCCCCACCCTTTCCTTGCAACCGGGATTTATTTTTCTTTCTTTTTCTTTTTTTGTCTTGCCACAGCGACTCTGAAAGCGGCCCGCTTCAAATCCCATGCCATTTGCTTATCCCTGAGCAAATATCACTTCCATGCAGCATGGTAATTACAATGCATTTCCATGTAAAGAGGTCCATCTTGGCAGCAGTGGGACGTGTCAGAGTGCGTCTGTGCGCAGTGATAGGCACCCTCATCAAAAAGATAAATGTCACGTTTATTGCGGAGCAGCCGGACCAACTGATCCTGGCCGGTTTAACCATCCATAGAGAGGAGCTGGAGTCTCTACCGGAGGGCAAAGGGGAGTGGGGGTGGTGTGTGTGAATGTGTGTGTTTGCAGGGGGAAGGGAGGTTAAAGGGTGCAATGCCGCTCCCAATTAATCAATTTATTAACATTTATAGCTGGCAGGAAAGGACATGCCCCAAAAGCCCCCCGCCCTCGCACCCTCACCCCTCCCCAGCCCCCTGTGGCAAAGTTGAATTCATCCTCTGAAATCTCAGTAAACACAGATTAGGTCGGGTGGTGTATGCTGTTGGTTTGTTGAACTCTAATAAAGTGCAGTTAACTTCATGTTGATGTTTTGGTGTTGTTGCCATTTTCTCCCTTGTACATTTGGGAGAAATAACTATTTTTTAAAACTATAGTAGTCTAAGTGACAATTACAACCATCACTGGCCACCGATTTACCGTTCCTTAAAGCAGATGTGGAAGTTATCTTTCAGTCCTGATTGCTGCCAACATTTTTCAAGAATATTTCGCCCTCTGGTGGGTATTATCATTTTAATAAATTGATCCTGCTTTTTTAGTAAACTAAGGGCGATTGATCTATTTGACAATCATTCCGTACAACTGAAATAAAGTATTTCCTCGTTTACCACGGCAAATCTACTGTGGCCTTTACCTGACACCTTGTATGAATGGAAAACTGCTGTTGGTGAAGACTATTCTTATGATTTTTTCGTTTCCAATTCATTTAATCCATTAATTACAACTTGTCTTTAAAAAGAATACAAATATAGGATCTTAATTTGAGCCAGTTTGCTACAGCAGGAAAATGATCCCGAAGCAACAGGAAATGTGAATTATTATGTCGATTACATGCACTCTCAAACTTTTGTATAATTTCAGCCAGTAGTTTTGAATGTGGTGCTCACGGGCCAAAACAGGTCCCCATTGTTTCTGTACTATGTCATCCAGTTGTGTACTACTTCATCCATTTAGTGTGATATGTTACTCATTTTGCAATTGGTGTGATATGTTACAAATCCAATTAGTGCAATATGTTACGAATTTGTTGTGCTTAAGATCCCGGAGTGCATCTTTAATTGACATATTTTTAGGGGTTGATACATTTTACGTAAGGGAAAATCAAGTCTGAAATTTCCAAGTGGAAATTACAAACTTTAGAAGTCTTTTTACACCAAATACACTAAACGTTTTAAATGTCCTACATTGCAGGAAAGTTCTCCTGCAACGGGGTGATCAAATTAAGATCCTACATCTGTATGGCCATTTCTTATCAAGATCGGGGGACAGTATCCCTGGACTGTCCATGTTTGAAATGTGTATTAATGGTGAGTTAGGCCTATAATATCTATATTTTTTAAAGTTATTTCAAATAGCACTCATATTATTTTGCCATTTAAAGTGAAACATTTGAATTAAATATAGGCCTACTTCTGTATTCTTATACTCTAATAAGTATTGTCGTTAATTCATCAGCCTTACAGTTTCTGATACTCTTGATAGATTGATATTTAATTGGGGGCGGGAGTAGAGAACGTAGACACAGCTGTCTAGTATCATTTTCATTTGACACAGTAACAGCGAGAGATCAACTGATCTGATGGTTTATTCTTTGGGTTTTTGGTTGCAATCAAATTTGTTTTAACACGCAGGTGCAGTCGAGCCAACGGAAGATTTAGCCTAACACTCAATCGTAACTCAATTTAGGATTTGACCCTCAATGAAAGGACAGGTGATCCTTGCAAGTTCTTAAACTGAATTGCTGCTGTACAGTAGCAGCCATTATTAAAAGTTTCACAGAACACATAAGCCTACTATACATAAGGTTGAGTACCAAACTTGTCCCTGAACACATCGTCTTTAAATGCGTTCAAATAATGAGGCTATCAAAATGGTTAAAACCTCACCACCTGAAAAGCTTCTCAGCCCGAGGCTGAAGTATACATTGCCACAGCTATACTTTGTTGAGTCAATTATCACTCCTAAAATGGAACCCAACCAATGCCTGCTGCAAACCCATCTCATTACTGTATCTAATTCCGACAGAGCCATGAAAGATCAGTTGTCACATCCCGTCCCTCCTCCCCTCCTCCCAGGGCCTGTATGTTATTCTAAATTGGAACCACCGTCCCTCTCCTCCTCTCCTCCTTTCATCCAGGGCCTCCATTTCAGGTGTCTCTGTTATTTCCGACGTGTGTCTTAGTCAGGTGTGCATAATTGGCCCGGCATTCATCTCTAAGCTGATTGGGTAGTGGGGCGGTGGGATGGTGGCGGCGGCTAGTGGCTAAGCTGTGCGGCGTGGAGCAGGGAGGGAGAGATAAGGAAGCAGCCTGCTCTGATCCATCCACTCACAGGATGCGTCCCAAATGGCACCCTATTCCCTTTATAGTGCACTCTTTTTGACCAGGGCCCATAGGGCTCTGGTCTAAAGTTAGTGCACTATGTGGGGATAGGGTGCCAATTGGAACACAGTCTACGGATGACTCATCCTGTTGGAAAATTTAATAAATAGAAGCCTGTTCTGCTTGAGATGGGAAGGAGGCTGGAGGAGAGAAAATGAACGCAAGCTATTGAAGAGCATCAATCCCTCCTCCCTCCCTCAATGGATGTCTGTCTAGTGTGTGTTTAGTATTAGACATTGACTGTATGTCAAATTTGTCTACAAGATAAATGAATGGCGTCTCGCTGTGTATGGCTGCTGTCTGTCATATTCATTGAAAGGGAGTGATAGACTGACCTGAGGCGGGGTTAGGGACAGGGTATCTTTGCTTTGATGTCTCTGAACGTAACCTCCTCTGCTGTACCTTTGCCAGGTAGAAGCCTTTAGAAACATAACCACCTGATATCTCCCTGTTTGATAAACCACCTCATCAAAGTCTCCCCGTGCATCTCTGTATTCAATAATGGATAAGAGGTGGGGGCCCATGTGTGATGGCTCAGCCAATCCCCTCTCAATAATGCATTAAGATCAGCACAGCCACCCTCTCCACTGGGACTGGATTAACATAGCGTCTATTTGATTTCATTGCTGTCTGTGAGGATGATCAAAGTTTACCTACAGCTGCACCGCTGATAGCAAAAGCACTTTGTTCCTACCATATTAGTAACTCTAAAGTCCTATCCAGCCGAATCAGGAGGGTAGTCTATGTAACGCACCAGACATAGGCCTATAGGACCAAGACAAATGCAGTTTGCAGCTGCAGTTTGGTTCATAGAGAGTTCATCAGTGGGATTCCTGTGTTCCTGCACACTTATTCTGAACTAATTAGACAAGCATGTTGTTGTTGTTGTTGTTGTTTGTCCAAGTACATTGCATTCTCTAGCTATCTCAAGAGATTGAGTCCTGTTGCAGCGGAAAGCATTAATTCTGGAGGTAGTCCCATGTTTCATGTTTCATGGATGGGTTGAGATGACATTTCCTCTGTCTTCACATTTTAGAACGTGGATGCAGAAGACCTACGATTTGAATCACTCTGAAATCTATTTTTGTTAACTCAATATTATAGGAGTCTTATCATATAACTGTCTTTGGCAAACATGCTGTCCTAACTACCAGTGTTATCACCAGAGGACTATTCATACTGCCAATGGTCATGCAGAATGTAGATTATTTATTGTTCTTCTCACCTTGTATTTTACACTATTTCCACATATTACAACAGAAGTACATTAGAGCAGTATACGACCATAAGCCCTACACTTGGAAGCATCTACCAAGTGATCCACCCTCAACTTTGAATCCGGCACTGTTGAAAGCTTTAGTGGTGATAATTTATTATTCTGAAGCCAAACTGCGTTAATATATAATACAATACAGAAGCCTAAGCGCCACCGTCCTCCTGTCGTCTGCGCCGAGCTTCCTTTGAAAATGTTATCATTTCAGGAAAGAGGAGATCCAAGATGTTGTCTACTGTCTGGGCACATGGCATGTGAATCCAAGTAACAGAGAAATGAGAGACAGAGGTAAGCATTTTTCCTCCCTATCTCTCTGTCTCTCTTACCTAATCCTCTGGCAGCCTCACAATCTTTAATCTTGATTTCAGATATAACATTCAAGCAGCACTTTGAATCTACAGTGGCTTGCGAAAGTATTCACCCACCTTGGCATTTTTTCGGGGGTCTGTATCATTTGATTTACACAACATGCCTACAACTTTGAAGATGCAAAATATTTTTTATTGTGAAACAAACAAGAAATAAGACCCAAAAAATGAAAACCTGAGCGTGCATAACTATTCACCCCCCCCCCAAAGTCAATACTTTGTAGAGCCACCTTTTGCAGCAATTACAGCTGCAAGTCTCTTGGGGTATGTCTCTATAAGCTTGGCACATCTAGCCACTGGGATTTTTGCCCATTCTTCAAGGCAAAACTGCTCCAGCTCCTTCAAGTTGGATGGGTTCCACTGGTGTACAGCAATCTTTAAGTCATACCACATATTCTCAATTGGATTGAGGTCTGGGCTTTGACTAGGCCATTCCAAGACATTTAAATTTTTCCCCTTAAACCACTCAAGTGTTGCTTTAGCAGTATGCTTAGGGTCATTGTCCTGCTGGAAGGTGAACCTCCGTCCCAGTCTCAAATCTCTGGAAGACTGAAACAGGTTTCCCTCAAGAATTTCCCTGTATTTAGCGCCATCCATCATTCCTTCAATTCTGACCAGTTTCCCAGTCCCTGCCGATGAAAAACATCCCTACAGCATGATGCTGCCACCACCATGCTTCAATGTGGGGATGGTGTTCTCAGGGTGATGAGAGGTGTTGGGTTTGCGCCAGACATAGCATTTTCCTTGATGGCCAAAAAGCTCAATTTTAGTCTCATCTGACCAGAGTACCTTCTTCCATATGTTTGGGGAGTCTCCCACATGCCTTTTGGTGAACACCAAACGTGTTTGCTTATTTATTTCTTGAAGCAATGCATTTTTTCTGGCCACTCTTCCATAAAGCCCAGCTCTGTGGAGTGTACGGCTTAAAGTGGTCCTATGGACAGATACTCCAATCTCCGCTGTGGAGCTTTGCAGCTCCTTCAGGGTTATCTTTGGTCTCTTTGTTGTCTCTCTGATTAATGCCCTCCTTGCCTGGTCCTTGAGTTTTGGTGGGCGGCCCTCTCTTGGCAGGTTTGTTGTGGTACCATATTCTTTCAATTTTTTAATAATGGATTTAATGGTGCTCCGTGGGATGTTCAAAGTTTCTGATATTTTTTTATAACCCAACCCTGATCTGTTCTTCTCCACAAATTTGTCCCTGACCTGTTTGGAGAGCTCCTTGGTCTTCATGGTGCCGCTTGCTTGGTGGTGCCCCTTGCTTAGTGGTGTTGCAGACTCTGGGGCCTTTCAGAACAGGTGTATAAATACTGAGATCATGTGACAGATCATGTGACACTTAGATTGCACACAGGTGGACTTTATTCAACTAATTATGTTACTTCTGAAGGTAATTGGTTGCACCAGATCTTATTTAGGGGCTTCATAGCAAAGGGGGTGGATACATATGCACGCACCACGTTTCCGTTATTTATTTTGTAGAATTTTTTGAAACAAGTAATTTTTTTCATTTCACTTCACCAATTTGGACTATTTTGTGTATGTCCATTACATTGAAATCCAAATAAAAATCCATTTAAATTACAGGTTGTAATGCAACAAAATAGGAAAAATGCCAAGGGGGATGAATACCTTTGCAAGGCACTGTAAGTGTGTCCCAGACTTCAGCGCTTTAGTGTTCTCATTCCAACACTTAATTCGGATGCCTTCACAACAATGGGCCTGCCTCTCCTTCCTCTGCCTGGTTCTTTTAAAGCGAATATCTTTGCCAACTTAAAAAAACTAAGTGAACTCTAATCTCCATCTCCATCCATAGGGAGGTGCTTCCTAACAATTGGAAATCTGGGTTTTTGAAATGTTATAATAAATTGTAAACAACTAAAGAAGGCCATCAATATGGACAGAGTACATCAAAACGACAAGGCCATTTTGTTCCACTACTGTAGAAGCTAAAAGGAGTAAGTTGAGTAAGTCACATCCAACTGATGTCAGCTTCATCCTTAGTCATTAAGGAATGGTAGGAATCAACATCCCTGTCACAAACTACTGACATTTAAAAGCCTCTCCAGTAGAACTGGCTCAGGTTCAAAATACTGACCAGTGAAATATACAGGTGTTTCCTGTTTCCTTTGTGTAATAAAAAAGCTATTATTATGGGAATGTTACACATTTTGTCTATTATCTTTGTTAACTATATAATTTAGGTGTTTCAATCCATGTAAACATCAAAATACCGTTTTTATAACAATTGTATATAGATCAAATGTTAAGTTATTATTTTATATATATTAAGTGTTACTACGTAATATTTAAGTGTGAATGCAGTAACGTAATTGGAATTCCAGTTTTTTTTTTTCTCTTGGTAAAAACATTACTTTTTAACGCAATTATCATCCCTGGCTCTACCACACGGTGTACACTCCAATAAGACTGACTCCTTTGCCAACAGTAGTTACAACCCTGTAGAGATTTGGAAACATGTTTTGAAACATCCAAGGGAGAAAAAAGCACCAAAAAAGCACTGCTTTACTAATTTATCCCTGAGAAACTTTGCCAATCTTCCCCTCTAATGAGTGCACAGGGCCCAAATGACTGTGCCTCCCTGTAGCCCCTTTATCCTTTAAAATCAGCCTAAATTTGACGCCCCACAGCGTTCCATCTCCCGCTCCACACTCCCCGCTCATGGGACTGCATTATTCATGCGGAACAAGGCAATCAGACCTCAGTGCCACTGATGCTCGCTATCATTGAGCCTCGCGCCATGCACAAAATACAACTACCACACAGGGAAAAAAATACTAGAAGAAGAACAACAACAAAAAACCTTGGTCTCCATCACATACAGTGCCAGAAAATTAAAACAGAGCCCATGGTAGAATAACGGGGCTCCCTCCCTCCACAAAGGGGCCTGAGAGCAATATGGGAAGGGAAATGATCAGAGAGCCGTGACACAGTGTGGGCACCGGAAAGCTTACTTTTGCCTATCAAAAACCAACCGTCCATACTCAGCTTCTGCTTATTACAATAACAATGTGAGTTCTTTCAAATTGGGAAATTTTACAGAGAACTCTCCTATGAAGCTGACACTGTCCTGGTGATTCCTTGTCTGTTGCATTTGAGTTATAACCTTGCTCTGTCTTTGGAGTTGATGCCTCTGTTGTTTTAGCTTTAATATTCAGAGTGTGTGTGTGTGTGTGTGTGTGTGTGTGTGTGTGTGTGTGTGTGTGTGTGTGTGTGTGTGTGTGTGTGTTTGCGCCCGGTGTGTGTGTAAATGCTAACGGTGGCAGCGAGGAGAGGAGGGAGCGTGTTTATTCTAAACCCTGCCTGAGGTACAAAGTGCTGGTCACCTGCTGTGCTGCTAGATCCTCTGCGAAGCCTCAAATCTCTGCCTGTTTGAAAAGGGAAAACCAAATAAACTACTGATGATGGGCATGTGCGTTGGGATGGGGGCGGGAGGCATAGTGTTCTGTCAATCATGAACCGTCTAAACCAAACAGAAGCTCTTTAATATGGAAAGCCATCTGTCTGTATCAGTGACCGGTGTATGACAACAGAACACATTAATGAGGTCCACTGGCTTCTTCCTTCTATGACTACCAATTTCTGTGTTTCTGTTTCTTTCTCTTACACACCAATATGACCCTCGAAGAGGTACAACACAGTACATCTACACTCTTAGAAAAAAGTGTTCCAAAAATGTTATTCGGCTGTCCCCATAGGAGAACCCTTTTTGGTTCCAGGAAGAACCCTTTTGGATTCCATGTAGAACCCTCTGTGGAAATGGTTCTACATTGAACCCAAAAGGGTTCTACCTGGAACCAAAACAGGTTCTTCAAAGGGTTCTCCTATGGGGACAGCCGAAGAACCCTTTTATGGTCTAGATAGCACCATTTTTTTGTGTACATCTCTGTATATGTGTGTTTGTGCCTGATATTTATACAGCCTATGAGCCACACTTATGAAACAGATGTGGGACCTGTGAATGCTCCCACTGTCTCTCTCTTTCCCCTTTTGCCGTTGCCATAGTGTCACGGTTAGCTTTTCTCCCCAATTTAAGGAGTGTCTTCTGAAGCATCGCCATGGCAATGACTGAAGCTCTGGACCGAGGATCAGTCAGCCAGAAACAGAACAGCCAGAATCAAAATGGCAGGGTTCCAGCATAGAATTTACTCCTCAAAAAACGCCCCTTCCCCTATCCCCGTCTGGCCCCTTCCCTTTTCCCCTTCCCCCGTCCCTCCCTCCCTCCCTCCCGCCCTCCTATCCCCATCCCTCAAGCCAAACACGGGGGAACAAGGGGGATTTGGAGAGGAATTGGGGCAGATAGATTGTGAAAACCCTGACAGCTGGAGCTAACCCTGGGTGGTTCCATGTTGTTAATCTATGCAGTGTCTTTCTCTTTTAATTATTCTCATTTCCACCATATCAGCAAAAGGGGCTGTTGAAATATTGATTGCAGTGAGAAAACCTGGAGCAGTGTTATTGAAACAACATTGTTTCCAACATGGAGGGAGAAAGTCTGCTGTGTTTTGTTCTGCTTCGCTCTTTCCACCACCAACATCTCCACACTATGTCCATATCTCTAGTCTAAACTGTTGTTTGGATATAGACCACTATAGAACAATGTGGAGGCCTATGATGAGTTCTTTTTTATTTTCCCATTGGATTCCTAAAAAGAATGGAGGAAATAAATGATCAAAATAAGTCAACCGTTACTCCAAAACTACCGTAGTGTTCCACAGTTTGGTTGATTAATGACTAACGCCAAATGATCCCCTCAACAGTTAGCAGTTAATTAATCAAAGGCCCCCAATTTCACACTAATGTATGGGAGAGGAAATTAGCAGTTTTGCAAAGCTAAGACAAATTACACAATTGATGGATGTTCCATGAAACCTTACGCAACAGCCATCCATTGATAACTAATGCAAGTGGCTCTTTCACATGACAAACGACAACATTATGTAGATGTGCTCCCCATATTTGTACTCCAATTGATAATCGGTTTATTTGTCTACAAACAGTTACAGTGCCTTCAGAAAGTATTCACACCTATTGACTTTTTCCACATGTTTTTATTTTACAGCCTGAACTGAAAATGGATTACATTTAGATGTTTTTTCTCTGACCTACACACAAGTGGAATCATGTTTTTAGAATTGTATATAAATTGATAAAAAATGTAAAGCTGAAATGTCTTGAGTCAATAAGTATTCAACCCCTTTGTTATGGCTAGCCTAAATAAGTTCAGGAGTAAAAATGTGCTTAACAAGTCACATAATAAGTTGCATGGACTCATTATGTGTGCAGTAATAGTGTTCACCATGATTTTTAAATGAATACCTCATCTCTGTATCACACATATACAATTAGAGTGGGGGAAAAAAGTATTTAGTCAGCCACCAATTGTGCAAGTTCTCCCACTTAAAAAGATGAGAGAGGCCTGTAATTTTCATCATAGGTACACGTCAACTATGACAGACAAAATGAGATTTTCTTTCTCCAGAAAATCACATTGTAGGATTTTTAATGAATTTATTTGCAAATTATGGTGGAAAATAAGTATTTGGTCAATAACAAAAGTTTCTCAATACTTTGTTATATACCCTTTGTTGGCAATGACACAGGTCAAACGTTTTCTGTAAGTCTTCACAAGGTTTTCACACACTGTTGCTGGTATTTTGGCCCATTCCTCCATGCAGATCTCCTCTAGAGCAGTGATGTTTTGGGGCTGTCGCTGGGCAACACGGACTTTCAACTCCTTCCAAAGATTTTCTATGGGGTTGAGATCTGGAGACTGGCTAGGCCACTCCAGGACCTTGAAATGCTTCTTACGAAGCCACTCCTCCGTTGCACGGGCGGTGTGTTTGGGATCATTGTCATGCTGAAAGACCCAGCCACGTTTCATCTTCAATGCCCTTGCTGATGGAAGGAGGTTTTCACTCAAAATCTCACGATACATGGCCTATTCATTCATTCCTTTACACGGATCAGTCGTCCTGGTCCCTTTGCAGAAAAACAGCCCCAAAGCATGATGTTTCCACCCCCAAGCTTCACAGTAGGTATGGTGTTCTTTGGATGCAACTCAGCATTCTTTGTCCTCCAAACACGACGAGTTGAGTTTTTACCAAAAAGTTATATTTTGGTTTCATCTGACCATATGACATTCTCCCAATCCTCTTCTGGATCATCCAAATGCACTCTAGCAAACTTCAGACGGGCCTGGACATGTACTGGCTTAAGCAGGGGGACACGTCTGGCACTGCAGGATTTGAGTCCCTGGCGGCGTAGTGTGTTACTGATGGTAGGCTTTGTTACTTTGGTCCCAGCTCTCTGCAGGTCATTCACTAGGTCCCCCCGTGTGGTTCTGGGATTTTAGCTCACCGTTCTTGTGATCATTTTGACCCCACAGGGTGAGATCTTGCATGGAGCCCCAGATCGAGGGAGATTATCAGTGGTCTTGTATGTCTTCCATTTCCTAATAATTGCTCCCACAGTTGATTTCTTCAAACCAAGCTGCTTACCTATTGCAGATTCAGTCTTCCCAGCCTGGTGCAGGTCTACAATTTTGTTTCTGGTGTCCTTTGACAGCTCTTTGGTCTTGGCCATAGTGGAGTTTGGAGTGTGACTGTTTGAGGTTGTGGACAGGTGTCTTTTATACTGATAACAAGTTCAAACAGGTGCCATTAATACAGGTAACGAGTGGAGGACAGAGGAGCCTCTTAAAGAAGAAGTTACAGGTCTGTGAGAGCCAGAAATCTTGCTTGTTTGTAGGTGACCAAATACTTATTTTCCACCATAATTTGCAAATAAATTCATTAAAAATCCTACAATGTGATTTTCTGGAGAAAAGAAATCTCAATTTGTCTGTCATAGTTGACGTGTCCCTATGATGAAAATTACAGGCCTCTCTCATCTTTTTAAGTGGGAGAACTTGCACAATTGGTGGCTGACTAAATACTTTTTTCCCCCACTGTATCTGTAAGGTCCCTCAGTCGAGCAGTGAATTTCAAACACAGATTCAACCACAAAGACCAGGGAGGTTTTCCAATGCCTCGCAAAGAAGGGCACCTATTGGTAGATTCGTTAAAAAAAAGCAGACATTGAATATCCCTTTGAGAATGGTGAAGTTATTAATTAAACTTTGGATGATGTATCAATACACCCAGTTACTACAAAGATACAGGTGTCCTTCCTAACTCAGTTGCCGGAGAGGACGGAAACCGCTCAGGGATTTCACCATGAGGGCAATGGTGACGTTAAAATAGTTACAGAGTTGAATGGCTGTGATCGGAGAAAACTGAGGATGGATCAACAACATTGTAGTTACTCCACAATACTAACCTAATTGACAGAGTGAAAAGAAGGAAGCCTGTGCAATGAATCACTAAAGTAAAACTGCAAAGAACATGGCAAAGAAATTAACTTTGTCCTGAATACAAAGTGTTATGTTTGAGGCAAATCCAACACAACACATCACTGAGTACCACTTATCATATTTTCAAGCATGGTGGTGGCTGCATCATGTTATGGGTGTGGTTGTCATCAGCAAGGACTAGGATGTTTTTTTTTAGGATACAAATAAAAGGAATATAACTAATGTCCTGAATACAAAGTGTTATGTTTGGGGCAAATCCAATATAATATGAACCACTCTGCTTAAGTGATAATGCCCGAGAAGCCAGTGTTTGGAGGATATATTGCCACGGGTGTTGTTAGGCCCGAGACGAAGTCGAGCATTATCACTTTTATGCAATGGGTTACCAACATATTCAAATAATGATTTACATATTTTCATTCTTATCCAGAGCGACTTATAAATTGGTGCATTCAATTTAGGATAGCCAGTGGGACAGGATTACTGTTAGACTATTCCAGGTATTCCTTAAAGAGGTAGGGTTTCAAGTGTCTCCGGAAGGTGGTCAGTGACTCCGCTGTCCTGGCGTCGTGGGGGAGCTTGTTCCACCATTGGGGTGCCAGAGCAGCGAATAGCTTTGACTGGGCTGAGCGGGAACTGTGCTTCTGTAGAGGTAGGGGGGCTAGCAGGCCAGAGGTGGATGAACGTAGTGCCCTCGTTTGGGTGTAGGGTCTGATCCTGAAGGTAAGGAGGTGCTGTTCCCCTCACAGCTCCGTAGGCAAGCACCATGTTTTTGTAGTAGATGCGAGCTTCAACTGGAAGCCAGTGGAGTGTACGGAGGAGCGGGGTGACATGAGAGAACTTGGGAAGGTTGAACACCAGACAGGCTGCAGCGTTCTGGATAAGTTGTAGGGGTTTAATGGCACAGGCAAGGAGCCCAGCCAACAGCGAGTTGCAGTAATCCAGACGGGAGATGCAAGTGCCTGGATTAGGACCTGTGCCGCTTTCTGTGTAAGGTAGGGTCGTACTCTGCGAATGTTGTAGAGCATGAACCTGCAGGATCGGGTCACCGCTTTGATGTTAGCGGAGAACGACAGGGTGTTGTCCAGGGTCATGCCAAGGTTCTTTGCACTCTGGGAGGAGGACACAATAGAGTTGTCAACCGTGATGGCGAGATCATGGAGCGGGCAGTCCTTCCCCAGGAGGAAGAGCAGCTCCGTCTTGCCAAGGTTCAGCTTGAGGTGGTGATCCGACATCCACACTGATATGTCTGCCAGACATGCAGAGATGCGATTCGCCACCTGGTTATCAGAAGGGGGAAAGGAGAAAATTAATTGTGTGTCGTCTGCGTAGCAATGATAGGAGAGACCATGTGAGGATATGACAGAGCCAAGTGACTTGGTGTATAGAGAGAATAGGAGAGGGCCTAGAACTGAGCCCTGGGGGACACCAGTGGTGAGAGCACGTGGTGCGGAGACAGATTCTTGCTACGCCACCTGGTAGGAGCGACTTGTCAGGTAGGACGCAATCCAAGAGTGAGCAGCGCCGGAGATGCCCAACTCGGAGAGGGTGGAGAGGAGGATCTGATGGTTCACAGTATCAAAGGCAGCAGATAGGTCTAGAAGGATAAGCGCAGAGGAGAGAGAGGTAGCTTTAGCAGTGCGGAGAGCCTCCATGACACAGAGAAGAGCAGTCTCAGTTGAATGACAAGTCTTGAAACCTGACTGGTTTGGATCAAGAAGGTCATTCTGAAAGAGATAGCAGGAGAGTTGGCTAGAGACGGCACGCTCAAGAGTTTTGGAGAGAAAATAAAGAAGGGATACTGGTCTGTAGTTGTTGACATCGGAGGGATCGAGTGTAGGTTTTTTGAGAAGGGGTGCAATTTATTCATACTATTTAATCCTTACACAAGATATAGTCCCGACATAAATCTAGGGTTGCTACCAAAGACGGCTGATCGTTAGTTCTATCGGTTCGGAATAGGTCCTACTCTGCTGCTCAAAGTAGGAGTGTAGCAACAGCACTCGTCACCCCCACAGTGTGCAGGTTGACATTTATTGTCATGAGTCTTTCCCTGGAGGCAAAACAGCGGTTTCCGCTAGATGGGCCAGCTCTAAAGAAAAAAAAAATTATATTGTAAAAATTCATGAAAACATAAATGAAGACCAAAAAGCTAATTTAAGGTTAGGGTTAGTCATCAGGGATAGCAGAGTAGTTAAGGTTAGGTTTAGGTTTAAAATCAGATTTGTATGACTTTGTGTCTGTGCCAGCGACCACTCTGCAGAACTGCCTCCAGTACATGAGTCATCTCAATAAATGCCAACTTGCTCATAGTGCAGTCATAAGCTCACTAGCTGCCAAGCACCAACATCACAATCATATAGTTTCAATCAGAGTTTTGACTGTTTACTACTGAGCTATACACTATCTATAAACAAATAACAAAGTATATAAACTATTTATTAATATCGGAACCCATAACTGAATCTTGCACAAGCGAGATACACTACATGACCAAACGTATGTGGACAACTGCTTGTTGAAAATCTCATTCCAAAATCATGGGCATTAATATGGAGTTGGTCCCCCCTTTGCTGCTATAACAGGCTCCACTCTTCATCCCAAAGGTGTTCGATGGGGTTGAGGTCAGGGCTCTGTGCAGGCCAATCAAGTTCTTCCACACCTATCTTGACAAATCATTTCTGTATGGACCTCGCTTTGTGCACAGGGGCATTGTCATGCTGAAACAGGAAAGGGCCTTCCCCAAATTGTTGCCACAAAGTTGGAAGCACAGAATCGTAAATAATGTAATTGTATGCTGTAGCATTAAGATTTCCCTTCACTGGAACTAAGTGGTCTAACCCGAACCAAGAAAAACAGCCACAGACCATTATTCCTCCTCCACCTAATTTTACAGTTGGCACTTTGCATTTGGGCAGGTAGCATTCTCCTGGCATTCGTCAAACCCAGATTCGTCTGTCGGACTGCCAGATGGTGAAGCGAGATTCATCACTCCAGAGAACGCGTTTCCACTGCTCCAGAGTCCAATGGCGGCGCGCTTTACACCACTCCAGCCGACACTTTGCATTTCACATGGTGATCTTAGTCTTGTGTGCAGCTGCTCGGCCATGGAAACCCATTTCATGTAGCTCCCAACGAAAAGTTATTGTGCTGACGTTGCTTCTAGAGGCAGTTTGGAACTCGGTAGCGAGTGTTTATAACCGAGGACAGATGATTGTGAAGCGCTACATGCTTCAGCACTTGCCGGTCCCGTTCTGTGAGCTTGTGTGGCATACCATTTCGTGGCTGAGCCATTGTTGCTCCTAGATGTTTCCACTTCACAATAACATCACTTACAGTTGATTGGGGCAGCTCTAGCAGGGCAGAAATTTGACAAACTGACTTGTCGGAAAGGTGGCATCCTATGACAGTGCCACATTGAAAGTCACTGAGCTCTTAAGGCCATTGTACTGCCAATGTTTGTCTATGGGGATTGCATGGCTGTGTGCTCAATTTTATACACCTGTCAGCAATGGGTGTGGCTGAAATAGCCGAATCCACTAATTTGAAGGGTTGTCCACATACTTTTGTATATATAGTTTATATGAATAGCTGTTATGAGAAACTGTGTAAACCTTGTATAAACCCTTTAAGAACCCTTTATTAGGGGTATCTTAATGTAAAGTGTTCCCCATCTTGCTACTACAACTCTGAACCTGGATCCAATTTCCAGCCTATGGCAATCAAACACAGATCCAGGCCTAAACACAGGTCCAAAGTCAAAGCCAATCAAACACAGATCCAGTTCCAGACACAGGTCCAAAGTAATCATCAGGGCCAGAGGGTCTCTGTAAGTAGTGTCAGGTAGCCTAGTGGTTAAGAGCGTTGGGCCAGTAACCGAAAGGTTGCTGGTTTGAATCCCAGAGCTGACAATGTGAAAAATCTGCTGATGTGCCCTTGAGCAAGGCACTTAATCCTAATTGCTCATGTAAGTCACTTTGCAGGTCGGTCAGAGGGACGTTTTTACAGGCCTGGAGTCAGTCGCCTCTTCTGTTTCTGACACCTCAGCTTTTGTTAAGAGGAATACCTATGTAAGAATGCTGTTCATTGACTGTAGCTCAGCATTGAACACCATAGTACCCTCCAAGCTCATCATTAAGCTCGAGGCCCTGGGTCTGAACCCCACCCTGTGCAACTGGGTCCTGGACTTCCTGACAGGCCGCCCCCAGGTGGTGAAGGTAGGAAACAACATCTCCACTTCGCTGATCCTCAACACTGGGGCCCCACAAGGGTGCATGCTCAGCCCCCTCCTGTACTCCCTGTTCACCCATGACTGCGTGGCCAAGCATGCCTCCAACTCAATCATGAAGTTTGCAGATGACACAACAGTAGTAGGCTTGATTACCAACAATGATGAGACAGCCAACAGGGAGGAGGTGAGGGCTCTGGGAGTGTGGTGCCAGAAAAATAACCTCTCACTCAACGTCAACAAAACAAAGGAGATGATTGTGGACTTCAGAAAACAGCAGAGGGTGCACCCCCTTATCCACATCGACGGGACCGCAGTGGAGAAAATGGAAAGCTTCAAGTTCCTTGGCGTACACATCACTGACAAACTGAAATGGTCCACTAACGCAGACAGTGTGGTGAAGAAGGCACACCAGAGCCTCTTCAACCTCAGGAGGCTGAAGAAATTTGGCTTGGCACCTAAAACCCACACAAACCTTTACAGATGCACAATTGAGAGCATCCTGTCGGGCTGTATCACCGCCTGGTACGGCAAATGCACCGCCCGCAACTGCAGGGCTCTCCAGAGGGTGGTGCGGTCTGCCGAACGCATTACCGGGGGCGAACTACCAGCCCTCCAGGACACCTACAGCACCCGATGTCACAGGATGGCCAAAAAGATCATCAAGGACATCAACCACCCAAGCCACTGCCTGTTCACCCCGCTATAATCCATAAGGCAAGGTTAGTACAGGTGCATCAAAGCTGGGACCGAGAGAATGAAAAACAGCTTCTATCTCAAGGCCATCTGACTGTTAAATAGCCATCACTAGCACATTAGAGGCTGCTGCTGCCTATTGAAATCACTGGCCACTTTAAGAAATGGAACACTAGTCACTTTAATAATGTTTACATATCTTGCACTACTCATCTCATATGTATATACTTCATTCTATTCTATAATATTCTATTGTATCTTAGTCCATGCCGCTCTGTCATTGCTTGTCCATATATGTATATATTCTTAAATTCCATTCCTTACTTATTAGATTTGTATGTATTGGGTATATGTTGTCAAATTGTTAGATATTACTGCACTGTCGGCGCTAGAAGCACAAGCATTTCGCTACACCTGCAATAACATCTGCTAAACACCTGTATGTGACAAATAACATTTGATTTGATTACATGCATTCTAGTGAATAAAAACAACTGGGTGTCATTGCTCTTTGAAAGATTATATTCTTATGTTATTATATTCCTATTACCTAAAATAATTTATTAAAATGCCATGAATGCTTTAGCTCATGTTAGAGAATCCACCTGCCACAGGAACAAAAAATAAATAAGAAAGAAACAAAGAGAAAACAATCTGAACTAAATAGGAACTGCAGGTGTAAGATGGTTTTGACTAGGTGGTACACAGCTACGACTGGAAGTGACTTTTTCGTAACAGGTTAGGAGAATTAACGTAGTAGGTTTGGAGAATTAAGTTAAGGTTAGGAAAAGAGTTAGGGTTAGCTAAAATACTCTCCTAACCTCCTACGAAAAGTCACTTCCGGTCGTAGCTGTACTCCATCTAGTCACAACCGTGTAAGATTGTCTGACTCTTGTCTGCTGATTAAATGGGCTACATGTTAGCCCCTCACTTTACACTTATACACGAATATTTTCTGAATATTGAGGAAAGACTGTGCTTTTCCTTTTGGTAAAGATAATTATATATTTCATTGGACACTAGTGAGCAATATTTTGCATGGGAGCTATAAGACTTACTCCAGTATAACTAAAATTAAAACTCCACCCAAGCCATCTCTGCAAACTATTAATTTTGATGTATTTTTTGTTTTCTTTTAATCATTGGGTGGTGTGGTGCTGGGCTTCTTGACAATACTGAATTATTAAAAACACAGAATAATGCACCCATTTGCTGGTTAATAATTAATGCATGCATAAAGTAGTCTGCGTTTGATCAATTGTGATTTCATATTGTCAGTGAACTGGATTTCCATGAAGACAGTTTAATGGAGTCAAATTGATGAAAGTTGTGGAGGTTAGCTTGTTTTAGATGGTGGAATAAAGTACCATCTGTGAATATTTAGTTTCTAAATGACTCTATTGAAGTCAGCCTTTTTTAGTGCTAAGAATTTACAGTGTGTACTATACCAGAATATTTAAATACTAAACAGAATACCTTGATATCAAATAAGAGTTGTTTGTAGGGGAAAAATATGATTGATTAATTTGTACTTCATAATTACATCACAAGCCTATGTTTACATAAACATGACTATCTACAATTGCCTTACTTTACTGTAATATTGTTTTTACAGTGATAGACAACTACAGTATGATCTATAATCTGGATTTACATAGCAGGTGTTATTGGTCTAAATTAAAATGGCAATATTTGCCGGCTCCAAACAAATGTTAAGCTCAAACCCATGTTTAATTTGAGCTCCAATGGGCCCTGGGCTTCCTGCTCTACACTTGTGGAATTGGTGTCTGTGCACAATATGGAGCCATGTGCCAGAGGCTTTATATCTAGTGACATCTACTGTCCACTGCCTAGAACTACTCCTCAAATGGCTGGGGAAGAGACAGGCAGCTATAGAGGTTCAGTGCCTTCAGAAAGTATTCACACCCCTTTACTTTTTGTGTCACTGATCTACACGCAAAACCCCATAATGTCAATGTGGAATTTAGTTTGTAGAACATTTTCTAATTTATAAACAATTAAAAGCTAAAATGTCTTGAGTCAACAAGTATTCAACCCCGTTGTTATGGCACGCCTAAATAAGTTCAGGAGTAAAAATGTCCTTAACAAATTGCAAAATTAGTTGCATGGTCTCATTCCGTGTTCAATAATAGTGGTTAACATGATTTTTGAATGACTACCCCATCTCTGTACCCCACACATACAGTACAATTATCTGTAAGGTCCCTCAATCGAGTAGTGAATTCCAAGCACAGATTCAACCACCAGGGAGGTTTTTCAAAGCCTCGCAAAGAAGGGCACCGATTGGTAGATGTGTAAAAAAAAAAAAAAAAAAGAAGCAGACACTGAATATCCCTTTGAGCCTGGTGAAGCTATTAATTAAACTTTGGACATTGTATCAATACACCCAGTCACTACAATGATACAGGCGCCCTTCCTAACTCAGTTGCTGGAGAGGAAGGAAACTGCTCAGGGATTTCACCATGAGGCCAATGGTGATTTTACAACAGTTACAGAGTTGGCGGTTGTGATATGAGAACTGAGGATAGATAAACAACATTGTAGTTACTCCACAATACTAACCTAAATGACAGTGTGAAAATAAGTAAGCACTTAAGGCACTTAAAGCTGCAATATGTAACTTTTTGGTCTACCTGGCCAAATTCACATAGAAATGTGAATTATAAATCTGTAATTCCCATTGAAAGCAAGTCTAAGAAGCGGTAGATCTGTTCTTTGTGGGCTCTTTCTTCCCGTTCTTAAGTTTCATTTTGCGTCTTTTACTTTCGGTTTTGCACACCAGCTTCAAACAGCTGAAAATACAATATTTTGGGTTATTGAAAATATGTTTAGATGGTACAGTAATTCTCTATACTATGCATTGCTTGTTTTGTCACAAACTGAAATTAGACTAAATATTATATTTTTTGCAACCAGGAAATGGCGGAGTGATTTCTGCGTATTGCACCATTAAATAATATTGCAAAAGAAAATGTGGCAAAGAAATGAACTTTTTGTCCTGAATAGAAAGCGTTATGTTTGGGGCAAATCCAACACAACATCACTGAGTACGACTCTTCATATTTTAAGAATGGTAGAGGCTGCATCATATTGTGGGTATGCTTGTCATCTGCAAGGACTAGGGAGTTTTTTAGGATAAAAAGAAACGGAATACAAATATAAGCACAGGCAAATTCCTATAGGAAAACCTGGTTCAGTTTGCTTTCCAACAGACACTGGGAGACGAAGTCACCTTTCAGCAGGACAACCTAAAACACAAGGCCAAATCTACACTGGAGTTGCTTACCAAGACAACATTGAATGTTCCTGAGTGTCCTAGTTACAGTTTTGACTAAAATTGGCTTGAAAATCTATGGCAAGACTTGAAAATGGCTGTCTAGAGCTTGAAGACCTTGAAGAATTAAAAAAAGAATAATGGGCAAATACTGTACAATCCAAGTGTGCAAAGCTCTTAGAAACGTACCCAAAAGGACTCACAGCTGTAATTGCCGCCAAAGGTGCTTCTACAAAGTATTGACTCAGGGGTGTGAATACTTATGTAAATGAGATATGTCTGTACTTCATTTTCTGTAAATTTGCTAAAATGTATAAAACATGTTGTCACTTTGTCATTATGGGGTATTGTGTGTAGATTGGTGAGAAATAAATACAGTGGGGGGAAAAAGTATTTAGTCAGCCACCAATTGTGCAAGTTCTCCCACTTAAAAAGATGAGAGAGGCCTGTAATTTTCATCATAGGTACACGTCAACTATGACAGACAAAATGAGGGAAAAAAATCCAGAAAATCACATTGTAGGATTTTTTATGAATTTATTTGCAAATTATGGTGGAAAATAAGTATTTGGTCAATAACAAAAGTTTCTCAATACTTTGTTATATACCCTTTGTTGGCAATGACACAGGTCAAACGTTTTCTGTAAGTCTTCACAAGGTTTTCACACACTGTTGCTGGTATTTTGGCCCATTCCTCCATGCAGATCTCCTCTAGAGCAGTGATGTTTTGGGGCTGTCTCTGGGCAACACGGACTTTCAACTCCCTCCAAAGATTTTCTATGGGGTTGAGATCTGGAGACTGGCTAGGCCACTCCAGGACCTTGAAATGCTTCTTACGAAGCCACTCCTTCGTTGCCCGGGCGGTGTGTTTGGGATCATTGTCATGCTGAAAGACCCAGCCACGTTTCATCTTCAATGCCCTTGCTGATGGAAGGAGGTTTTCACTCAAAATCTCACGATACATGGCCCCATTCATTCTTTCCTTTACACGGATCAGTCGTCCTGGTCCCTTTGCAGAAAAACAGCCCCAAAGCATGATGTTTCCACCCCCATGCTTCACAGTAGGTATGGTGTTCTTTGGATGCAACTCAGCAATCAATCAATCAATCAATCAATTTTATTTTATATAGCCCTTCTTACATCAGCTAATATCTCGAAGTGCTGTACAGAAACCCAGCCTAAAACCCCAAACAGCTAGTAATGCAGGTGTAGAAGCACGGTGGCTAGGAAAAACTCCCTAGAAAGGCCAAAACCTAGGAAGAAACCTAGAGAGGAACCAGGCTATGAGGGGTGGCCAGTCCTCTTCTGGCTGTGCCGGGTGGAGATTATAACAGAACCATGCCAAGATGTTCAAAAATGTTCATAAGTGACAAGCATGGTCAAATAATAATCAGGAATAAATCTCAGTTGGCTTTTCATAGCCGATCATTAAGAGTTGAAAACAGCAGGTCTGGGACAGGTAGGGGTTCCATAACCGCAGGCAGAACAGTTGAAACTGGAATAGCAGCAAGGCCAGGCGGACTGGGGACAGCAAGGAGTCACCACGGCCGGTAGTCCCGACGTATGGTCCTAGGGCTCAGGTCTCTCAGTTGGCTTTTCATAGCCGATCATTAAGAGTTGAAAACAGCAGGTCTGGGACAGGTAGGGGTTTCGTAACCGCAGGCAGAACAGTTGAAACTGGAATAGCAGCAAGGCCAGGCGGACTGGGGACAGCAAGGTGTCAGCATGCCCGGTAGTCCTGACGTATGGTCCTAGGGCTCAGGTTCTCAGAGAGAAAGAGAGAACGAGAGAATTAGAGAGAGCATACTTAAATTCACACAGGACACTGGATAAGACAGGAGAAGTACTCCAGGTATAACCAACTAACCCCAGCCCCCCGACACATAAACTACTGCAGCATAAATACTGGAGGCTGAGACAGGAGCGGTCCGGAGACACTGTGGCCCCATCCGAAGAAACCCCGGACAGGGCCAAACAGGAAGGATATAACCCCACCCACTCTGCCAAAGCACAGCCCCGCACCACCAGAGGGATATCCTCAACCACCAACTTACAATCCTGAGACAAGGCCGAGTATAGCCCACAGAGGTCTCCACCACAGCACAAACCAAGGGGGGCGCCAACCCAGACAGGAAGATCACGTCAGTAACTCAACCCACTCAAGTGACGCACCCCTCCTAGGGACGGCATGAAAGAGCACCAGCAAGCCAGTGACTCAGCCCCTGTAACAGGGTTAGAGGCAGAGAACCCCAGTGGAGAGAGGGGAACCGGCCTGGCAGAGACAGCAAGGGCTGTTCGTTGCTCCAGAGCCTTTCCGTTCACCTTCACACTCCTGGGCCAGACTACACTCAATCATATGACCTACTGAAGAGATAAGTCTTCAGTAAAGACTTAAAGGTTGAGACCGAGTCTGCGTCTCTCACATGGGTAGGCAAACTGTTCCATAAAAATGGAGATCTATAGGAGAAAGCCCTGCCTCCCGCTGTTTGCTTAGAAATTCTAGGGACAATTAGGAGGCCTGCGTCTTGTGACCGTAGCGTACGTATTGGTATGTACGGCAGGACCAACTCGGAAAGATAGGTAGGAGCAAGCCCATGTAACGCTTTATAGGTTAACAGTAAAACCTTGAAATCAGCCCTTGCCTTAACAGGAAGCCAGTGTAGGGAAGCTAGCACTGGAGTAATATGATCAAATTTCTTGGTTCTAGTCAGGATTCTAGCAGCCGTATTTAGCACTAACTGAAGTTTATTTAGTGCTTTATCCGGGGTAGCCGGAAAGTAGAGCATTGCAGTAGTCTAACCTAGAAGTAACAAATGCATGGATTAATTTTTCTGCATCATTTTTGGACAGAAAATTTCTGATTTTTGCAATGTTACGTAGATGGAAAAAAGCTGTCCTTGAAACAGTCTTGATATGTTCGTCAAAAGAGAGATCAGGGTCAAGAGTAACGCCGAGGTCCTTCACAGTTTTATTTGAGACGACTTTACAACCATCAAGATGAATTGTCAGATTTAACAGAAGATCTCTTTGTTTCTTGGGACCTAGAACAAGCATCTCTGTTTTGTCCGAGTTTAAAAGTAGAAAGTTTTCAGCCATCCACTTCCTTATGTCTGAAACACAGGCTTCTAGCGAGGGCAATTTTTGGGGGCTTCACCATGTTTCATTGAAATGTACAGCTGTGTGTCATCCGCATAGCAGTGAAAGTTAACATTATGTTTTCGAATAACATCCCCAAGAGGTAAAATATATAGTGAAAACAATAGTGGTCCTAAAACGGAACCTTGAGGAACACCGAAATGTACAGTTGATTTGTCGGAGGACAGACCATTCACAGAGACAAACTGATATCTTTCCGACAGGTAAGATCTAAACCAGGCCAGAACTTGTCCGTGTAGACCAATTTGGGTTTCCAGTCTCTCCAAAAGAATGTGGTGATCGAGTAGTGTCAAAGGCAGCACTAAGGTCTAGTAGCACGAGGACAGATGCAGAGCCTCGGTCTGACGCCATTAAAAGGTCATTTACCACCTTCACAAGTGCAGTCTCAGTGCTATGATGGGGTCTAAAACCAGACTGAAGCATTTCGTATACATTGTTTGTCTTCAGAAAGGCAGTGAGTTGCTGCGCAACAGCTTTTTCTAAAATTTTTGAGAGGAATGGAAGATTCGATATAGGCCGATAGTTTTTTATATTTTCCGGGTCAAGGTTTGGCTTTTTCAAGAGAGGCTTTATCACTGCCACTTTTAGTGAGTTTGGTACACATCTGGTGGATAGAGAGCTGTTTATTATGTTCAACATAGGAGGGCCAAGCACAGGAAGCAGCTCCTTCAGCAGTTTAGTAGGAATAGGATCCAGTATGCAGCTTGAAGGTTTAGAGGCCATGATTATTTTCATCATTGTGTCAAGAGATATAGTACTAAAACACTTAAGTGTCTCTCCCGATCCCAGGCCCTCGCAGAGCTGTGCAGATCCAGGACAGCTAAGCCCTGGAGGAATACGCAGATTCAAAGAGGAGTCCGTAATTTGCTTTCTAATGGTCATGATCTTTTCCTCAAAGAAGTTCATGAATTTATTACTGCTGAAGTGAAAGCCATCCTCTCTTGGGGAATGCTGCTTTTTAGTTAGCTTTGCAACAGTATCAAAAAAGAAATTTTGGATTGTTCTTATTTTCCTCGATTAAGTTGGAAAAGTAGGATGATCGAGCAGCAGTGAGGGCTCTTCGGTACTGCACGGTACTGTCTTTCCAAGCTAGTCGGAAGACTTCCAGTTTGGTGTGGCGCCATTTCGTTCCAATTTCCTGGAAGCTTGCTTCAAAGCTCGGGTATTTTCTGTATACCAGGGAGCTAGTTTCTTATGACAAATGTTTTTCGTTTTTAGGGGTGCAACTGCATCTAGGGTATTGCGCAAGGTTAAATTGAGTTCCTCAGTTAAGTGGTTAACTGATTTTTGTCCTCTGACGTCCTTGGGTAGGCAGAAGGAGTCTGGAAGGGCATCAAGGAATTTTTGTGTTGTCTGAGAATTTATAGCATGACTTTTGATGCTCCTTGGTTGGGGTCTGAGCAGATTATTTGTTGCGATTGCAAACGTAATAAAATGGTGGTCCGATAGTCCAGGATTTTGTGGAAAAACATTAAGATCTACAACATTTATTCCATGGGACAAAACTAGGTCCAGAGTATGACTGTGGCAGTGAGTAGGTCCAGAGACATGTTGGACAAAACCCACTGAGTCGATGATGGCTCCGAAAGACTTTTGGAGTGGGTCTGTGGACTTCTCCATGTGAATATTAAAATCACCAAAAATTAGAATATGATCTGCTATGACTACAAGGTCTGATAGGAATTCAGGAAACTCAGAGAGGAACGCTGTATATGGCCCAGGAGGCCTGTAAACAGTAGCTATAAAAAGTGATTGAGTAGGCTGCATAGATTTCATGACTAGAAGCTCAAAAGACGAAAACGCCATTTTTCTTTTTGTAAATTGAAATTTGCTATCGTAAATGTTAGCAACACCTCCGCCTTTGCGGGATGCACGGGGAATATGGTCACTAGTGTAACCAGGAGGTGAGGCCTCATTTAACACAGCAAATTCATCAGGCTTAAGCCATGTTTCAGTCAGGCCAATCACATCAAGATTATGATCAGTGATTAGTTCATTGACTATGACTGCCTTTGAAGTGAGGGATCTAACATTAAGTAACCCTATTTTGAGATGTGAGGTATCACGATCTCTTTCAATAATGGCAGGAATGGAGGAGGTCTTTATCCTAATAAGATTGCTAAGGTGAACACCGCCATGTTTAGTTTTGCCCAACCTAGGTCGAGGCACAGACACAGTCTCAATGGGTATGGCTGAGCTGACTACACTGACTGTGCTATTGGCAGACTCCACTAAGCTGGCAGGTTGGCTAACAGCCTGCTGCCTGGCCTGCACCCTATTTCACTGTGGGGCTAGAGGAGTTAGAGCCCTATCTATGTTGGTAGATAAGATGAGAGCACCCCTCCAGCTAGGATGGAGTCCGTCCCTCATCAGCAGGTCAGGCTTGGTCCTGTTTGTGGGTGAGTCCCAGAAAGAGGGCCAATTATCTACAAATTCTATCTTTTGGGAGGGGCAGAAAACAGTTTTCAACCAGCGATTGAGTGCTGAGACTCTGCTGTAGAGCTCGTCACTCCCCCTAACTGGGAGGGGGCCAGAGACAATTACTCGATGCCGACACATCTTTCTAGCTGATTTACACGCTGAAGCTATGTTGCACTTGGTGACCTCTGACTGTTTCATCCTAACATCGTTGGTGCCGACGTGGATAACAATATCTCTATACTCTCTACACTCGCCAGTTTTAGCTTTAGCCAGCACCATCTTTAGATTAGCCTTAACGTCGGTAGCCCTGCCCCCTGGTAAACAGTGTATGATCGCTGGGTGATTCGTTTTAAGTCTAATACTGCGGGTAATGGAGTCGCCAATGACTAGGGTTTTCAATTTGTCAGAGCTAATGGTGGGAGCCTTCGGCGTCTCAGACCCCGTAACGGGAGGAGTAGAGACAAGAGAAGACTCAGACTCCGACTCGCTACACAATCTTTGTCCTCCAAACACGACGAGTTGAGTTTTTACCCAAAAGTTATATTTTGGTTTCATCTGACCATATGACATTCTCCCAATCCTCTTCTGGTTCATCCAAGTGCACTCTAGCAAACTTCAGATGGGCCTGGACATGTACTGGCTTAAGCAGGGGGACACGTCTGGCACTGCAGGATTTGAGTCCCTGGCGGCGTAGTGTGTTACTGATGGTAGGCTTTGTTACTTTGGTCCCATCTCTCTGCAGGTCATTCACTAGGTCCCCCCGTGTGGTTCTGGGATTTTTGCCCACCGTTCTTGTGATCATTTTGACCCCACGGGGTGAGATCTTGCGTGGAGCCCCAGATCGAGGGAGATTATCAGTGGTCTTGTATGTCTTCCATTTCCTAATAATTGCTCCCACAGTTGATTTCTTCAAACCAAGCTGCTTACCTATTGCAGATTCAGTCTTCCCAGCCTGGTGCAGGTCTACAATTTTGTTTCTGGTGTCCTTTGACAGCTCTTTGGTCTTGGCCATAGTGGAATTTGGAGTGTGACTGTTTGAGGTTGTGGACAGGTGTCTTTTATACTGATAACAAGTTCAAACAGGTGCCATTAATACAGGTAACGAGTGGAGGACAGAGGAGCCTCTTAAAGAAGAAGTTACAGGTCTGTGAGAGCCAGAAATCTTGCTTGTTTGTAGGTGACCAAATACTTATTTTCCACCATAATTTGCAAATTAATTAATTAAAAATCCTACAATGTGATTTTCTGGATAATTTTTTTTCTCAATTTGTCTGTTATAGTTGACGTGTACCTATGATGAAAATTACAGGCCTCACTCATCTTTTTAAATGGGAGAACTTGCACCATTGGTGGCTGACAAAATACTTTTTTTCCCCACTGTATATTTCATCCATTTAGAATTCAGGCTGTAACATAATAAAATATGTAATAAGTCAAGGGGTATGAATACTTTCTGAAGGCACTGTACATAGAGGCAGCCACAGAAGCAGATATACAGGGACAGACACAGAGACAGCTCTACAGAGGATGATACAGAGGTAAATAGGCTTATACAGAGACTGATTGAGAGGTAGCTACAGAGGCTGATACAAAGGCAAGTTTGCATATGTGTTTTTTCTAAGATGTGTGTGTTGTCACTTTATAGGTCATGAGTGGTAGAAATGCTACAAACATGCTGAGAAGGAGAAAATAACTGATTATCAGTGAGATCTAGCAAGACATAAAGAAAGATGGAAGTGAAGCTATGTCCAGACCGGGAAATGGAAAAAGAGAAAGAGAAAGAAAGAAAGGAAACCTGAGTAACAGAAACAAATACTCTAAAGTCCAGTTTATACCTGGTGCTAACATGCGTCCTTTGTCCTGATCTTGTCCACAATCTGATACTGGCCATATTTTTAGACGGGTGTAGACGATTAAAATATGCATTGGGATCTGATCGTGATCAGATCTTCCTGACCACCTCGGGAGGTAGTCAGGCACACATTGTGTCTGGATATCTTACGAGTGTAGACAGATCTGGACAGTGAAACCATTTAAATCATCATTATCCAGCCCTCTAAAATAATTGACAGGTGGCACCATTGACTTATGGCATCAAAATAGGTCTTTAAATAAATAAATAAATATTATTTTGAAAGAATACCTGTCAAATATTTGCTCAGCTGGTAGAGCATGGCACTTGCAACGCCAGGGTTGTGGGCTCGTTTCCCACGGGGGGCCAGTATGAAAAAAAACGTATGAAAAAATGTATGCGTCTAAGATAAGAGCGTCTGCTAAATGACTAAAATGTAAAATGTCACAGTACAGACACAGTGGATGGATAAGAGACGTATTTTAATACCATGTGTAGAAGCATGTCTGAAAATTTGGGCACAATCAGAATGTTAGCGCCAGGTATAAACAATGCTTAAAAGTCCAATACAGAAAAATGCTGAAGAAAAATCCAAACAAGTCACATTCACCAGGCAGTGGGAAATATAGGCCTATAGTGTGTTAGGTTTGTTTGCACCACTTTGGCCAGCTCATTATTTAAACCACAGCGGCATTGCAGTACAGCCCCCAGCAGAAGAGGAAGTTGCGAGGTTAGAACCCAGCTTGGGTCCTCCTCTACCCCAGGTTTCCCCTGGACAGTGGTAGTGCTGTTGTTGTTGCCCCCAGGCGGCCCTTCCTCTTATCTCATCCACTACCCACAACCCACCAGGCCACTGCCAATGCCCCAGGAAGTTAGGCTGTAACATGGCTGTTCCACACTGTTTGTGTTGCTGTGAGAGATGCCGTGTGTTCATGTTTGATGATGCACTGTGTAAAGAGTGTGAGTGGAACGCCCTCCCCCACCGCCTTCTACCTCTGACTGACCTGTTGGTGAACCCTTTCATTTACAGTGCGCAGTCAACTTCAATGCAGTGAGAAGAATAACGATATCATGCAGAAATAAGTTTATGTGCTTTCTTCCCTCTTGAAGGGATTCAACTCAAAGGAACAAACATGGGTTTTGAGGACAATTGACCCTAAGCTATGCCCCGCCCCATAATTTTGGCCAACCAATCGCAGCGCTCCAATGGATAGCAACTGTTGAACAAGCTCACGTTTAAATCGCATGAAAGCCAGTGTGGGCTATGTATTCTTCATAAAATAAATACATGTTTAAATGGCTAGTGCACCAGGAGTACTTGCTACTGTGATTCCTGAAATGTAGAGCTTGTTGATGAAGAACTTTTAGAATCAGAAGTTATACTTTTGTTACATTGTTTGGTGACAGTAAATTCTGAACCATTCAGTGGCTAGCTGCACTACAAACATTTATTTTACCGTGAAGCAAATGTAATGACAGTCCACCACAACATACCTACGTTTCCTTATTAGCAAGGGGTAGTCTGTATTTCATTTAATTGTGTATTAGAAACACAGTTTGAGATCATTGTGAGGGGATTTCGCCAGTGGTTGAATGGAGAATTGGGCTTCCCAGGAAAATGTTGTCAGAGATTGCAACAATAACCAAGGGTGGCGGGGCTTAGCGAAGGGTCAGTTGGTGGAATATGTTTCCATTTCAACTCTTACTGTAGGTGGAGTGATTCCTGTCAATGGACCTCCATCCCCACCTTCATTGTCTCCTTTTTTTCTATACCCTCTACTAAAGTTTAATTTGATTTGACAATCTACAGTGAGGGAAAAAGGTATTTGAGCCCCTGCTAATTTTGTACGTTTGCCCACTGACAAAGAAGTGATCAGTCTATAATTTTAATGGTAGGTTTATTTGAACATTGAGAGACAAAATAACAACAAAAAAATCCAGAAAAACGCATGTCAAAGATGTTTTAAATTGATTTGCATTTTAATGAAGGAAATAAGTATTTCACCCCCTCTCAATCGGAAAGATTTCTGGCTCCCAGGTGTCTTTTATACAGGTAATGAGCTGAGAGCACTCTTAATTAGGAGCACTCTTAAAGGGAGTGCTCCTAATCTCAGCTTGTTACCTGTATAAAAGACACCTGTCCACAGAAGCAATCAATCAATCAGATTCCAAACTCTCCACCATGGCCAAGACCAAAGAGCTCTCCAAGGATGTCAGGGACAAGATTGTAGACCTACACAAGGCTGGAATGGGCTACAAGACCATCGCCAAGCAGCTTGGTGAGAAGGTGACAACAGTTGGTGCGATTATTCGCAAATGGAAGAAACACAAAATAACTGTCAATCTCCCTCGGCCTGGGACTCCATGCAAGCTCTCACCTCGTGGAGTTGCAATGATCATGAGAACGGTGAGGAATCAGCCCATAACTACACGGGAGGATCTTGTCAATGATCTCAAGGCAGCTGGGACCATAGTCACCAAGAAAACAATTGGTAACACACTACGCCGTGAAGGACTGAAATCCTGCAGCGCCCGCAAGGTCCCCCTGCTCAAGAAAGCACATATACAGGCCCGTCTGAAGTTTGCCAATGAACATCTGAATGATTCAGAGGAGAACTGGGTGAAAGTGTTGTGGTCAGATTAGACCAAAATCGAGCTCTTTGGCATCAACTCAACTCTCCGCGTTTGGAGGAGGAGGAATGCTGCCTATGACCCCAAGAACATCATCCCCACCGTCAAACATGGAGGTGGAAACATTATGCTTTGGTGGGGGTTTTCTGCTAAGGGGACAGGACAACTGCACCGCATCAAAGGGACGATGGACGGGGTCATGTACCATCAAATCTTGGGTGAGAACCTCCTTCCCTCAGCCAGGGCATTGAAAATGGGTCGTGGATGGGTATTCCAGCATGACAATGACCCAAAACACACGGTCAAGGCAACAAAGGAGTGGCTCAAGAAGAAGCACATTAAGGTCCTGGAGTGGCCTAGCCAGTCTCCAGACCTTAATCCCATAGAAAATATGTGGAGGGAGCTGAAGGTTCGAGTTGCCAAACGTCAGCCTTGAAACCTTAATGACTTGGAGAAGATCTGCAAAGAGAAGTGGGACAAAATCCCTCCTGAGATGTGTGCAAACCTGATGGCCAACTACAAGAAACATCTGACCTCTGTGATTGCCAACAAGGGTTTTGCCACCAAGTACTAAGTCATGTTTTTCAGAGGGGTCAAATACTTATTTCCCTCATTAAAATGCAAATCAATTCATAACATTTTTTACGTGTTTTTCTTGATTTTTTTGTTGTTATTCTGTCTCTCACTGTTGAAATAACCCTACCATTAAAATTATAGACTGATCATGTCTTTGTCAGTGGGCAAACATACAAAATCAGCAGGGGATCAAATACTTTTTTCCCTCACTGTATGTCAATGTATAAACAGCTCATTCAGAAACTGGTGCTCATTCAGAAGCTCCCAGAGACGCAAATTATATATCCAGGGCCCACCCAGCCCACTGTGATAAGGATTAAGCTATACTACCAGCAATACTAGCAGGTACTAGGTTAACATTATCGCAGGGAATCACAATGCACATCCCTTGTTTTGTTGATGTTGTTGCCAGACAGTCACGACACCACCTCACACCTCAGGTACCCAACCCTCACGAGTCCCCATTACCACCCCACATCCCTCCCTATCGAACTCAGAGAGCGTTTTTCTGTGTCCACTTTACGTTAAAGAGACATTAGACCTCCTCCTTCTCTGCGAACCTGCTCTCCTGCTCTCTCCTCTCTGGCCCAGGGCTCTACATGAATAAATGGGGAAATGTCTCCATATCTCAGAGTGACAGCGTGCCGACCCCCACTGCGAGTGAAGTCGAGTGTGACCCCCTAGCCCGGGCCCCAGCAGGGTGCCCATTATCAAACACAGGCAGCAGGCCCTCACTACGGCTGCCCTAATCCTGTCTGACATTTTTAGAGTCAAATGTTACACAATACAACCAAGACAAGAGGAGAGGAAAACAACAAATTAATCTTTCAGAAGGACCCTATTGGCAGGTATGCTACAGTATGTGGCACCACTACATTAGGATGTGGTTATAACATGCAAAGATACACTAGGGGGTTTTATGCAAACTCTGGGCATTAGTTCCTGTCTGGATTTAAGCATCAACATTTAATGGTACATTTGGATGGTTGTTA